>NW_016806375.1:4496115-4547062 GCF_001698545.2 Rhinopithecus bieti | reverse complement strand
AGACAGAGTCTCGCTCTGTCACCCAGGCTGGAGTGCAGTGGCCGGATCTCAGCTCACTGCAAGTTCTGCCTCCCGGGTTTACACCATTCTCCTGCCTCAGCCTCCCGAGTAGCTGGGACTACAGGCGCCCGCCACCTCGCCTGGCTAGTTTTTTGTATTTTTTAGTAGAGACGGGGTTTCACCATGTTAGCCAGGATGGTCTGGATCTCCTGACCTCATGATCCGCCTGTCTCGGCCTCCCAAAGTGCTGGGATTACAAGCTTGAGCCACCGCGCCTGGCCTTTGGGCAGTTCTTTAAAGCAGTGTGAAAAAGGACTAATACACCAGGAATTGAACACATTTCGATAACACCTTTGCTCAGATCATGATTTTCAGCCTATCATGATTTGCTGTTTACCCCTGGGAAGTTTGCTTTCTGTCTTTAGGGCCTGATTTCCCCATCTGTACTTTCAGTAAGTTGGATTCCAGCAGCATCTGGCTGTGTCCCTGTAGGAATCCATCTGGACCCATGTACACATCTTGAGTCTTGGTTATTGTCCCATGGCTGTCTTGATTTTAGGACTAAAGAAAATTCTCAAGCTAAGCACAGGAAATAGCAATTTCTGATATGTTAATTTGTCCCCAGAAGCTGCCTTTGTTGTCAACAGTGTAAAGTAATTTCTTTAGGGCAGTGGTTCTCGAACTTTTGTGTGAATTAGAATCATCTGGATGTCTTGTTAAAATACAGATTTCTGGGTCCCATCCGCAGTTTCTGATCAGTATGTCTGGGTGGGGTTGAAGTATTTGCATTTCTAATAAGTTCCCAGGTGGTACTGATGCAGCTGGACTGGGGACCAACTTTGAGAACAACTCTTTAGGATATCTGAAAGTATTAATATTAATTAGAACTGTATTTCCAGAGGGACAGATACCAACATTGGACTACAGGATTTGTGGGACCTCGACGGGATACATCATCCTTCCCCATCCCAAGCAAGGAGAGGACAAGTTACCTCCCCCAGTGGGCGTGATCATGGAGCCAGGCATGGGGGCTGGCCTCTAGCACTGCATTGCAGTGCCTCCATAGTCCATCAAGGGCTTGTTGAGACTGTGGGAGAGAGCAGAAGACTTTGTTGGGTTCAGAAGTATAACATGGGGAGAGAGAAAGGTAGATCTTTTCCTAGTACAAGGCTGAATGGAAAGATGTATAGTAGGCAATTTGGCAGAAGTGGTAGGTCCCATTACCCACTGGTGCCCACCGAGCCTCCCTCATTTCCCTGAAGGGCTCCAAAAATCATGCACCAACTCACTGAACAAGTATTGAATGGCTACTGAGTGCTGGAGTTATACAAGGCCCTAGGATCCATGTCAGTGAATAAAATAGGCAGGGCTCTATCCTTCTGGAGCTGTCAGTCAAGTGAATTAATGAGTTCTATGCATTCACTGAATGCCTGGGGTCACTTTGGCCCATGGCAGGCAGGGCACTTGTCCAAAGCCACACAGTGAGCTGAGGACAGAGTCAGGACCTGACCCCAGGTCTCCTGACTCCCATAACAGTGATTTTCCTATGACACTCTGCTGCTTCCCCGAGACCACACACACTGCTGGTCTTCCTGCTAATGATGGGGATGATCGTGCATGCCACCCGTTGGAGTAATGATTTTTACTAGGAGCGCAGGAGCTCATAATCCTAAGAGTGCATCAGAATTTCAGGAAGTGAGAGGGAATGTGATTATTTTCCCAACTTCATTAAAAAATATAGCAGTAATAATACCTACTATAAAAAGTCAAATGGTACAGAAGTCTATAAAGTAAGAAAGGAATGTCCCTGTGCATATCCTCCCCTGTCTCATCCCAATGTAGTTCTCCTCACCACTTCTTTTAATAGTGTGGAGTGATTAAGTCCAGACCTTTTAAAATATATTTATAAATAATAAATGTAAATAGGTTATTTTTAAAGAAATCTTATAGTTTTTCCTCCCTCCTTCCCTTCTTTTTTCTTTCTTTCTCTCTCTCTCTCTCTTTCTTTCTTTCTTTCTTTCTTCTTTTTTTTTTTAAGGTCTGGCTCTGTTGCTCAGGCTGGAGTGCAGTGGCATGATCTTGGCTCACTGCAACCTCCACCTCCTGAGCTCAAGTGATCCAGCTATTCCAGGAACTGGAGTAGCTGGAACTACAGGCATGAGCCACCACACTCAGCTAGTTTTTGTATTTTTTGGTAGAGATGGGGTTTCAGCATGTTACCCAGGTTGGACTCCAACTCCTGGGCTCAAGCGATCCACCCACCTCAGCCTCCCAAAGTACTGGGAATACAGACATGACCCACCACACCAGGCAAATCTTGTAGTTTTTTCTTTTTCCTTCTTTCTTTCTTTCTTTTTTTTTTTTTTCTGTTGTTGTTTTAGATAGAGTCTCACTCTGTCGCCCAGGCTCTGGAGTGCAGTGGCATGACCTTGGCTCACTGCAACCTCTGCCTCCTGGATTCAAGGGATTCTCTTGTCTCAGCTTCCCGAGTAGCTGGGACTACAGGCATGTGCCACCATGCCCAGCTAATTTATTGTATTTTTAGCTAAGATGGGGTTTCACTGTGTGTTAGCCAGGATGGTCTTGATCTCTTGACCTTGTGATCCACCCACCTCAGCCTCCCAAAGTGCTGGGATTACAGGCATGAGCCACTGTGCCCGGCCATCTTATAGAGTTTTTAAAAGCATGCTTAATGTTATTTTTTAAACTGTGTAGAAAGTGGAAGAAAGGACACAACTTTTGTGATGGAAACTGCAGAATAAAAAACTGAGCCAACTCAGGGCTGGTGGGGTGTGATCAAGAGGCCATATTCTGGCAGGTTCCTGAACACAGATAGCAGGAGAGTGGGAAAAACATGCTGGGGGAGGTAAAGCAAAGAAAGTTGTGCTTGCAAAGAGACTTAGAGCCTCTCACCTGTGGTGAAAGTGGCAGGTACATTTCACCAGGACACCCACAGAGTACACGGCCAGGAGGCCTGTCACCAACAGGCTGACAGCAACCTGCTGGAGAGGAAGAGAGTTGAAGAGGTATGTTAGAATGAAAAACGTAGGACAAAAATTGATTTGTTAAGAGAATAAGAAGACAAGCCATAAGGTGGGAAAAAGTATTTGTAAAAGACATGTGGGATGAGGGGCTGTTATTCCTCTTCAAACTCAATGATAAGAAAAGAAACAATCAGATTAAAAAACGGACAAAAGGGCCTGGAGCAGTGGCTCATGCCTGTAATGCCAGCACTTTGGGGAGTGGAGGCAGGAACCTCTGAAACGGCAGAGTCTTTAGTCTTCCTTCAAGACCAGCCTGGGCAATTTAGCAAGACCCTGTCTCTTAAAAATATTTTAAAAATTAGCTGGGCATGATGGTGCATGCCCATAGTCCCAGCTGCTTGAGAGCCTGAGGTGGGAGGATCGCTTGAGTCCAGGAGTTTGAGGCTGCAATGAGTTATGATTATGCCACTACACTTGAGTCTGGGTGACAGAATGAGACTCCATCTAAAAAAAAATATATAGCCTGGCCCACATAGTGAAGCCCTGTCTCTACTAAAAATACAAAAATTAGCTGGGCAGTAGTGGCGTGTGTCTGTAATTCCAGCTACTTGGAAGGCTGAGGCAGGAGAATTGCTTGAACAAGGGAGGCGGAGGTTGCAGTGAGCCGAGATGGCACCACTGCACTCCAGTCTGGGCAACAGAGTGAGACCCTGTCCCCCACCCCTCCTCCCCTCCCCACACAAAAATAGACAAAAGACCTGAACAGACACCTCACCAAAGAAGATGGCAAATAAGCATATGAAAAGATGCTCCACATCACATGTCATCAGGGAATTGCAAATCCATGCTACAATGAGCCACCACTACAAACCTATTAGAACAATCAAAATCCAAAATACTGATAACAGCAAATGCTGGTGAGAATGTAAAGAAGCAGGAACTTTCATTCATTGCTGGCTCCGGAATGCAAAATGGTACAGCCACTTTAGAAGATAGTTTGGCAGTTTCTTACAAAATGAAGTATACTCTTACCATATGATCTAGCAATTGCATTCCTTGGTATTTACCCAAACGAGTTGAAAACTTATATCCACAAAAAAACCTACATGTGAATGTTAATAGCAGCTTTATTCATAATTGCCAAAACTTGGAAGCAACCAAAATATCCTTCAGTAGGTGAATGGATAAATAAACAATGACACACAGGAACATTGGAGTATTATTCAGCACTAAGAAGAAACGAGCTATCAAGTCATAAAAAGACATGGAGGAGCCTTAAATGCATATTGCTAAGTGAAAGAAACTGATCTGAAAAGGCTGCATATTGTATATTTCAACCATATGATGCTCTGGAAAAGTCAAAACTATGGAGACAGTAAACAAAATCAGTGGTTGCCAGGGTTTGTGGGAGGGAGAGATGAATAGATGAAGCACAGAGAATTTTTAGGGCAGTGAAACTACTTTGTACGATACTATAATGGTGGACACATGCCATTGTCTATTTGTCCAAAAAACATAGAATGTACAACACCAAGTGTGAAACCTAATGTAAACTGAGGGCTTTGGGTGATAATGATGTGTCAAGGTAGCTTCCCTGATGTAACAAATGTACGACTCTGGTAGTGGATGTTGATAATGGGGGAGGCAGTGAGTGTCTGTGGGGAGAGGGTATATAGGAAATCTCTGTACCTTCCTCTTAATTTTGCTGTGAACCTAAAACTACTGAAAAAATACGATCTATTAAAAAGCAAACAAACAAAACAAAAACTTTGAATATTTAAGAAATGTAGACGGGAAGACTAAGAACTCTGTCATTTGATAACATTGGTACAAATGTACAAGTCGCCTCACATGAATGGGCAATAAGACACCATGGAGGGCAGGCGGGGCTGCCTATGCCACCCTCCCTCTCAACCACTCTGCAGAAAGAGCCTCTCATTGCCTGGGTGTGGAGAGTGGAGAGTCTGGCAATGAAAGTACATTATGTTGGACAGGACGTGGGTTTGAATATGGAGACTCTCCCAGTCACCTCTAATATCACAGAGAACAATGATGGAACCCAAAGTGTGCAGCAACTTCAGAGAAAGGGGAGGGGTGGGGATTTCAGTGACACTGGAGGAAGAAAGGCAGAGGACAGGTTTTAGGGACAAAACTGATCTCCAGAGCTAAGAAGGCAGACAAGGGAAGCTAAGAAAATAGGAAGGGAAGACAACACGGACTTCCAAGTCAAAAGGGAAGAAAAGGGTTACCACTCCACAAGACTGTCCAGAGAGAGACATTTATAACCTTTTCTTCTTTCATTGTTTTGTCACAGACTCATTTTTCATGAAATAAATTTATCTCCCAGAAAAACAGCAGATGTTAATCACTAGACTTTGCCTACAATTTCATGAGTCTTATGGAATTGGTAAGACCCAGGTATGATCCCCTGGCCTAGGGAATAAATGAGATGAGAATAATCATTAATAAATAATAATAATAATAATAGAAACCATTTGATTGTCGAGTATTCTAAAGTTTACAAAATAATCTTACAAAATTATTTAATCTTTCTAATAACTAAGCTATCAATTCCCATTTTACAAGCGAGGAAACTGAGGCTCAAAGAGCTAGGGAGAGAGTGACTGTAAATAAACAGAAGGTTTTTGGGGGCAATGCAATTTGTTCTAAAATTAGATTGTGGTGACGGTTGCACAACTTTGTAAATTTAATGAAAATTTGTTGAGCTGTACACTAAAAATGAATAAATTCTACGGTGTGTAAAGGATACCTCAATAAAGCTGTTAAAAAATAAACAACAAAAAAAGGGCGAAGGCTCACATAAGCTCACCTGGCTTACAAGCAGCAGAGCCGGGGTGAACTCAGACTTTCTGATCCCAAGTTGTGCAGCAGAGTCAACCTGTTAACAGGGACTCCTGAGAGAGAAGTGGTCACAAGGACACTTGATGTCAAACTGTGCCCCATGTCACTCAAATGAGGTTTGCTTTCAGGCGAATGTACAAGCACCAGAGACATCCCAATCCCACATTGCCTCCCAGTCAGGACCACTCCCTGCCCCTCTTACCAAGATGCCCACATTCTTCATGATTGGGGCAACCTCAGGAGCCGCAAGTCAATGTTGCATTTTACTATGTGGATCAGAGTTGGCAACCACCTAGGGAGGAAGAGAAGGAAGGCATGAGAGAGGCTGGCCACTGCTGACCTTGGCCCCAGAGCCAACTGCTTGGGGAAACGCTGGCAGACAGGCTTCTTGCAAATATCCAGTGTAGAGAGTCACTGTGTGAATGTAGGGGGACCAATGGATGGATGGATGGGTGGATGGATGTACGAGTAGATGGATGGACAAGTTGATGGATGAGTGGATGGATGGATGGATGGATGAATGGATGGATGGATGGATGGGTGAATAAATTAATTAGGTAAACGACCAAAACAAAAATAAAATCCAATGTGTCCCAAGTCTGTATTTACAAAAAAATGTTATCTAGAAACGAAATTCACAGCCTGACTTTTCTCTTCAGAACACAGGCCGTATTTGGACTATAAGGCCTACTTATTTTTAAATAGATACATAGTTTACCAGAATAAGTGATATTATACATGGTGAAAATATAAATACTTTAAAAGTTTATAGAATGAAAAGTAAATCTTCCCACCTGTGACCCCTGAAATTCCAATTCCCCTTTCTGGAAGCAATCACTGTTAATAGTTTCTCACATATCCTTCCAGAGATAGTCTCTCTCTCTCTCCCTCCCTCTATCTATCTATCTATCTATCTATCTATCTATCTATCTATCTCTTTCTCTCTATCTATACCTATGTCCTTACACACATACTTTTCTTTGCAGTATTAAACTCACTTCTACGCTTATGTTTTTAAGGAGGGAGGTTGTGCATATCAGTGCATAATAGATGTGCTCATTCTTCATTTTAACAACTGAATCCTATTCTGGTTGTATCTGAAGGGGGCCAGCCCCTCTACACCTGTGGGTGTTTCTTGTCAGGTGTGACGAGAGACTGAGAAAAAGAAATAAGACACAGAGACAAAGTATAGAGAAAGAAAAGTGGGCCAGGGGACTGGCGCTCAGCATACAGAGGACCCACGCTGGCACTGGTCTCTGAGTTCCCTCAGTATTTATTGATCACTATCTTTACTATCTCGGTGAGGAGGATGTGGCAGGACTATAGGGTAATGGTGGGGAGAGGGTTGGCAGGAAAACATGTGAGCAAAGGTCTCTGTGTCATAAATAAGTTTAAGGAAAGGTGCTGTGCCTCGATGTGCACGTAGGCCAGATTTATGTTTGACTTTACACAAACATCTCAGTGCAGTAAAGAGCAGTATTGCCACCAGCATGTCTCACCTCCAGCCATAAGGCAGTTTTCTCCTATCTCAGTAAATAGAATGTACGATTGGGTTTTATGCCAAGACATTCCATTCCCAGGGATGAGCAGGAGACAGAGACCTTCCTCTTATCTCACCTGCAAAGAGGCCTTCCTCTTTCACTAATCCTCCTCAGCACAGACCCTTTACGGGTGTTGGGCTGGAGGACGGTCAGGTATTTCCCCTCCCACAAGGCCATATATCTCAGGCTGTCTCAGTGGGGAGAAACCTCGGACACTACCCAGGCTTTCATGGGCAGAGGTCCCTGCAGCCTTCCGCAGTGTATTGTGTCCTTGGGTTCTCGAGACTGGAGAATGGCGATGACTTTTACCACACATACTGCCTGCAAACACATTTTTAACAAAGCACATCCTGCACAGTCCTAAATCCATTAAACCTTGAGTCAACACAACACATGTTTCTGCGAGTACAGGGTTGGGGCTAGGGTTACAGATTAACAGCATCTCAAGACAGAAGAATTTTTCTTAGTACATGAACAAAACGGAGTTTTTAATTTCTTCTTTTTTCTACATAGACACAGTAACAGTCTGATCTCTCTTTCTTTACCCCACAGTATCATGGCTTATTTAGCCAGCCCCCTATATGTAGTTGCTTCAGTTTTTTGCCACTCTCAGCCAAGCTGAAATGAATAATTGTGGACATATAATTTCATACATACATGAGGGCTTGTCTGTTGGATACATTCTCAGAAGTGGAGGTAGTGAGTGGGTCAAGGGTAATTGCTTTTAGAGTTTTGAGAGACATTGGCAAATTACCCCCATGGAGCTGTTTCGATTGCTTCTGCACCAGCAGAGGGTGACAGGGACTATTTGCACCTGATCTGGCAACCACCGTATGTCACACTTTCTGTCCTGAGTCGCAGCTTCCTGTGGGGTTCGTTTGCTTTTTGGGGCTTAGTTCCTTATTTTTCACTTTGTTAAGAGTTTTGTCAGACTGAAACCTGTTCAGAGGTGAGTTAAGTTGTCAGGGGCCAAGAAAGTAGGTCTTAGGAGTAGAGCATGAAAGGACCTAGTGGAAACTAGGATGGCCGTACATACTCACACCCTGCCCCTCTCAGAAGGGCTGTCACTGGGATGAGGGGGAGACAGTGCCATGCACTTAAGTGGGAACCCCTGTGCAGCAACTTTCACCCTAATCACAGCACTCAGATCTCTCCAACATAAGGCGAGCTCCCTGCCACTCTGGGTGTTCAGACAGAGATGGAGGGATGCAGGATAGGGTTGAAGGAGATTTACATTATTTTGATGTGCATTCTTCTACTGCAGAGGCTGGAGAGTGAACAGTTACATCTCCCAGACTCCTGGAAGGCACAGTTCTAGACAGAAAATAGAAAAGTCAAAACGGGAGTCCAAAGGCCACTGCAGCAGCAGCACCAGCGGATCCCCAGGACACAGCTACAGCCTTTTGCTCCTGACTCTGGTCCCCCAGGGACTCAGGCTTCAGCCTCCCGATTGTGGTGGAGGTGGTGGCTCTCCCTGGTGGCAACTCCAGGGACATGTTTCTGGGAAGTCCAGCCTTGAATTCTCTCCTCCAATCTTTCTAATGGCTATGTAAGCCTTAATTACCATTCCTAAATATATTTCTGGTATTTTTCTGCCCCAAGTATGTTTTTTCCTCTAAATCCTGACTGATAGGAGGCAGGGGTGTACAGGATGAGATGACCTCCATGGTCTTGTCTCACTTGCAATTTCTGTGACCTCATGATATTGTCCCTCAGCAGAAAAAAGCAGTCTTCAAAATCAGTTGTTTTTACTGAGGGAGGCAATCCTGGAGGAGCAAGGGGTGGCCCAGCTCCCAACTCATCCCCCTGGCTGCATCTCCAGGCCCTAGCTGGCCATACAGAAGTGAGCTCCAGGTGTCACAGCGGCTCTCTCAGATGCATTGTTCTTCTTTGTTCTCTTGGCAACAGTGTTCCAGGACAGGCAACCTGGCCTTCAGTTAGGGAGCATCCTGGGGACAAGTGATAAAGAGCATTTCCTTCCTCTGTTGCCTTTTTTTTTTTTTTTTTCAGACCGAATCTCACTCTGTTGCCTAGACTGGAGTACATTGTCATGATCTCAGCTCACTGCAACCTCTGTCTCCCAGGTTCAAGCAATTCTTCTGTCTCAGCCTCCTGAGTAGCTGTGATGACAGGCATGCACCATCACACCCGGCTAATTTTTGTATTTTTAATAGAGACAGGGTTTCACCATGTTGGCCAGGCTGGTCTCGAACTCCTGACCTCAGGTGATCCACCCACCTTGGCCTCCCAAAGTCCTGGGATTATAGGCGTGAACCACTGTGCCTGGCCATCCCTCACCTGCATTTTGAGCTCTTGAGGAAAAAGCTCCTTGTGAAATGGGTAAAGCTGTCACATCTCTGGAATGGGCAGAAAATCCACAGGATGCCTGAACCAGTTTCAGACCCTACCCCACACAGGATCGTAGGGAGAAATCCCAGGTATGAGTGCTATCTGCATGATGCTTATCCCCATGGCCTCATTTCACTCTCTCAACAACTCTAAGCAATGGATATTCTTCTCAGCATTTTACCTATGATTTAAAAAGGTTTGGGCTCAGGAATGGGGAGAGCTTGCTCAAAGTCACACAGCTAATATAGGAATAGCAAAGCTGGGACTGGAATCTGAGTGTTTCTCTGTGCCTTAGCCACATGTTATCCTGCATCTTTAGAAATCATTTAGCTCAATATTCTCTTCCTCTCATAAAATGCTTGACTTTTTCCTACTACAGCCAATGCTTGAACACATGTAGAAATAGACTTCAAGCAGGCTGGCCTCTTAGACCTTCAAGGACAGATGACCATTTTATCTTCTTAAAATATCTTTGGCAATAACATAGACTTCTTCAGAAACCCATTCCAAGATTCAATGATACTCATTCTCAAAAAAGATCTTCCCTCCTGTGTAATTTAACAGGTTGATATAGAAGATCCCTTTTCTGTGCATGCATTCATTTTGCAAACCTTTACTGAACTCCTTGTGCTCAGGCTCTGTGTTAGGAGGATATAGAGGTAAATAAAGCCTGGTCATTGCCTTTGGGTTTCTCACCATCTGGGCAGCTAGTCTGAGTCAGGCTAGAATTAGCTAACCCCCCCTTTTTTTTTTTCCAAGATGGAGTCTTGCTCTGTTACCCAGGCTGGAGTGCAGTGGCACGATGCCTGATTCAACCAATTCTCCCGCCTCAGCCTCCCAAGTAGCTGGGATTACAGGTGCACGCCACCACACCCAGCAATTTTTTTTTTTTTTGAGTCTCACTCAGTTACCCAGGCTGCAGTAGCATGATCTCAGCTGACTGCAGCCTCCACCTCCTGGGTTCAAGCAATTCTCTGCCTCAGCCTCCCAAGTAACTGGGATTACAGGTGCCCGCCACCATGCCTGGCTAAATTTTTTTGTATTTTTAGTAGAGACAGGATTTCACCATGTTGGTCAGGCTGATCTTGAACTCCTGATGTCATGATCCACCTGTCTTGGCCTCCCAAAGTGCTGGGATTACAGGCATGAGCCACTGTGCCCATCCATAGAATTAACCCTTTACTGAACAGTTACTGTATGTCAGGTACTGTGTTAAGTTTGTTGCATGGATTATCTCAGTTGATGCTTATTGTCTGAAATCAATACCATTGTTATTATTCTGCTGGATAAAGCTTGATTTATCTTCTTCAGTGGAGGTAGATAATGCTTTTTGGGTATCCTCACTGGCAACATCCTTTCTCCAAGGACTAGATCAGTCTTAGCTCCTGTAACACAAAGCCTTTCCCATTTTCACCATCTGGTAATAACACCCTCCTTTTCTGAATCCTTGTAGAATACTGAGTTCATTCCCTGGAATTTCACTTCTATGTGTACATATCTTCCTCCCTAGGCTGTGAGATCCTTAGCTGCAGGGACCCAAATGGTATATTGTGTTCATTGCTTTCATTCTACAGTTCCCAGGTGTTGGATGTTGAATGAATGGGCCTCTAAAGAGTTATGCTTAGGATTCGAAGCATCACTTCACGGAGCATTATTTTTGCTACTAACACAACTTCTCTACACCTCTTTGCTTGTCTGTCAAGAACTACAGGAGAGCACAGATTTAGATCTTTGGGTTACTAGAAAGAAGAAGAAAAAAAATCCCACAAAAGTTTTCAGGTCCAAGGTCTCAGGCCCAGAAGCTTCTGTGGAGCAAATGACACTTACGAGGTCCTGCTGGCCCTGTCCTGGCAGCAGGAGCCCTGGGGGGAGGAGTTGCTGTACCCTCCCTCGGGGCTGGCAGGGTATTTTTTGGGCTGCATCATCCAGGGACTGGTAGCCGGCAGAGGCACCCTCAGGCCCAGGCAAGTGGATACCTCGCTGTTTAGCTCCACGTATTGGGCAGGTGAGGGGTTTGGAGCAGCCATGGTGATATGGTTTGGTTGTGTCCCCACTCAAATCTCATCTTGAATTATAACTCCCACAATTCCCATGTGTTGTGGGAGGGACCTGGTGAAAGGTAATTGAGTCATGGGGGTGGGTCTTTCCTGTGCTATTCTCGTTATAGTGAATAAGTCTCATGAGACTGGATGGCTTTAAAAAGGGGAATCTCCCTGCACAAGCCCTCTTCTCTGCCACCATGTGAAACTGCCTTTCACCTTCCGCCATGACTGTGGGGCCTTCCCAGCCACGTGGAACAGTAAGTCCATTAAACCCTTTTTCCTGTATAAATTACCCAGTCTTGAGTATATCTTTATCAGCAGCGTGAAAATGAACTAATACACATGGCTTTGGCAGAGGCTATGAGCAAGAATAGCTTTGGCATGCAGGAGCTGCAAAATATGATCTCAGCTGTTGGGCCTTAATAAGTTCAAGAGCTTAAATACAGCTCCACCCTCCTTGCCCAGAGTGGCTCAGACTCTGCAGCTTAGGAAGAATGAATGACCAAAAGCATGAATGGATGGATAAACGGGCTTCTCCACCACCCACACAGAGGCCACTCACAGTTGCTCTGACAATCTGTTCTTTTCTTTCTTTTTTCCTGCCAAATGACTGAGTATCACAGGCCAGGCACTTTGATGGGTGCTGGGAACCAAACAGTTCCAGATACTGCAGTCCCTGGAGGCGATTAACTTGGAAATTATGAATATTAATCATAGTTTCTCATAAATAAGTTTTTAAAAATTCAACAGTGATAAAGCACATTGAAGGAAAATGAAAAGAGGCAGGAGTGTATAACAAAAGCAGTTGCTCTTGCAAAGGTGGTCAGCAAAGCTTTCCCTGAGAATGAGGAAAATCCCTTGCATTGCAATGTCTTCCCCACCTTCTTGCTCCCACTCAAAGGTGGCTCCCCGTGAGGCCACTGCTGTCTTTGCAGGCCTCTGAGAGAAGTGTCTTTTTTCCTCACCCCCCTCATATTAATATCACAGGGCCAGGAGGGGGTAGGCATCCTTGCTCCCCCTTGCTTTCAGATCCCCAAAACTCTTATCCCCTGGTTATTCAATTAAATACTAATCTAGGTACTCCTGTGAAGGGAATTTGCAGATGTCATTAAAGTCTCAAGTCAGTTGACCTTAAGATGTGGAAGCTAGGAAGCTATCCAGGTGGGCTTGACTCAATCAGATGAACTCTTTAAATGCAGAATTTTATCTGGCTGGGCAGAAAGGGAGGTCAGAGAGACCAGAAGCATGAGAAGGGTTTGATGTATCATTGTTGGCTTGAAGATGGAGGTGGCCACATTTCAAGGAACACAAGGAGTAGAAGCAAAAAGCAGTCAGACATCAAGAAGCCCGAGCCCTTAGTTCTATTACTGCCAAGAACTTGAATGAGCTTGGAAGAAAATGCTTCCCCAGTCACTTCTACAGACAGAATACAGCCTGGAAACACTGTAATTGCAGCCTTATGAAATCCTAAGCAGAGGACACAGTGAAAGCCATACCTAGACTTCTAACCTAAAGAAATGATGAGATAATAAATGGATGTTTTGTCAAGCTACTGAGTTTGTGGCAGTTCGTTACATGGAGGTAGAAAATGAACACACTCAATAAAGCATTGTGATTCTGGGATTCCAGTTTATAATTTTCAGAATAAAATACTCATTATAATTATTACCATGGTAATATGACAGGCTAGGTAACCAGGTTGGCCTTGCTGCTGAATATAACTAAAACTTCTGAATAACATATATAACATATATGTGTATATATATATAAATATATATATATAATAATATATATTAATAGTATATATATATATACAGTTTGAGATGGAGTTTCACTCTTGTTGCCCAGGCTGGAATGCAATGGCAGGACATTGGCTTACCGCAACCTCTGCCTCTCGGGTTCAAGAGATTCTCTTGCCTCAGCCTCCCAAGTAGCTAGGATTACAGGCACCCACCACTACATCCAGCTGTTTTTTTGTGTGTGTTTTTAGTAGAGACGGGGTTTCACCATGTTGTCCAGGCTGGTCTCCAACTCCTGACCTCAGGTGATCTGCCTGCTTTGGCCTCCCAGAGTGCTGGGATTATAGGCCTGAGCCACTGCCCCAGGCCTGAATAACATATTTTTTAAAAAATTCTTAATAATATTGAGGGGAGATCAAGAGAGCAAGGAATTTCTAGGTGAGTACTCACTCAGCCAGGTGAAGACGGGAACTCTGAGACCTTAGTGGAATGCAGCTACAGCTTCACTCCCATGGGTATTTGCTCAACCCAGTGAAGTTGAGCTTTAATATTATGACCTTATGGGGCATGAGACAAATTCCAGAGCTGAGGACCTCTTCCTCAGAGTAAGAGGGAACTAGAAATAAATCAATATCCCACTCCCACGCTACTGCCTCCCTACCTCCCAATCAAGGGACTTGGAAAAATAGCGACTGTCCTGAACCTAGTGCCCAGAGGATGGAGTAAAATTGTGGCTAAAATGTGGAATGAGAATTCAAGCTTCACTCAGTTCCACAGTCCACTTCATCTACCGTGGTGGTTCAAAATACCTCCAGCCCAGAATGTAGTTCACAAGAACCTACACTGATAGTTGCCAGCTGCTGGCAGAAGCAAATACAAAGTCTTTCAGGAGGAACTCACCTTCATTTCAGATCTCAAAGAATTTCTGTAAGTAAAATTCCAAGGAGTAGCAAAACAAGAGAAAATTTAAATAGAGCGCAAGAACTTTGCAAAAGAGAAATGTATGATACAAACGAAAAGTGGCTTTTTTAACATATTTAGAAACAAAAAAAATGTACTGGAAAATATGTACAAGGAGAAAGATACTCTGAAGCGTAATCAGGTGAAATTGAAAGTTAATTAAATAAAACTTCTAGAAAATAGAATTATAGTAGTTGAAATTTAAAACTGAATATTAATTTGAATTTTAAAAATATATTTGAGTTAATTTTAGTTGAAATGGATAGACTTGATAGGAGATTATACACAGTGAAGAGAGAATTAGTGAATCAGAACTAGATCTGGGAAAGGTATTCATAAGATAGTCCACAGAGACCAAGGGATGAAAAAACTAAAAGAAAAGTGAGGGAAAATGGAGAATACAATGAAAGACCTAAATATATCCTACGTCTGTTATGGACTGTGTATTGAAATCCTAGCTCTCAATGTGATGGTATTAAAAAGGGGGATCTCTGGGAGGTAATTAGGTCATGAGGTAGAGCCCTCATGACTAGGATTAGTGCTCTGTAATAAGAAACATGAGAGAGTTTGGATCCTCTCTGCTCTTTGCTATGTGAGGATACGATGAGAAGACAGCCACATGGAAGACAGGAAGTGAGCTCTCACTAGACACAAGATCAGCTGGCAGCTTGATCTTGGACTTTTCAGTCTCCAGAACTGTGAGAAATAAATGTTTGTTGTTTAAACCACCCAGCCTATGGTAATATGTTATAGTAGCCCAAACTGACTAAGGCAACATCAAATCAGACTCCTAGAAGGAAAGTTTAGAGAGAATGTGGTAGAATAAATACTTGAAAAGATAATGGCTGAGAATTGTCCAGAAATGATGAAAGACACCAACCCACAGATTGAAGAGGACCAGTGAATTCCAAGCAGCGTAAATAAAGGATACACATATCTGGACACTTTATAGTGAAACTTCAGAACATTAGAGGGATCTAAAGTCAGCCAGATTGGTGAAAAGTATTACATTCAAAAGGATTGCAGTGTAAAAGAAATTTCAAAAGGAAGAGGAAAGATTTGCAGTCAGGCTGTCAGCTGTTTTCTTAACAACAGTAGTGGAAGCCACAAGATACTGGAATGATCACCTCTATATGCTGAGAGGGTATAAACTATCTGTTAAGTGCAAAATAAAGACGTTTTCAAACAAAAGAAATTGGAGAGACCTTCACTAAAGGAAAATTTAAAGTCCATATTTAGAAGAAGATCTGAGATGCAAAAGGAAATAACCCAACAGAGGTAAATGTATGGGTAAATTTTGATTCTAATAATAAAGTATTATGGAGCATAAGAAAAATGAATTTAAAATACATGACATTATTATTATAAAAAATGGAATGCAGTGAATAGAGATTTTTTAAGTGCCTATATTTTCTGCAGTGACTAAAGATATTGCTTAACTTTTGTTAATACTTTATTAATTCATACATGTTAAAATTATTAGGGTATGGCTAGAGAATAGAAATAAAGTCTTTAAGTTCCAAATTATTAAGAATAAAGCAAAATAAAATAAGGGAAAATTAATCCAAAGGAAGCTCAATAAAGGAGCAAAAAAATAATAGGTGGAAGCTATAGAATAAAATAACAAGGTAAATATGACTGTAAATATATCTATAATTATTAATACAATAAATAGAAATAGAATAATTTTTAAAATATCAAAATAATATTTATAAAAGACATATCTAAAACATAAGAATGCAGAGAGTTTGAAAGTAAAAGGGATAGGAAAGATTTAGCAGGCAAATTTTACCAAAAGAAACCAATATATTAATATTAATTCAATAATTATTACTACTGCCCCTGCTACTACTGTTTACTGAGCACCTACTATGTAATAGGCAATATATGAATTAATCTTAACAACATCCCTCTAAGGCAGTTGCCTGAAATGTTTAAAGTATAGTTTATATACAATGAAATGCACAGATCTTACGTGTATGGTTGAATTAGTTTTGACAAATGAATACACTGGTACAACTTACCCAGAAAGTTTCTTTTTGCTTGTTTGCAGTCAAACATCACCTCTCTCACTTACCCAATAACCACTGTCTAGATTTTTATCACCATAAATTAGTTTTGCCTGCTCTCGAACTTTATATTGATGAGATAATACAGTGTGTAGTCTACTCTTTCCAGTCTCTACAATACTGAAAGGCAGATTGAAGGGAGGTTGGAATGGATGTTGATGGCCACCCCACCATATCCACCATTCTGCACCTTCCTATGCAAATCATGATCAAGGACTCCAAGGGTCTAAGTGAGGGGTCACAGATTCTCACACAACCTTATGGCAAATTGTGACCAAGGAATCCTAGGGTCTATGTGAGCGATCACAGGAGAACCCATAGATTCTCATGCTGGTTATAAAGTGTGACTTTGAACAAATGCCTCTGTCTTTCTGAGGCTCAGTTTCCCGTGAGTAAAATGAATGAATTGCCATAGACCATCTCAAAGAAATTCTAAACCCTAAAGCCATGGTATCATATATAATGATATATTATATATGTCCTGGGACCTATCCGGTCATGTTTGGTAGGAGAAATGTAGCTGAAGCCGGGAAAAGGAGGACTCTCAGAGTTGCAAGATCTGAGAGCTGAACTTCTCCTATTCATTTCATTGGTGAGAAACAGAAACCCAAAATGAAGGGGACCTGCTAGTAAGTGGCAGGGCTGGGCTCAGTCTTTTTTTTTTTTTTGGCGCCTATGTCATCACTTTTTCACTGGCAATGGGTGGTGTTCCTCTCATCCAAGCACTCCCAGGCCCTTTGTTCCCATTGTGAGGTAACCCTGAGGTCTGCCTACCCCATAGAGGGTGCTTTGGGGGTTTCCTCCGGAGTTCTTAATCTGCCTGGGCCCAACCCTGGAACTATTCCTCATTCAATGGTGTCTTTTCCTGCCTTATTTCAGAAGGATCTACCAGTTGGCCCTATCTTGTGCCAAGACTGACAGCAAGGAAGCTTCTGGCTGAGTAAGAGTTTAGGGGAGGCTCTGAGTTGGGTGGAAGCTGTGAACACATTTTAGGTAGAAAGGGGCTACAGCTTTGGAGAACCTGAGCCCAATAAGCTCTTGAAGTTGTCCCCTAACACAATTTTACTTTAACAATTAATATTCACATTTTTAAAAAATGCTCATGGTTAAACTATGATTTATTTTAACTGAAGGATTTACGATGAAAAGCTATAATCTCCTTATCTGACTTACTCTATCTAAAGCTGTTCTTTTTAGGACTATCTTTCTGTTTTTTAATCAGTGATTTGATCACTTCTTAGTCTTTTGGCTAAGATCAAGTGTAGTAAAATCAGTGGTTTGTTTTAGTTCTTTAGTTCTTCATTTCTCTATACAATATATCTATAATGATATTTCTCAATTGATCAACATTATATTAGATGAAAATTTGTACCTCTTAAACTCCCCTACTTCTCAATATAATTATTTTACTGTTTTAGTTCTGTATTGCTTACCTTCATAATTTTAATAATGATATAAATATAAAGCTAAATTTCTTTTAGATTATAAATAATATTCATTTCCTGTTGCTGCTATAGCAGATTACTACAAATTTAGGAGATTAGAACAATGCAAATGTATTCTTTCATAGTTCTAGAAGTCAGAGGTCCTAAAATCAAGGTGCGACAGGGCTCTGTTCCTCTGGAGGCTCTAGGGAAGAATCTGTTTCCTTGTTTTTTCCAGCTTCTAGAGGCCTCCTGCATTTCCTTGGCTCATAGGCATCTTCTTCCATCTTTAAAGCCAGTAGACTAGAAACTTCTCACCTTTCTGACCCTCCTGCCTCCCTCCTATTTAAAAAACCTTGTGATTATATTAGGACCATCCAGATAACCCAGGATAATCATCTCACCTCGAGATCCTTAACTTCATCACATCAGGCAAGTCCCTTTTGCCATCTAAGGTAACAAGTTCCCGAGATTAATTAATGTCTTTGAGAGCTGTGATTCTGCCTACCACACCATACATTCCACTTTACCTGGGACAATTCCACTGTGTGCCTGTTGTTCTGGTGAAATGTTAACACAGCCCCTTTTATTCTCAAAAGTGTCTCCACTTGAACAAATAAATTATATGAACACCCTGCTTATCCAGTGCTTCCCAATCTTTTTCACATCATAACATGAAGGAAATAATATTTTGGAGGTCCTTGAGATCAAAGAACAGGCTGTTCTTAACTAGAGATTTAAAAAAGAAAAACACCACAGGTGCTGTAGCTACCTTAGGGCCCACCTGGCACTCAGCACCCCCTATGACTCATTTGTGGTACCCCATTGGTCACCGCACATGATTGGGAAAGTCTTCCTCATGGTAAAGCAATATAATGTGTTTAAAGCCTGTTCTTTTGATGAGCTCCTGTGTGAGCAGCATTTTGTTCCAAGAAGAGGAGTATACCTGGGTCTCATACATGTGCTCTGACACTCCTGTCACTGTGATCCTGCCTGTAGATTGCCAGGCAGAGGTGCTCTCTGGCATCCTTTGACATATGCTCTGCAGGTCTCTGTCCCTGCAAAATTCATCATCTCTCATGCACTCTCCCAGGCACCAGAGTTCTGGCATTGGTGGCAGAGCAGTCCTGTTTAATCACAGGATGGGATCTTGAATTACTTGCAACACTTTTTTCTGAATCCTCAGAGTGCATGCATCTATTACCTCTGTCACATTGTTTTTTCTTTAAACATATTTTGTTTACCACAAAAATACAATTGACATAATGTTTTATTGGGTATTAGTTCATTCTCACACTGTATTAGTTTGTTCTCACACTGCTATACTACCTGAGGGTGGGTAATTTATAAAGAAAGGAGGTTTAATTGATTCACAGTTCCACATGACTGGGAAGCCTCAGGAAACTTAGTCATAGCAGAAGGTGAAGGGGAAGCAGGCATGTCTTACATGGCAGCAGGAGAGATAGAGAGTGTGTGTAGGGGAAGCTGCCACTTTTAAACCATCAGATCTGAGAACTCCCTCAGTATCACTAGAACATCATGGGAGAAACCACTAATGACCCAATCAACTGCCACCCAGGGCCCTCCCTTGGGACTTACAATTTGAGATGAGATTTGGGTGGGGACACAAAGCCAAACCACATTATATCATAATTACCTCCTTTCAAATCATCAAAAAATCAAATAAGAAATGTGTAGAACATGCCAGATGTGGTGGCTCATGCCTGTAATCCCAGCACTTTGGGAAGCCGAGGTGGGCAGATCATGAGGTCAGGAGATCAAGACCATCCTGGCCAACATGGTGCAACCTCATCTCTACTAAAAATACAAAAATTAGCCAGGCATGGTGGTGTGTGCCTGTAGTCCCAGCTACTCAGGCGGCTGAAGCAGGAGAATTGCTTGAACTTGGTAGGTGGAGGTGGCAGTGAGCTGAGATCATATCACTGCATTCCAGCCTGGGCAACAGAGTGAGACTCCATCTCAAAAAAAAAAAAAAAAAAAAAAAAAAAAAAAAAAAAGAAAGAAAGAAAGAAAGAAAGAAAAAGAAAAAAGAAAAATAAATGTTTAAAGTAATAGCATAGCCTGAGGTACGTTCCAGTTGTGTTGATCCGGCCCCAGCACTTTTCCTATGTACTTGAGCTGATGTTTTCTTGCTTCAGTGACTGTTTTTCATCTGTTCCACTCCAGTGCTAATTTACTTTATAAGATATACCCTCCTAAGTCACCAGCATGTCATATCCTGATGGTGTTTGGCCTTCTTTAGAGCAATTTTATTTTTTCTAATTTCCATTTCAAAGTTAAGGAATTTTCAAATTCATTTTTCAGCACTTGTGCCACTTAATGAATTCTTGAATTTTGTTGTGATTGGATTGCCAAATATTGAAATCATAATGCTGATGAATGCTTATACCACAGCAAAGAATTACCCAGACCACCCATAGGAGTTCCATGAGTGTGAATAACGGCACTGCTGTCTGTATAGTGACAAAAGTAGGTGGGCCTTTTGCATCCCAGCTGAAGTGTCCACTGTGTGGCAGTAACAGTGTAGCATACTTTACAGTGTAGCAGGCAACACTCACCGCAGCTAGGGGATAGGGCTCCAGCTCTGGTAAAGGAGATACGGGAAGGGTACCTACAGCATCTCCTATATGCCTCATAGGGCTGCCATGAGGATTGACTCAATCATCAAGAAACTAGCACAGTTCCTGGCACATTGTAAGCACATGATTCTTTATTTTTATTTTTTTTTAAGATACAAAACCTGAGAATTTTAGAGCTAGAAGCAACTGTAGGGGGCAGTGCTCTTAACAGAGAGAGGCTGGACAGTAGTGCGATCAGTCACAGAATGTTCAGGAGGATGGATCAGGGACCCAAGGGGTCTCAAAAAGGGAGAAGGAGAGGGAAAGGGGACACTGGGTAGGGTTCCTGTGACATCTCAGGGGCTGGTACCCTTGAAGGCTTGGGATGGGTTAAGAGGTAAAAAAAAAAAAAAAAAAAAAAAAAAAGGGAAGTTACATGCCTCAAGATTATTAAATGCAAAAGGATTAATTTCCCTAAAATCTCTCAGCAGCATAACCCCTCATGTTATAAATAGAAACTTTGGTGCCTGATCTCATCTAATTTTCCAGTAACCCAGGGAGGGAGGCAGAACCAAGGAGGGTTTTCAATCTCACTTTCCCGATGATGAAACCAAATGGAGATCAAAAGTCTTGCCCAGGTCACCCCGCTGGGAAGTAAGGGGGAAAAAACCTTCAAATTACTTTCTACCACTCAGCAGAAATAAGTCACTACCAGGGGCTGGCCACACAACATGTTAGCACATGACTGAAGCAAGTCCCTCCAGAAGCTTGTCCTTTAGGGCAGTGGTTCTACAGCATGAGAGAGCATCAACCCTCCTAGATGGCTTGTCAAAATGCAGATTGCTGTCCCCCCATAACCCAGGGTTTCTGATGCAGTAGGTGTAGAGTAGGACCTAGAATTTGCATTTCTGCAAGTTCCCAAGTGATGCTGACACTGCTGGTCTAGGGACCACACTTTGAGAAGAACTTGCACAATGGTTAAAACAGAATGCATGCTAGCGAGGTGCAGTGGCATGCACCTGTAGTCCCAACTACTCGGGAGGCTGAGGTGGGAGATCACTTCAGCCCAGAAGTTTGAGGCTGTAGTTTGCCATGATCACTCCAATCTGGGCAACATAGCAAGACCTCATTTCTAAGAAAACGAAACAAAAGACAGGAAAAATGGAGTGCATACTCTAAGGCAAAGTTTTTAATAGTATGTGCTATAAGCAAGAGGTTGTATTTAATGTGACTATGTTAATATACATCAGAGCTTCTAAGAAGACCTATGAAAAAACAGTTGTGCACATATTGAAAGTGGAGGAGACAGCTGGGGTTAGAAGGGGGAGAAATGAGAAAATTGTGAAGAGGAAAAATCTTAAGCAAAACAACAAGTACCAGTATTTATGATTTTAAATTTAAACACCATAAATCTGTACCTTTCTATACATAGATACATATTTCTATAATTGTATAAGATAGGGTTTGGAGAACAATACACACATGCTGGTACCTATAAACCTTTGGAAAGGGGATTTTCAATTTGTATATTTCTATATTGTCTAACTTTTAAGAATATATTAACCTATTACATAATTTTTTACTGAATATCTTAATGGCTTTATTGAAGTATAAATTACATACAATAAACTGCACATATTTAAAGCATGTAACTTGATAAATTTCAACATGTGTATTCACCTGTGAAATTATCACTGCAATCAAGCTGGTGAACAAATTTGTCCCCTCGAAAATTTCCTTATGCCCCTTTATAATTACCCTCTCTCCTGTCCCTCCTCTGCATTCCCAGGCAATGATTGAAGTGTATTTTCTGTTACTCTATATTATTTTGTATTTTCTAGAATATTATATAAATGAAATATTTTTCCTAATGTCTTTTGCTTAGCAGATTTTATGATTTATCCATGTATAATTATTTTGATATTTATCTATTTTGTAGCTGCATTAATAGTTTATTATTTTTTTAGTTGGGTACAGAATTTTGTTTTAAAATTATTTTTCAAATAAATGTTTTTGTGTATATTTAGCATTTACAACATGATGTTATGGGATACATATAGATAGTAAAATCGTAACTATAGTGAAATGAATTGTCATCTCCATCATTTCACATAGCTACCCATTATTTGGGGTTTCTTTTTTTGTGGCAAGAGCAGCTAAAATTTACTCATTTCACAGGAATTTGAAATACAATGCAATTTTTTAATTTTTAAAAATTTATTTTTAATTGACATAACTATACATATTTATGAGGTACACAGTGATGTATACAATGCACAGTGATTACATCGGGGTAATTAACATATCCATCATCTCAAACACTTATTTCTTTGTGTTCACAACATTCAAAACCCCTCTTCTAGCTATGTGAAAATACATCCTGTATTATTGTTACCTATGCTCATCCTACAGAGCTCTAGAACTGATTCCTAGCTAGCTGTAATTTTGTATCCTTTAACAAATCTCTTCCTATCCTTTCCCTCCACCTGCTCAGCTACTAGCAACCTCTGTTGTCATCTACTAGCAACCTCTGTTGTACTCTTTGTACAGTACAATTGTATAACCTATAGTCCTCATGTTGTCCCTTTGATCTCTAGACTTGGGGATCCTACATATCTGCTACTCTGTATCCTCTCAGCTGCATTTCTCCATTTCCTCCCTCCAACACTCCTGGGCCCTGGTCACCACTGTTTGATTCCCTATCTCTGTGTATTTGACTTGAAAAAAAAGATTCCACATATAAATGAGATCATGCAATATTTTTTCTTTCTCTGTCTGGTTTATTTCACTTAGCATAATGTCCTACAGTTTCATCCATGTTGTGGCAAATGTCAGGACTCCCTTCTTTTTTTAGAAAAATGTTTATATATATACCACAGTTTCTTTATTCATTCTGCTGTCAACAGACACTTAGATTGTTTCTACATCTTGGTTATTGTGAATAAAGCTACAATGAATACAGGAGTGCAGATATCTTTATGGGGTGATGATTTCATTTCTTTGAGTATTTGCCCAGAAAGGGGATTGCTGGGTCAGGTGGTAGTTTTATTTTTAACTTCTTTAGAAACCTTTATACTGTTTTCTATCCCACCAACAGTGTACTAGAATTCCCTTTTCTCGACATCCTCACCAATATTTGTTGTCTTTTGACTTTTTGATAATAGCCAGTCTAACATGTATGAGTTGGTATCTAATAATGGTTTTTGATTTGCATCTCCTTGATGATTAATGATGTTGAACACTTTTGCATATACTCGCTGAGCATTTTTATTTCTTCTTTGGAGAAATGTTTATTCAGGTCCTTTGCCCATTTTAAATTGGGTTGTTTTTCTATTGCTGAGTTATATGAGTTTTTGATAAATTTTGGATATTAAGCCCTTATCAGACATAGGGTTTGCGTATGTTTTCCAATTCATAAGCTGCCTTTACACTTTGTTGATTGCTTCCTTTGCTGTGCAGAAGTTTCTTAGTTTGATGTAGTCCTATTTATTTATTTTTGTTTTTGTAATCTGAGCTTTTGGTCTGATATCCTAAAAAATCATTGCCAAGGCCAATGTCCAGGAGCTTTTCCCCTACGTTCTCTTCTAGGAGTTTTGTAGTTTCAGATCTTACATTTAGGTCTTTTATCCACTTTGAGTTGATTTTTGTGCACAGTGTAAGATAAACATCCAATTTCATTCTTTCTCATATAAAAGTCAGTATTTTCAGCACCATTTATTGAAGACGCTGTCTTTTCCCCACTGTGTTCTCTTGATGCCCTTCTTTAAAATTAGTTGACCATATATGTTTGAATTTATTTCTGGGCTCTCTATTGTGTTCCATTGGTGTATCATATCTGTTTTTGTGCCAGTACTATACTGTTTGGATTACTATATCTTTGCAATATAATTTTGGATCGGGAAGTGTGATGCATCCAGTTTGTTTTTCTTTCTCAGAATTGTCTTGACTATTCAGGGTCTTTTGTGTTCTCATGCAAATTTTAGGATTGTTTCTTATATCTCAGTAAAGAATGCCATTGGGATTTTGATAGGGATTGCATTGACTCTGTATATTGCTTTGGGTAGTATGGACATTTTCACAATGTTAATTGTTCTGTTCCATGTGCATGGGATATCTTTTCATTTATTTGTGTCTTCTTCAATTTATTTAATCATTGTCTTATAGTTTTCAGTGTACATACTATTCATGTCCTTGGTTAAATTATCAAGTATTTTTTAATGCTATCACAAATAAAATCGTTCTCTTAATTTCTTTTTTAGGTAGGTAATTATTTGTGTATAAACATATTATTGATTTTTATAATTTTTTTTTTTTTTTTGAGGCGGAGTCTCGCTCTGTCGCCCGGACTGGAGTGTAGTGGCCGGATCTCAGCTCACTGCAAGCTCCGCCTCCCGGGTTTACGCCATTCTCCTTCCTCAGCCTCCCGAGTAGCTGGGACTACAGGCATGCACCACCATGCCAGGCTAACTTTTGTACTTTTGGTAGAGACAGGGTTTCACTGTGTTGGCCAGGCTGGTCTTGAACTCCTGACCTCAGGTGACCCGCTGCCCTGGCCTCCCAAAGTGCTGGGATTACAGACATGAGCCACTGTGCCCAGTCATGTATGTTGATTTTTATGTTCTGGAAATGTACTAAATTCATTAATTTTACAGTTTTTTTTTTATTCTTTGGGGTTTTCTACATATAGGATCATGTCATCTGCAGATAAAGATAATTTTACTTTTTTCTTTCTGATTTGGATGCCTTTCTTTCTTTTGCTCTTTTGACTGATTGCTCTTGCTAGTACTTCTAGTACTATGTTGAATAGAAGTGGTGAGGGTGGGTATC
The DNA here is from genome assembly GCF_001698545.2 of Rhinopithecus bieti. NCBI lineage: Eukaryota > Metazoa > Chordata > Mammalia > Primates > Cercopithecidae > Rhinopithecus > Rhinopithecus bieti. The sequence continues at coordinate 4,521,686 of NW_016806375.1, read as the reverse complement.
CTTGACTGGTACTGGATCTTGGTGGAAAAGCTTTCAGTTTTTCCCCATTAATTAAAATGTTAACTGTGCGTTTTCATAAATGACCTTATTATGTTGAGAAATGTTCTTTCTATACCTAAACTATTGAGAGGTTTTTTTTTTTAATTTTGTCAAGAAGGTATGTTGGAGTGGGGGTTAGGGAAGGAAAGGATGTTGGACTTTGTCAAATGCTGTTACCAGGTCAATTGAGATAACCTTGTGGTTTTCATTTTTCATTCGGTTAATATGATGTATTATATTGCTTGATTAGTGTATGTTAAACTAGCCTTGCATGCCAGGGATAAATCCCACTTGGTCATGCTATATAATTTTTTTGATTGCTATTGAATTCTATTTGCAAATATTTTATTGAGGATTTTTGTACCAACATGCTTTAGCGAAATCAACCAGTTATTTTCTTTTCTTGTGGTGTCTTTCTCTGGCTTTCCCAGCATCAAGGTGATGCTGGCCTCATAAAATGTGTTTGGAAGTATTCCCTCTAGCTCCATTTTTTGGAAGAGTTTAGTAACAAACATTCTTCTTTGAATGTTTGGTAGAAGTCAGCCATGAAGCCACCTGATCTTGTTGGGAAGTTTAAACAGAAAACTAGAAAGTCAAATAGTCCCTGTCTCATCTTCAATCTCTTTATTTGTTATTAGTCTGTTCAGGCTTTCCATTTCTTCTTGATTTCAATCTTGGTAGGTTGTATTTTTCTAGGGATTTCTCCATTTCCTCTGGGTCATCCAATTTGTTGGCAAATAATTGTCATGATAGCCCCATATGATTCTTTTTATTGCTGAAGTATCTGTTGTAGTGTCTCCACATTCATTTTTAAATTTTATTAGAGTCTTCTTTTTTTCTTAGACTAGCAAAGGGTATGTCAATTTTATTTTTTCCAAAAAATCAACTCTAGTTTTATTGATTTTGTCTGTTTTTTTTTTTCTTCTGTTGTCTATTTATTTCTGTTCTGCTCTTTATTTCTTCTTTAACTTTGGGTTTTGTGAGCTCTTCTTTTTCCGGTTTTCTGAGGTGTAATGTTAAACTAATTGCTATCTTTCTTCTTTTTAAATGTAGGCATTTATTGCTATAAACTTCTCTCTTAGAACTACTTTTGCTGCATTCCATAAGCTTTGGTATGTTATGCTTCCATTGTCAATTGTCTGAAAATATTTTTAAAATTTCCCTTTTGATTTCATCTTTGACCCATTGGTTGTTTAGAAGCATGGGACCAGGTGCGGTGGCTCACACCTGTAATCCCAGCACTTTGGGAGGCCGAGGTGGGCAGATCACCTGAGGTCAGGAGTTTGAGACCAGCCTGACCAACATGGTGAAACCTTGTCTCTACTAAAAATACAAAATTAGTAGGGCATGGTGGCACACGCCTGTAATCTCAGCCTCCCAAGTAGCTTGAGAATCGCTGGAATCCGGGAGGCAGAGGTTGCAGTGAGCCAAGATTGCACCATTGCACTCCAGACAGGGAAACAAGAGTGCAACTTCATCTCAAAGAAAAAAAAAAAAAGAAGAAGCGTGTTGCTTAATTTCCACATATTTGTGAATTTTTCCAAGATTCCTCCTGTTATTGATTTCTAGCTTCATATTATTATGATCTGAAAGAATATTAATATGATTTCAATCTTCTTAAATTTAAGGCTTGTTTTTTGGACTAGCATATGGTCTATTCTAGAGAAGTTCCAAGTGTGTTAGAGAAAAAAATGTGTATCCTGTTTCTGTTGGATGGAAATTTCTGTATATATCTGTTAGGTTCATTTGGTTTAAAGTGCAATTCAAGTTCATTATTTTCTTATTTTCTCTCTAGTTGCTCTATCCATTGTTGAAAGTGGGATATTGACTTTCCTACTATTGTGTTGCTATCTATTTCTCCCTTCATGGCCATTAATATTAGTTATATGTATTTAGGTGCTCCAATTTTGCATGCATATATATTTACAATTGTGTTTTCTTGATGAATCGACCCGTTTATCATTAAACAATGATCTTCTCTGTCTCTTGTGACAGTTTTTGACTTCAAGCCTATTTGTTACATAATTGTTAAAGGAAAAATCTGTAACAGGAGGTAAAAGGAGAAGCCTAGATAATATGATACTGAAATGCTGCCATCCATTTAAAAATGTTACTTTAAAAGTTAAATGTATTAAAAGATAACGTTGCCCTACCCCACAGTTCCATTTCCAGTAGCAACCACAGATGAGAGTTTTTATATGCTCCTGAAAAATTGACTGGAAGATTTTTTTTTTAAAAAATGCATATTTCTTATTATAAAAGCAATACAAACTCATCGAGACGTGTAAAAGAAAATACAGCCAGTGTAAAACTTAGCAATATTTCACAAACCCACAACTCAAGGGACAGTGCTCTTCGACTGGACTCTGTCCCATGCCGCGTTCAGTTCCTACTTGCAGTCCCCAGCTCCCCGGAACACAGTTCTCCCAGCAGTGGCAGTAATAGGTCGCCAGGTGGTGCTGTGGAGCAGAGCTCCGGAGCTCAGTGAGAAAAAAAGGCGCGGCCGCGCAAGGGAGCACGTGACGTAGGACTCTGGCGTGGGCGGTGGGATCACGTGACGAGGCCCGGAAGCGGCTGCCCGGGCAGCAAAGGAGGATGGATAGGGGCTGACACTGAAGCCGGGAAGGGTGGGCTGTGCTGAAGCCAGAGCCGGAGCCTGAGCTGGGGCCGGAACCCGAGCAGTGAGTTCCTCCACTGACGAGCTCCGGCTGGCGGCGCTCGCCGCCTTGGGCAGGACCCACCTCGCCTTCCTGCCGGCGTAGCAGATGCTGCAGGTCAGGCACTGGACCCGCCTGGGCTGCGGGTGCGCGACTCCTCGGTGTCCCCGGGCCGCAGCTGCGGTACGACGCTGGCACCCCTCTGTGAATTGGGCGAATTGTGGAGATCCCTTGTCCCTCGCGCTGTCTCCCTTGACCTCGTGGGGTTGGGATCTCACCGTCCTGTTTGACTGACAGGTGGGGGAAACTGGGGTAGGTGGTGAAGACAACCCAAACGACCATCTGGGGCGTCTTTCACGCTTCGCAAAGGGCCCCAGCTGTTTCCAGTAAATGTCTTGCCCGCTGCGGGAGCCCTGCTCGGGACAGGCTAATAATGGGTCTTTGGGTCAGAACTGCAAGGACCCTGGGAAGTCGTCTGGTGCAGCTCCCTCCTAGGACAGTTGGAGAAACTGAGCCCTTACTCCAGGAAGGCGTAAGGGCTTGCCTAAGGTCATCCAGAGAGTTAATCGGAGACCCGCGATTAGAATGCAAATATTCCTAAGCTTCAGCAGCTGTTTGCTTTTCACCACGCTGCCTCCTGCGGGAAACTTGACATATGAAAAGGCACTCCTTTCTGTCCCTTTCTCCTTTTCCTCTCCCTTTTTAGCTATCTGCATTTTCCACCGCTGGGGTTGGATTGGCTCTGGGTGTGGTTCCCTGTTTGTTCATTATTTTTCTGCAAACTCATCCTTCTGTAGGTTTGGTTTCTAACCGTCCTGCATTCTGTGTAAGTCACACCAAAATATGAAATATGAATCGCAGTGTGCTCCTGGGAGGATAGGTGGCTGAGCCGAGGTTGTGGAGAGCCCTAACATTAACTTGAAGAATGTAAAGACCTTTGCTTTATTTTTTCTGTAACTTGTCAGATTTGGGATTGCTTATTTGGATGGATGTTTTGCAGTTATTGGAATTTTGCTGAAGATAGCATCATGGTGCAATGGACAGAACAGAGATTGGGGAATCAGGACGTTTTGTCCTAGCTCTGCCGCTTACCTGGCAATCTTACGTGACTCGTGTTTAGGTTTCTCAGTCTAGACAGTGATGGAATTGAATCCTTAAGGGCACCTTCTGCTGTGATCTGGATGCTGTGCATCCTTCTAGGTTTGGGTTTTTGTTTGTTTTTCAGTAGAGATGCGGTCTCACTATGCTGCCCAGGCTGATCTCAAACTCCTGGGCTCAAGTGATCCTCCCACCTTGGCCTCCCAAAGTATTGGGATTACAGGGGTGTGAGCCAGTGCCACTGAGCAGGGTCTGTTTGGTTTTTTATTCAGAGAGATTTTACCCCCTGTGTACACTGAGTATCAGCCTTGCAACAAGACCTAACTGTTGTCTAGGAAGCAGTTGTCTCTGCTTATTCCTCTGTTGCCATAAAATCCTCCTTCTCTTTCTTCCTATCACTGTATTATGTCTAAGCTAAATACTAACAACTGAAAATGATTTTTAACTGTCTTTTATTATTTTAAACATGATCAGGGCCCTCTTCTGACTCTTGTCTAGAGCCTCGTTTACAGTAATTAACTTACTTGTACATTTAGAACATGTTTTCTTTAAAGATGTTCTTGAAGTCAAGTAGAAAGGGACACAAAAGGCTCTGTCCTTCACTTTGTGTTTGCCTGGGGATGGAGGCTACGTGCAGCAGAGGCAGTGCTGATAACAGCATTAAGCCTCTCCCTTTGTTTTCTGATGGTATCATTTATATTTGCCTGCTCTGGAGTGCTTGTTTTCCCTTTAAGTCCTGTAGCTGTTCATTCAGCCTCCTCTTGTGGCAGTTCGAAGTGCTCAGAGCTGTCTCTGTGCCAAAGGCAGTGTAAGAAAAAGGGATTCCATTTATTTTGTAATATTCTGGAGACTACAACTGGGACCAATAGATGAAAGTGCCATAAGGGAAGGGTGTTTGGTAAATGTAAAAACTTTCAAAGAATTAGTGGTCTCCTGTATTAGAATACTGAGCGCAGAGCTCCCTGTCACTGGAGGTAATCGTCTCTGGGCAATTACTTCGGGGATGTTGTAGATGAAGTTAGATTGTTGGGTAGCGGGTTGGACTAGACAAAGTTTTAAGTTTTCTTTCAACTCAAGAGTCTGCGACATTCTAGGACCGGACTTACTAGCATGTCGAGTGGACGGAGCAGACGTCCACTTACTAGCGTGTGGGATGGACGGAGCAGATGTCCACTTACTAGCGTGTAGAGTGGATGGAGCAGATGTCCACTTACTGGCATGTAGAGTGGATAGAGCAGATGTCCACTTACTAGCATGTGGGATGGACGGAGCAGATGTCCACTTACTAGCATGTGGAGTGACTGGAGCAGATGTCCACTTATTAACATGTAGAGTGGACGGAGCAGATGTCCACTTACTGGCGTGTAGAGTGGATGGAGCAAACGTCTAATTTTGTGATTACTTTGTTTCTATTGATAACCTTGTGTCAGGTAACTATTCTCATGTTAAGTACTCCTGTTTTTTCTTTTTATCACCACCCTCTCTCCTCTAGTGAGTGTCTCAGTTCTTTAAATGCTTGATACCTCTTCAAAGGTCAGATGAGTGAATAGTCTTCTGTTTCTGCTTTTCCTGACCTGGTGCTGATAACCTGTTCTGAAGTGCATGACTGATTAACACTACTCATACGTAGGCCAGCTTTTCTTTTTCCCGTGGAGGAAACTCACATGGAATCTGTTTATTTCCATCCGGGCCTTCTCTTGTTTCCCATAGAGGAAACTCTCAGTCTGTTTACCTCCACCCAGGCCTTGGAAGAATCCTGTACCTCTCTCCTTTGGCCAGGCCTTACTGTGATGAGCACATAAAGATAGCCTCTACTTAATGGGCATGGGGGCCGATACACGGGGCATTGTAAATAGGCTGAAATAGGAACCACATGGTGCTGCATTTCGGGTTGTTTAAAAATCCCCCAAAACATTTCTCTTGGAAGCCTTGACACCCAGGACCAGTTGTTTTTTACTTATTTTTATTATTTACTTTATTTCATTTTATTTTATTTTGGAGATGAGGTCTCACTATTTTGTCCAGGCTGGTCTTGAACTCCTGAGCTCAAGCAGTCCTCCCCGCTTGGCCTCTCAAAGTGCTGGGATTACAAATGTGAGCCACCAGGCCTGGCCCCAGGGCTAGTTCTTAATGACTATCTCTAGTAGGAAGAGCCCCTCTGTGCCTTCCTTTTCAGTGAAGTTAGGAAAACTGTCTGTGGGTTACTGAGATGTTCATGCCACTTAGATCGCCATCTGCAAGATAGGAACCTGGCTCCACAATCCAGTTTTAAATGGAGCCCATACTGCAGACTTTGTTTAGTGAACTTTCTAATTTCCTGTCCTTGAACTTATCTGTAGTGATAATCACAATTGCTATCATTAATGAGATTTTATTGTGTTCCAGACAACATATCTAACATTTATTTATTTTTTCCTCCTATCTATCTTCATAACAATATTGTGATGTAGCTGTTATTAATGATATCTTTCAGATGAGGAGACTGGGGCAAAGGGAGGTGAAGTAACTTGCTCAGAGTCACACTACCAGACTACAAACTCAGGTGCTTTTTATTATGAAGAATACCCACTGCAGACCTAATCCTGCCCCAGGCTCTGAGGCCAGCTTTGTTCACAGGGAGATTTTAAGGAGGGTTTATAATTTAAGGTGTGGTAGAAAGAACACTGGACTGGGATGCTGGTTTGCTAGATTCTCATCTCAAATCTTTGACTACCTGGGCCCTGAATGAGTCAGCCTTTATGTGTGGACCCTGGTTTTCTGACCCCTAAGAAGGAAGCTGGAGCTTGATCTTTTCTAAAGTTATACCTGGCCCTAACATTTAGTGGTCTTCATGGTTGTGAGTAAAAGTGTGCATGTTTGCCTGTTCAGCAGCCGCTTTGTGCAGAACCTGCTGAGGTCAGCAGCTGCCCTGTGCATGTTCTAGCATCAGACTCTTACAGGAAAAAGTCTCAATTTATGGAATGTTCTGCTCTGGTAAGTTGGATGGAATTCTATCCAATGCTGTTTTAAAAACAAATTATGTAGAAGTCAAACCATGTTACTTCCCTCCCTGTAGACCACACGTAGCAGTACAGTCTGTGTCCTTGTTCATGTTTTTAGAATTCCATCGACAGAGAGGAGAAAATACATCTGGGGAATTTGCTGCTGCTCTGAGTTCCAAAGTCCAAACCAATGTAATTGTTTGAGAATAATGGATGACACTTTTAGCTTGCAAACAAGTGGCACCATTGCATGAATTCTGGTAGGAGGTAAGGCCTAGGGTACCTATCATAATAAGATTGTATATTTTTTGTAGTGCTTTATATAAATCTACCTATAATCAAGATGACCTAGGAAGCTAGTTAAAAATAAAACACCTCGTGCCTGTAATCCCATCACTTTGAGAGACTGAGATGGGTGGATCCCTTGAGGTCAAGAGTTTGAGACCAGCCTGGCCAACATGGAGAAACTCCATCTCTACTAAAAATACAAAAAATTATCCGTGTGTGATGGTGGGCACCTGTAATCCCAGCTACTCGGGAGGCTGAGGCAGGAGAATCGCTTGAACCCAGGAGGCAGAGGTTGCAGTAAGCCGAGATCACGACACTGCAGTCCAGCCAGGGCAACAGAGGGCGACACCATCTCACAAAACAAAACACAACAACAACAACAACAACAACAACAACAAAACATAGGTTGGGCGTGGTGGCTCACGCCTGTAATCCCAGCACTTTGGGAGGCCAAGGTGGGTAGACCACCTGAGGTCAGGAGGTTGACACCAGCCTGGCCAACATGATGAAACCCCATCTCTACTAAAAATACAAAAAAATTACCCAGGTGTGGTGGTGCACGCCCGTAATCCCAGCTACTCAGGAGGCTAAGGCAGGAGAATTGCTTGAACCTGGGAGACGGAGGTTGCAGCGAGTCGAGATCTCACCACTGCAATTCCCTGGGCAGCAAGGGTGAAACTCTGTCTCAAATAAATAAATAAAAATAAAATAAAATAAAATGCTCAGGTGGAATCAAGTTGGACTCAGAAATGTATTTTTTTTATTGAAGTATGTTTCATTTTAACCCAATATATCCCAGATATTATTGCAATATATAATCAGTGTAAAGATTATTAATTCATAGGATATTTCACAGTTTTTTTGGTACCAGTTCATTGAAATCTAGTGTGTGCACATTTCAGTTTTACCCAACTGTATTTCAAGTGTAAGATAGCTATTTATGGCTAGTGGTTACTGTACTGGATGGTACAACTTTAGAATATGTTACCATCTGTTGAGTCTTAATCCTCCTTTATTTTGAACAAACCCAATCACTAAAAAATTGAAATTGGAATCCTGAAACTTTAGAAGTGAAAGTGTACTTAGAAATCATCTAATGCAATCTTCTCAATTCTGTATCAAAATAAGAAAACAACTTTGGGATTAGAATGACAGCCAGGTTATGTTCTCCTAAGTCCTAAATCCCATGCTGTTAAAATGGGAATATTAGCATTTGAATTTATTAGAAAAATTTCTGGCCTTGCCTTGAAAAAAAATCACTGTAGAATTCCCCTTAAAATTGCCCACTTCTGGAAAATTTAATGCCTGCAAATTTTATTTTTAAAAATAGAATAACATGTACTTTATTTTAAAATAAAATTCAATTTGCACATACATTTTCCATACTGCATCCATTGCACAAAGTGATTCCACCTGCTCATTTTTAGTGCCAAGTTAAAAATGGCATATTTTGTAGATTGAAGAGCAACTCTTATCTATTTACACAGCTAAAAGGAAAAAGAAGGAAATGTTTTAAGGTTTATACACTTACATTTTTTATTTTTATTTTTTAGCCATCAAACTTGCAGACTTTTCTTACTTAGTTGCTCACTCTTCTGAGTCTAAATATCTGCTGGAGATTTTGACTTTGTGTTCTGTTCATTGTCCTCGAGAATCTGGAGGACACAAGCTTGCCTTCAACTCTCACATAGTACAAAACTCATTTGGACAGTTACTAGGTACTATTAAAATTTCCCATAGGGCAGGAACTGGCGATTGCAGCAGTAGACTTGATTATCAGATTTCATCAAAGGGAGCCCAAGGGCAGCGTGGCCATGGATGCCAGCACTCATGGGGATAGACAGAGAGCAGCAGGAGGAGACCTTGGTTTCCAGAAAGAGCCATAGAAAGAACTCCAGGGAGTGGCTGTGCCCACCGTCTGATGCTTGAATCCTTACATAACCACTCTGAGAAAGGACTTTTGCTTGGATTTTTTTTCAGGGATAAGGGAACAGGCTTTCTCCCAGAGTGATCTGCTCTATTTGAAACAGATCTGTCTTTGATAGAAAGTTCTTCCTTACGCCTAGCAAAAAATCAGCCCTCTTGACTCTCCACGTACTGATCCTAGCTCTGCCTCACCTTTGAGGCTCCAAATAACAAGTCTAATCCATGTGACAGCTTTTAAAGACAGGTTGTGTACCCCTCAAGTTGCTAGGTAGAACCTTCTCAGTGCTTTCAACCATTCCTCATTTAGTTGGTTTCCTACCCCTCTTGACCCTAGTTCTGACCCCTGGATATACCACAGTTTGTTGTTATCCCCTTTATAGCATGCTGCCTGGAAGAGAACACATTATCTGGCAATTCTGAGTTGTGTAATATCTACCCATGTGTAACATCTAGCATGCAGAGTGGACGGAGCAGATGTCCACTTACTGGCACATAGAGTGGATGGAGCCGATGTCCACTTACTAGCATGTGGGATGGATGGAGCCGATGTCCACCCGTGATTCTCTCATGTCCTAATGCAACCTAGAATTGTGTTGGTTTATTTGGTATCTCGGATTATATTATTGTCTTCTATTGAGCTTATCATCAACCAGAACTCCCAAGCAGAATTTTTTTTCTTTTTTCAATATGCATGCAGTTGCTAAGCCACATCTTCCATATCCTGCAGGCTTATTGGACCTTCTGTAGATTTCAGCTTCTTCTTGAGCAGTTTTCTTAGCAATATTCTGCAGTGGGTAACTTCAGTTTTTATACACAGCATAAAGAAGGCTCTTTACAGTGTTTGAGATAAATTGAACATCTGTACCAAGTAAGCAACAGAGTGGCTTCTCGGTTGCTAGGGAAGGATTGGGCAATTTATGAGTCCCTGTATTCCATCCTTTCACCTTCAGTAATATATAGGTGTCAACCTAAAGGAAGAAGCTGAGACACAAAATGCAATTTTTAACAGTTTACTTGAACCAAAGTGAGGACAGCTGCCTGGGACACACTTTCAAGTTGCCTGGGGGAGTGCTTCCTTCGACCTTTGTTACCACAGGTTCTTAAAGGCAAAAGCGAACAAGGAGAGGACTGATACAAAGTGATATGACGAATTCTCATCAGTTTACAAAAATAGCATGGATTAGTGATGGGCTGTACATTGTTGGACTATAGGGTATGAGTTATGATGTCCAGTGTTAGCATTATATGACTTAGTGATGTCAGTCTAGAACCCACATAGCAAGTGGCTTCAAGAGGTAATTATTTAACTTAAGGCGGGAGAGAGACGTGACTGCTGTCACATTTCAGTGCCTCTCTGGACCTGTAATTTAAAGGGATTCTTCAGATAAAAAGTTTCTTTTCTTTCTCATAAGATTCACTTGGAAGGTTCTATCTTCAGATGCTTTTGGTATGTTGGGACTAGAAATCAGCAGCTTTTTCTTTTTTTCACCAGAGGCAGGGTCTTACTATGGTGCACAGGCTGGTCTTCAACTCCTGGGCCCAAGTGATCCTCCCACCTCGGCCTCCCCAAATGCTGGGATTACAGGTGTGAGATACTGCACTCAGCTGCTGTTTGCATAAATAATTATGTTCATGGACACCTAGAATGTTAGTGCTAGAGGGAGCTGAGAGGTATTTTAGTTTACATCCCGTGCTTTTTGCACATTTGAAAATGGTTCAGAGGTACTAAGCAAACTGTTGACAGAGGCAGGCTTGGCGCCTCGGCCTCCTGATAATGCCTATAAACTGACTTACGAGCTTATGCCTATATAGCAAGAGGTTTCAATGCTGGTGTTAAGATACTTCAGAGATTTTTTTTCTCCCCACCCTCTAATGAGTTTATATGCCCCAGAGCTGGATGGTGTCCTTGAATTCCTCTAGCTTATGAGTAAGTGAAGCTGTCATAGATTTTTAGCCAAGTGGCTCTGGCAGTGAAGCTAGGCAGGATCCTCTCTGGGATTTCCAGGTCCTTTGCTGGCATTTTGCCAGATACTTCCCTTGTGAGATAGCTTGGGGGTCCTTCCTACATTGCAGCTGGTGAGAGAAAATGTGATCTCCCATGGATCTCTCTGGTGCCAGGCTGGGGTGTTTCCAAAGGAGTCCCCTGGGACTGGACCTAAGGGGAGGCTTCCGCGGAGCACCATCCTCTGGCAGGTGGTGCTGGGTGTCAGGGCAGAGTGGGGTGCTGTGACAGCAGTTGGAGATCCTGTCTCCTCTCAGGGTAGCTGAGATAGGGTGCCTAGGCTTAGGGTGGGCATCCAGCCCCATGCCGGAGGACAGTCTCACGGGCAAGCAGCTGTGCCAGTCTGCCAAGTGTCAGGAGGGTTTTTGTCATTTTTAATCTTAATGTACCATTTTGTTGTCACTTGGTTCTCGAAGAGCAGGAAGTTGACTCTTCCCTGTGCTCTAATGCTCTCTCATAGCAACTGGCACTCTATAGAGTAGATGTTTACAGATTCAGACAGGGGTCAGGAGATAACGTTTTCTGCTTGGCACTACCTAGCTGTCATAAGGCAGGTTACTTCATGTTTTAGCATTGATTCTTCATCTTTAAAGTGGGGCTTAGAGTGACCTGTGAAGGCTCATTTAGCAATGGTCTCTAGGATTCTAGGGGCCTACGTCACTCCCAAGATGTGTCCTTATTGTGTATCTTAAAGAAGCCCTTGCTCTTCTCTTTTGTGTAGTATTAATAGTATTTCTGAGTAAATCCACCCAGGGGACAGCACTCTCACCATCCTCCCAACATATTGAAAGGAGAATTTTTTTCTCTCACCATTTTAAAAATGAGCACATCTATAAAATAAAAGGAAGAAGGGTTGTGGATGGGAAGTGTTGAGACAAGGGCCAGGGTGAGCACCCTTCAGGTTCCTGGTCTTCCTCTGACCTGCTTTCAGCTGCCATTTCTCGGTACTCAGGTTGGCAGCAAGAAAGGAGTCCCAGGGTCTGGGTATAAGAGTTAACTGGTGGCCTCCAAAGAGTATAGGATCAGCCTGTGGCCACAGCAGGGAGAAAGAGAACGGCACGTGTGGCTCTGGGATTTGGTGGGAGTTTGAGCGGAATTGGATGATCCAGAGGGGATTTCTGTTTTCTTTGTTTTTTTGGTTTTTTTTGAAATGGGGTTTCACTCTTGTCGCCCAGGCTGGAATGCAGTGGTGCGATCTCGGCTCACCGCAACCTCCACCTCCCGGTTTCAAGCGATTCTCCTGCCTCAGCCTCCTGAGTAGCTGGGATTACAGGCATGCACCACCACGCCTGGCTAATTTTGTATTTTTAGTAGAGACAGGGTTTCTCCATGTTAGTGAGGCTGGTCTCGAACTCCGGACCTCAGGTGATCCACCCATCTCGGCCTCCCAAAGTGCTGGGGTTACAGGCGTGAGCCACCGCACCTGGCCCAGAGGGGATTTCTTGAGTGAAACGTGTTCTGTATTGAAGGCAGAGGAAAAATAGTATACAATGAGAAATACCCAGATTTCCATCCCCCCACGAGCTTGTGCATATATATATATATATAAAATCGAACTTTTGCGCAAGGTCCAAGAAATTCGCTCAGAGAAAGGAGTCCATAATCCTGACCTACGGAATGGGGAATCCTTCCAGGAAGCACTTCCCTTTCATTTTCGCCCACTCCTCCCGAGCAGTGCCTCACGTCTGCCTTCTCTAGCTGTACTCTGGAAAATTGAGAAATGGATGAGTGTAGCACCGAGTATACCAATGGGAAGGATGGGAGTCAGAAGTCAAGTAAACTCAGCCCGCCCCTGTGTACTTTGCACTTTTCCATTTCCCTGGGTACCAGGCACTTTCATACTTAATCCATAGCGCAGCTGTCATGGTGAGCAACTCTGACAATGACAGCTTCTACCCCAGAGGCCACCCCAAACATGGAGCTAAAGGCTCCAGCTGCAGGAGGTCTTAATGCTGGCCCTGTCTCCCCAGCTGCCATGTCCACGCAGAGACTTCGGAATGAAGACTACCACGACTACAGCTCCACGGACGTGAGCCCTGAGGACAGCCCGTCGGAAGGCCTCAACAACCTCTCCTCCCCGGGCTCCTACCAGCGCTTTGGTCAAAGCAACAGCACAACGTGAGTAGCTGCTACCTTCTCCTCTCCCGGGCGGGATTCGTGTTCCTAAGTCTCCCTTGGACTTATTTTTCCTCCCCAGTTTCATCAGTCCTCCACTTTACAAATGAAGGTCAGCAATGAAGAGATTGGGCGAGCGACTGCGCTGAGATTTGCCTTCCTGGGCTTCCACTCTCTAGGCAGTTTCGTATTCTTTGTTCCTTTCAGCTGTGTTGGCCCCACAAGGCTGGTGCCAAGTAAGAGCTTGGACTTAAGAAAAGCATCTACAGAGGACATTCTTTTAATTTAGAACTGTGTCATCTGTGCTAGAACCCCAAATAATCTCCAAGCATAATCGGAAGCTTCCTTTGCAAAGTCTTCCCCTGACTTCTGCCTCATCACCAAATGACTATTTGTTTAACTGAAGAAGTGGGAATAGGGAATTAACTCCTGCGCTTAAAAAATTCAGGGTTGATAGGAAAGGAAAGATAGACTTTGCATTCTCCAAAGAGGGCTTACATCTTGTCTCCAGAAACTGGAACCCCAGACTCATCTGGGCTGAGTTTGGCCCTCTTCAGGTCTCACTTTCCCCAAATGTAAGGAAAAATTGAGGACTCCACCGTGAAGCTATGCTGGCTATGTGGGGCTCACCACTTGAATTAGAAAATTCAGAGGAAGTTTTGCTATTCCATTGAGTTTCCCAGCTACTCCTGATCTCAGCAGACCTCTGACATTTCTCTGTGTCCCAGCATCTCAGCTTTTCCAGCCCTTCCGTTTATTCCTCAAGCTTAGCTATCAGCCTTTCTGTGTGTCCTTGTGGATTGAGTGTGACTTACTGAGAGATCTTTCATGTCCTAGACTTGGGCCATTCCTGATGACTGCCCAAGCAGACCATGGAAGCTTCTCCTGGAGCTCATCACTGGAGAAGCTCCCCCTGTGTGCACTGTCTCCTGGTACAGGGCATTTTCTCTTGTGAACTGGGGTGGAACTAGAAGATGTGGTCTGTCCACATTCCCAGCCCATCACCACTACCAGCTGATTTCTATGCCCCAGGCTGGAAGTACTCAACCAGTCCTCTAAGATTCGGTTTCTGTGGCTTATTTCTCAGGGGTATGTTTTTGTAGATTCCCGATTAGCCTGCAGTGGGAGTTAGCTGGTGGTAGATTGCCTAGAGCACAGCTGGCAGCAGTGTGGATCACCCTGCCCCTCTTTCCTCCAACCTTATCAGCATTGGCAGCCCCCATGCAGAAGCAGCTCCACACACAGCCAATGGCATGTGATGGCTTCCCTTCAGAGGTCATGCTCGTTATCATAAGATACTTTTAAGCTTCCCTCTCTGTAGTTTCCTTTGCAATTTTTGCTCCTTTTTGATCTCAGATATCAACTTGTCTAAGCAATACTTACCAGATGGGATCTGGATTTTTATTTTTAGAGAGACCTCTCTGAAGCTCAAAACCTACCAGCTCGCAACTGTAGGATAGTAGCTCATAGGTTGTGGACATGTGAAAGCTGATGCATGCCTGTTAGCTATTCTGAATATGTCTTTTATCTCTACATCATGTTATAATTGACGACCAATTCAAAATATGTCCTCGTTTCTTGGAAATCGAACAAATCAGAAGATGACTTCCTGAAGCTTGTATTGTGACATTTTCCAGGATACACTTTGTTCCAAGGTTCCCTTCCTGCCCTGATGTTGTGATACAATGTAGGTGACCAGGAAAGCCCATCTGTAGTTGATGGCAGGTATTACAGTCCCATTACAGGTGGTACAAGATAAAGTAATTTGCTAGGGCTTAGAGGACTGGTTGAGTACTTCCAGCCTGGGGCATAGGATCCACGCAAGCATTTATGTAGAAAACATGCTAGGTATGATTAAGGTAGAGGTTGATTTGGAGGACTTCTTTACCTAAATTAATCTTTTAATATGTAGGAAGTATTAGGGACAAGTTTTTGAGCTGGGTTGCTTTTATATTTCTGTTTTGCCCCACCCTTTTATCTAGTTTGCCAAGGAACAAAATACATGGAAGTACTTGTACACCTACGGCACATATGCATGCACACACCTGGCTCTTCTAGAAGTCAAGGGCTCAGTAAAATTCCCTAGTTAGGGGGTGCAAATAGGAACCCCAAACACTTCCATGAGTTTCATGAGTTATTTCCTTTTTTTTTTTGAGACAGGGTCTTGCTGTGTTGTCCAGGCTGGAGTGCAGTGGCACAGTCATGGCTCACTGCAACCTCCATCTCCTGAGCTCAAGTGATCCTCCCACCTTAGCTTCCTAAGTAGCTGGGACTACAGGCATGCACCTGGCTACCTGTTGTATTTTTTTTTTTTTTTTTGTAGAGATAGGGTTTTGCTATGTTGCCCATTTGGTCTTGAACGCCTGGACTCAAGTGATCCACCTGCCTCAGCCTCCCAAAGTGCTGGGATTATAGGCGTGAGTGCCATGCCCGACCTGTGAGTTATTTCTTAGTGTGTTCAGTGAGGTTATTTACTAACACTTGATGTTGTCAAGCTATTGACTGCTTTGAAGACAGCCTCATTTTATGCTGTTGGGAAAATTTTTCTTCTTGTTGCGCCTCTGAGTTCCATTATATATATCAAGCCTCCGTGCGTCTTCCCCATGCAGACTGAAACCAGCAGACTGAAACTGGCTATCTAAAGGTGAGCTGGAGTAGTCATTTGCACAATGTGGTCTGCACACTTTTTGGACTTCCCAAGACCATTTCAAGAAGTCTATGAGGCTAAAACTATCTTCATAATAATACTAAGATGTTATCTGCCTTTTTACTTGTGGATATTTGCACTTATAATGTAGAAGCAATGGTGGATAAAATTGCACTGTAGAATGAACCAAAGCAGTGGCACCAAATTACACTAGTTGTCATTGTATTTTTTGCTGCCACACATGCGCAAAAAAAAAAACCCTTTGCACTTAAGAATGTCTTTGATGAAACAGTAGGATTACTAACGTTTAAAAACTTGAGAACCTTCGGTATAGGTCTTTAATATTCTGTGTGGCAAAATGGGAAGTATGCATGAAGTACTTCTGTGAGTACCAAAATATGTTACTTGTCTCAAGGCAAAGACTTTAAGTGATTGTTTGAGTTGTCAACCAAACTTGCTTTTTTTTTTTTTCATAGAACTAGAAAGAACAACTAACAAACTGTAGGTCATTCAGACCTGAGTACTTGTAAGACATTTTCTTGAAAATGAAAGAAATCAGCTCATTACCTCAAGGAAAATAATAGACAATACATATCTCTCGCTCAGAATAAAATTCAAACTTTCAAGCAAAATTAGGAAAAAAAAACTTGTATCCAGTGCCATGAGCCTGATAGCCCCTCTACTTGAAGACTTTTCTGATGAGATAAGTGGTGATATTAACAAATGTGACTTTTTGGTATTATTAATCTATAATGAAGATGTTAGAGTTGGAAGATCTGTATAAACTCAACCAAAGTATGATGTTAGGAATTCTGTGTGGGTAAAAGATCCATTGAAAGACCAAGATCACCAATGGATTTTTCTTTCTTTTTTTTTTTTTTGAGACAGAATCTTGCTCTGTTGCCCAGGCTGGAGTGCAGTGGCACAATCTTGGCTCACTGCAACCCCTGCCTCCCAGGTTCAAGCGATTCTCCTGCCTCAGCCTCCCAAGTAGCTGGGATTATAGACGGGGCCACCACGCCCAGCTAATTTTTGTAGTTTTAATAGAGACGACGTTTCACTATGTTGGCCAGGCCAGTCTCGAACTCCTGACCTCAGGTGATCCACCCTTCTTGGTCCCCCAAAGTGCTGGGATTACAAATGTGAGCCACTGTGCCCAGACCACATTGCAGGTAACCTCTAAAACATTAACATGTGTTGCATTTTGGAGAAATGTCAAAGAAAAATTGCCATAATTGTCTGTGGAGGCCATTAAAATACTCCTCCTTTTCCAACTGCATGTCTATGAGAAAATAAACTTTTTTCGTGAATTTCAACAACAACATATAACAGTAGATTCAACGTAGAAGTAGGTAGTCCAGCTGTCTTCTGTTAAGTGAGATACTAAAGAGATTTGGGGGGAAAAAAAAAGACAGTGCCATTCTTATCACATTTTCTTTTTTGGAAAACAGGGTTCTTTTTCATTAAAAAACTATTCGTATTAACATGCAATGAACTTAGTTATTTTTAAATTAAATATTTTAAAATTTTCTCAGTTTTAATTTTATTATGGTATAGATCAGCAGATGTAATCCACATCAGCTAAAGCTATTTGGCATCTTCAATGATTTATCAGAGAATAAAGGGGTCCTGAGACCAAAAAGTCTAAGAATGAGTGATGGAGCATGAATGGAAGTACAGAGATTTGCTAGGCTTCTGCCTTCCCTTTTCAGAAAGATAGTCCTCCCTTGTAGTTAAGACTTCACTGTTCTTGAAATTGATTTTGTGCTTTTTACACAGTACTGAGTAATCCCAGCTTGGGGCCATCTATTAAAAATAGTAATTTTGGTCAATTGCTTGGAGTCCTGGTATTTCAGAGCTGAAGGGATCGTGGAGATCATTTTGTCCTAGTCTGGTTCCCTCACCATACAGATGAGACAGCAGGCCCAGGAAGGGAGGAGAGGAATTGTCATATGAAGGTGATGGCAGAGCTAGGGCGAGGGACCTAGTGTCTCATGCTAGCCAGCTCAGAGGCATTTTGGGGAGGTCTCTGGTAGGTAGGTGGGTTTGATACAGTGCTTACCTTTGCCCTTAAGTGTATTAAACATTTGTCAAGATAGAAATTTACTGAACCCACTGTCTTACAGCCACAGGATACTGATAATGCATTTACTGTGGACACATATAATGCTTAAGCTGTTTCCTCAGGACGTCTTAACCTCTTCTCATGTGGAAGCAAAGTAGTTTCCTTGGTCTCTCTTGAAAAAGATGGGGACAGTAGGAAGATCAGGAGATTTTTTCCCTCAAGGTAAAAGGAGAAAGGTTAAAGTGAAGTTCTTTTCCAGGGGGTGTAGATGGGTCTTATTCATGGCCTATATGGTCTTATTCATGGCCTAACAAGTGTTACTTGCTTTGAGTTTCTAGTGGATTACAGATCTGAAGAAATGCATGTAAACATCAGTTTTGAGGGGTTTAGGTTACATGTTCTGTAGAACCACAGACAGTGCCAGGGGCCAAATCCTAAGTGATGTGGGGCAGAAATACTGTATTTGACCTGTTTCCTATCCTTCTGGAGGTAACAATGGATAGAAACTGAAGACATGACCACCACTCTTGTCTTCAGCATAGTAGGAAGACAAGGAACCCCTTGGATGAGTTCCTAGTCCCTGCAGAAAAAAGAGAAACTTCCTGCCTCTGTCCTCACTCTCACCCTGACTCGAATGGCAGCTAAACCCAACTACTCCTTCTGATTCCCATCCCAGGTCTCTCTCGAGGGTGCTGTTCTGAAGCCCTTCTCTTTGCCAGTGGTGTCTTTTTCCCCAGAAGCACATTTACAGTTCCTGCCTGTGCTGCTGGGCTCAGCTCGGGTCTCTTCTGTACAAAGCCTCACCTGCCTCCCTTCTCCCTGCTGTCTGTTCTTGAGTTTTTCTTTGTTTTCCTTTTTTTGAGACGGAGTCTTACTCTGTCACCCGGGCTGGAGTGCAGTGGTGCGATCTTGGCTCACTGCAACCTCCGCCTCCTGGGTTCAAGCAATTCTCCTGCCTCAGCCTCCCAAGTGGCTGTGATTATAGGTGCCTGCCACTACACCCAGCTAATTTTTGGTATTTTTAGTAGAGACGGGGTTTCACCATGTTGGCCAGGCTGGTCTTGAATGCCTGACCTCGTGATCCACCCACCTTGGCCTCCCAAAGTGCTGGGATTACAGCCGTGAGCCACTGTGCCCAGCTGCTGGTTTTTCAACAATCTATTTTTGGTGGTGATTAACGTGTTCCCTTATTTTCCCCGAGACATTATTTCTGGAGGCTGAGATCCATACCAGATTCATACTTATTTTCACCACTGCAGTTAACACAATGCTTTATATGTGATAGATGGCATTTGTTGAGTGAAAAAAATGAATGAGGAAGTATGAGAAGCTTTACCATTGCAGCTTGAAGGGGACAGTTTGTACAAATCTGCCCTCACAGCAGAAGAGTAAACTAGGTGACTATCTGAAAGGGCTTCTCTGATCCTAGGACTCTATGGCATTTGACTTTTTTTTTTTTTTTTTTTTGAGATGGAGTCTCGCTTTGTTGCCCAGGCTGGAGTGCGATGGTGCGATCTCAGCTCACTGCAACCTCCGTCTCTCGGATTGAAGCAATTCTCTTACCTCAGCTTCCTGAGTAGCTGGGACTACAGGTGCCCACCACCACACCCAGCTAATTTTTGTATTTTTAGTAGAGACAGGGTTTCACCATGTTGGCCAGGATGGTCTCAATCTCTTGACCTCGTGATCTGCCCGCATCAGCCTCCCACAGTGCTGGGATTACAGGCATGAGCCACCGCACGTGGCCTTTTTTTTTTTTTTTTTTTAAATGCAAAGTGTATAAGGGACTTCCGGCCTCTTATGGTATGGTGTGACTTTTACGGTATTCACTTTGTATCTTTCTGTTACAGGGTTTGGGGCTTCTAGTTTTTTTTTTTAATTTCTTCTGTTCTCTCACCAGTGTTTGTCCGTCATAGTTTGGTTTGTCATCCTCTGTTGCAGTTTTGGGGTCTGAGTCTTGTTTATTTTTGAGATGGAGTCTCCCTCTATTGCCTAGGCTGGAATACAGTGGTGCAATCTTGACTCACTGAAACCTCTGCCTCCCGGGTTCAAGCGATTCTCCTACCTTAACCTCCTGAGAAGCTGGGATTACAGGTGCATGCCTCCATGCCCGGCTAATTTTTGTATTTTTAGTAGAGACAGGGTTTTGCCTTGTTGGCCAGGCTGGTCTCGAACTCCTGACCTCAGGTGATCCTCTGCTTCGGCCTCCCAAAGTGGCGGGATTATAGGTGTAAGCCACTGTACCCAGCCAGGTCTGAGCCTTTACAATGGTCAGTTCAGTGGTTAGAACCAGACCCAAATATACTTGGAAAAGATAGAGTGTCTGGAGAGAGTTGGAGCAGGCAGTCAGTTGGAGCACCCCTCTGGTCTAATCTCTGAGAGAAGGGATTCTCAGAAATGTCACAGAGAGTGGGGACTTACAACACAGTGGATAAGAGAGGGAGCTCTGGAGTCAGACTGCCCAGATTTGAATCCTGCCCCAGCCCTTTACTAGCTGTGTGACCTTGAGCAAACTGCTTGATCATCTGTAAAATAAAATCTTACAGGATTGTTTTGGAAATAAAGTAAGATAATGCATATAAAGCACTGAGATCCTAATAAAAGTTAACTCTCATGGTTATCATTTCTTTGGCTGTCTTCCACTTCAGATGGTTCCAGACCTTGATCCACCTGTTAAAAGGCAACATTGGCACAGGACTCCTGGGGCTCCCTCTGGCAGTGAAAAATGCAGGCATCGTGGTAAGGGTCTGCATCAGTAGAGGGGAGTGGTGACAAATTTTAGGAGATAGCTTTTTGTTGTTGTTAAAATGTACTTGCTTTAAAACATTTTAAATAGAGAAGCATTTTTTAAAAATTCAGTTGACAGAAAGCAGAATTCAGACATTCATTCACCTAAAGATATTTATTGAGAGTGTTCTGTGTGTTAGGCACCGTTCTAAGCTCTTAGAATACATCAGTGAATTAAAGATTCCTGCCCTCATGGAGCTTACTTCATGGTGGAGAGGATGTACTGAGATGGCTCCAGCAGTTTCTGTCAATAATATGAACTGATGAGTTAGTTACAGATGTCTGCCCATTTTCTACACGGTCCCCCATGCCTTGTTCCTAAATGGCCAACTGCAAGAATCTTATGTCTTCTTTTTGTGATTTACCTCCAGTTGACTGCCTGCCTAAAGCCATTCTGGTTTCTTTTGGAGTTGAAGAGAGGCTCGGAGATGTGGGTTGCCCTTAGCTAAATGCAGTCTTTCTTGATGTGGCATTGCTGTAAAGATAACTTACTCGTCTCGCCTCACATCCCTTAGCCCAGCTCTTTCCACAGTCACAGGAGCCTTCTATTCTGCTGACATGCACCGGTCTCGGAACAGACTTATCTTATGTCCTTCTTCTCCACATGACTAAATCTTTCGAAAATGTGCTAGAGTTCAGATAGCGCCCATCTCACAGAGCTAATCTCCACGATCACATTTCTCTCTCTAATGCTGGGCCCAAAGTTTTGTCAATGAAAAGTGCCTTAGTAGCTTTTTAATCATTTGCGAATTGAGTATCCATTGGGTTCACTCCTAATTCTACCCACTTCTCTCTCTCTCTTTTGCCTGCAACACCTGTCCCCAGATGGGTCCCATCAGCCTTCTGGTCATAGGCATCGTGGCCGTGCACTGCATGGGGATCCTGGTGAAATGTGCTCACCACTTCTGCCGCAGGTGAGAGCCCTCTGTGCCACCTCTCAAGGGACAATTTGTTATTTTGGGTTCTGTTATCAACCCTGAAAATGAACACTGATGCAGACCACTCTCAATTCTTTACACTGGCTGGAGGTAGTGGCTTATGATTGCAGTGTTTTCCTTTCCCTGATTATTTTTGTGTTCTTTTCTGGCTCATTATCATCTGTTAAATTGACTTATGCCCAGTGGGTAGACACTACATTCTAATTTCATGTGCGTTGTCATGTTTACCCCAGTGAAATGATTCTACCAGATGGTTGTTAATTATAATAAAAGTAACCATCCTGTCGACTTAATACTTCTGGTCTTTGAAAGCACAAGGTACAGGACTCAGAGTGGTACCTCCAGGGTGACAGGTGGGAACTGACCCAGGTCTCAGTGGCTCTATTGGTTCTGTCTAATCCACATGCTCTGCCTTTCCTCTTCCCTCCTCCTCTTCCAGGCTGAATAAATCCTTTGTGGATTATGGTGACACTGTGATGTATGGACTAGAATCCAGCCCCTGCTCTTGGCTCCGGAACCATGCACACTGGGGAAGGTAACTGATTTCCTCCTTCCTTTCAACTGTGGCCTCCCAGTGTGAGACCTTCAGATGGGGAGGTGCAACATGGGAGACAGTGTAAAGCATGGAAAGAGTTGCTGTTTGGGTCAGTTTGTCTTGGGCTGTGGCTCAGCTTCACTGATAGTAAGCTGTGACCTGGGGCTGGGTAACTTCTTTTTTCCTTGGGTTTCAGTTTCCTTATCAGGAAAGCATGGGGCCTGGCCCGAATGGTCTCTAGAGCCATTCCAGCTTTGACAGTCTGTGACCAGTGATTGTTTTTGATTCACTCATTTGTTCAACAAATGTATTTAAGCACTATCTTATAAATGGAACAAAACAGTTCTAGGTAAGAAGGGGAGATTTCCTGAAGTAAATTATGTGGTTCCTACCCTCCAGAGGCTTGTAGTCTGTAAGGAAAAAGATATCTGGGAAGAGAAGCCAGGGAATAAGATACGAGATGAGTAGTAGGAGACACTTGTAAGAAGAAAGTGTTGTGAGCTAGGAATACATCCTCAGCGCTCAAAGAAGGAGGAACTTTAAAGATTCTCTTGTCGGCTGTGGCAGGTGAGAAACGCCCATGAGAGCTAGGAGCAGAAAAGGCTTCAGGAGAAGGAGAGGTGAACTAGAGCAGGGTGTGGAGATGAATTTGGAGGTGGGAAGTATTTGCACATTTCTCCTTGTGGTAACTCTTAGATGTTTGGAGGGAAATATTATTTTTGTTTTCTACATTTAAATGTAGGAAATTGATACTATCAAGGTCTAAAATTATTTAAAACAAAACAAAACAAAACAAAAAACGAACCACATTAAAACTATGTTCTCTAGAAAAGTTCCTTTTTGTGGCCATAGAGGAAACTTACCTTCATTCATAGTCACCTTTATCCTGTGATGCAGATTATGTAGTTCTTTTGGCCAAATTATTTTCTGTAACTGGGAGAAGCTAGATTGCCAAGTGACCACCATGAGTTGGGTGGTTGTTAATTCTTCCTTCCTTTCTTTCTTACTACTTCCTTTCTTCTGCCCTCCTTCCCTCCTTTCCTTCTTTCTTTATTAAAATGTGTGTTATTTTAATGTGTGCTCATAGTAAAAACTTTGTTTTGATCAAGATAGGATATAAAGTAAAAAGTGAAAGAAAATTTTGGTCACAGTTGCATGGGTAGCCTTTTGGAATTTGCTGTATAAGTAGAAATATAGACATACTCTTAAGTTTTTGCACAGATTGACCATACTGTGTGTACTGTTTGGAAACTTGCTCTTTCCCCTTAAATGTCTGAGACGTTTTTCTCTATCAGCACATAGAGATTTAACATAGTCTTTTTAACTGCTGTGTAATGTTTCATTGAAGAACAGTCTATAATTTAATCACCCTCCTTTTGATGATCCTTTAGGTTGTTACCAGCTGCTATTGTTCAACCAGCAGTCTGTTTTTGGTACATCAGTTTCTGTGTCCTTAATGTAGGACTTGGTTGGTTCTTGTATCCAAGTTAGAGAGACAGTGAAGGAAACTATTCTGGTGTTTTATGTCAAAGGCCCCCTGTAACTTTAACGAAACAGTGTGAGATGGGATAGTTGGGCAGATGTGTAGAGAGGAGGCGAAGGGGCTGGGCAGTGGTCATGGTGTCTGTGCATGTGTCTGACCTCATGCAGCATTCCAGATGAGAAGCCAGGAAGGGGATGTCGGAAACCACGCAGATAGCACCTCCCTCACCTTCTTCCCAACGCCCCCAACCGGTGGCACCTAGCATGGTTTCTTCTCCTGCCAGGGCATGCTCATCCCTGTCACTGCCAGGAAGGGTCTGTGATGGCTTGGGGAAAAGCACTGTTAAAAAAACACTGGGTACAAGGTGCACTATTTGGGTGATGGTTACACTAAACGCCCAGACGCTACCACTATGCAGTATATCTGTTTAACAAAACAGCACTTGTACTCCCTAAATCATTAAAAAACAAAAAGAAAAAACACCTCCCCTTCTGGGAGTGTTGCATTTGTATTGTAACAATCTTTGTATTCTTTCCTTCCCCATCTCCAGACGTGTTGTGGACTTCTTCCTGATTGTCACTCAGCTGGGATTCTGCTGTGTCTATTTCGTGTTTCTGGCTGACAACTTTAAACAGGTAGGCACCTGGTTAAAAAAAAAAACAAAACAAAACAGGAGAGAGGATGGCAAAAGGGATGATTGAAATTTTTGTTTAGGATTTTTTTCCAAGCCAGCTTTTGTCCACAAAAGAGTTAAAGTTTTCACATTTTACGTAGAGCCACGTCTTCTGTTTGATTCCCAGGGAAAGAGCTCGGGCGTAGAGAAACCACCACGTCTTGTCCATCCTCCTGTGCTAGGTACATATGATCAAACCTAGCTCAGACAATTGGGTTGCTGATGATAGTCATGAAGATCTCTAAAGATGGCTCACTGGCCACAGATTCTAAAAGGCCTTGTTCACACACGTGAGCCTTTCCTCAGGAACCTCTTGCAGCAGAGGATCCACCGGCCTCTGTTGTTTGAGAGGTGTTTCCGTTTTCTTCCTTCCCCTCATTCTAGGTGATAGAAGCGGCCAATGGGACCACCAATAACTGCCACAACAATGAGACGGTGATTCTGACCCCCACCATGGACTCGCGACTCTACATGCTGTCCTTCCTGCCCTTCCTGGTGCTGCTGGTTTTCATCAGGAACCTCCGAGCCCTGTCCGTCTTCTCCCTGTTGGCCAACATCACCATGCTGGTCAGCTTGATCATGATCTACCAGTTCATTGTTCAGGTCCGTGCCTAGGCCCTCCCCTATCATCTTGATTCACTATTTTAAAAAGGCTAGGTGCGGTAGCTCACGCCTGTAATCCCAGTACTTTGGGAGGTCGGGGCGGGTGGATCACCTGAAGTCAGGAGTTTGAGACCAGCCTGGCCATCATTGTAAAACCTGTCTCTACTGCTAAAAATACAAAAATTAGGCGTGGTGGCGTGGTCCTGTAATCTCAGCTGCTTGGGAGGCTGAGGCAGGAGAATTGCTTGAACGTGGGAGGTGGAGGTTGCAGTGAGCCGAGATCGTACCGCTACTGCACTCCAGCCTGGGCAGCAGAGCAAGACTCTGTCTCAACAACAACAACAACAACAAAATATATATATATGTGTGTAAGTAGAATGTAAATAGTTATATGTTGCTACCGGTATATCTAGATTAGAGGTTCTTATCTTGGGCCCTGCTGACATTTTGGGATGGATAATTCTTTGCTGTGGGGCTGTCCTGTGCACTGTAGGATGTTTAGCAGCATCTCTGGTCTCTACTCAGTGGGTACCAGTAGCAACCCCTCCACAAGTTATGACAACCAAAAATGTCTCCAGATATTGCCAAACCTCCCTGGGGAGCAAAATCGCCCCCCGCCCCCCAGGAAGCACTGGTTTAGACTTTTTTCAATTAGATGGTTAATTCATGATCATTCTATACAACTGGAAAACAGAGGAAAATATTAAGATTAAAATAAAATTAATTTTCTTTTT
>NW_016806375.1:4348010-4493311 GCF_001698545.2 Rhinopithecus bieti | reverse complement strand
GACCAGCACCGATTGTCCGGCACTCCCTAGTGAGATGACCCCAGTACCTCAGTTGAAAATGCAGAAATCACCGGTCTTCTGTGTCGCTCGCGCTGGGAGTTGGAGACTGGAGCTGTTCCTATTCGGCCATCTTGCTCCGCCCCTCCAAAAATTAATTTTTCTAACATGTATTTAGATAAGTAATTCCTTATCAACTCCAGTTAATTTTTATTTGTCAAAATTATAAATTCACTTGTTCCCTGCCCTCACTTAGCCCATGCAGGCAAGTCTGTGGGGTGGCATGAGAGAGAACATCTGTATATAGATGGGTAGAAGATCAGGAGATCAGGCTAAGAAAAATGTGCCCTTAAAACACTATGACTGTTCATGAAAATGACAATGCATTTTCTAAGGCTTGAGAAAAGGAAAAAAAGTAAAAGCAGGTAAATAAAAGAATAACTTAAAAATGATACTTAAATTCAATTCACCAACTAATTCATCAGTACATATTCATTAAAATGCAGACAACACAAATACCTCTTGAATACCACGTCCCCACCCTGAGTCTCCTCTCAGGGACTCGCTCTGTGTGATTGGTCTGTCTCATTCTAGATCCTGTTAATGGATTTACAGCCCATGTAATATATCGAGAAATACATTAAAATATATTTTGTTTTCGTTTTTGAAACATAATTTTGTAAAGTTACATGTTCATCTACCTTGCCTTTTTCCACCTTAAAAATGCCTCAGCGAGCCTTCCAGGTTAGTATTCCTGGCTCTACCTTGTTGTTAGCTGTCACATTGTATCACAGAGTAGAGATTTGCTGCCATTTATTTAACCAGTCCCCACTCAGTGGCTATCAGGTAATTGATAATTTTTAGTATTATTTCAGTATTAAGACAGTGAGATGTTCTTGTGCATTCCTTTTTGTGGACTTGTATAAATACTTCTTTAAGATATTTGTCTAGATGTGTAATTACTGAAGTATGCACTTTTGATTTTTTTTTTTATGTTACCAAGTTGTTTTTTCCAAAAGCTATTTCCTAATTTCATAGAGACTCCCTTCCACAGTATTTACATGCCCATTTTTCCACCCTTAACTAATACTGGATGTATTAGTATTATTTATATTATATTAGTATTATTTATATATAGTATGTATTATATATTATATTAGTATTATATATAGTATAATTATATTAGTATTATTTTGGTCAGTCTGACAGGTGAATATTATCTCATTTTCATACAGTCTGCTTAACAGTGACCCAGTCACCCACTGATACAGTTTCCAGGAAATCAGTGGCTCATAAAAAGCAGAACTTATTGTGCTAAGCAAATGACATTATCAGTTTAGATTAACATTGTGCTCTGTGAATATTGACTGTTTTTTCATCATGATAAGTCAGATGAGTGGCAGATATTGACTCTTCTTCTGCAGAACTATTTTTTTAAACATAAAATAAATAGTTCTTTGCGTCCCTTTTTATGAGACTGGAAGGAGGGCCTGCGAATGCACGATAGACCATTTCCATTACCAAACAAGGAAGGGTAAATATTTACCCATGATTTCACATTGTAATTAGAGCTCTCAAGAGCACCTAGGATATACTCCAGTGGACATTAAAGATGAATTGAGTGATGCCACTCCCCGTAGACAGGCACACCTGTTGCATTTGGTTTTAAATCATTGCAGGTAGTCGGGCTGTGGTGGTTGCCATGATCAGAGGACTGGGATGAGAATTTGGGTTCTTGTAGCGTCTCAGTCCCAACCAACTGGTAGTATGCATCCAGAGTGATGTCTATTCATAGTATAACCAGGACACAGAGCAATGTCTGCATAAGGGCAGCCCTGCTGATTTCTTGAGAGCAATTCCGAGTCTTCCTCTGGGCTTAGCCAGAAGTTGTGCTGTAATCAAATAGTGCAGCATGGGGGAGGAGGTTTGGCTGTGTTTTGATGTAGTCGCTGCCCATAGTGTTGTAATTGCTTCATTTGGATGTGTCATATAGCTAAATACGCTCCCTCTAGGTCGTTTTTGTTGCTGCTGCCTCTGCTGCTTGTTACTACTGTTCTGTTTTGGCATTTTGCCCCACTTACCATGAGGATTCCCCTACTGTTCAATGTTTCTGATTTTTTTCCCTAATCCTAAGCACATATATGACTGTTCCTTTTGCCCCTCATGCACGTGCCATTGTAGGTAGCAGACCAAGGTCTTCCACCTGAGCAGGTTCCCTTCTGTCTTCGGCATGTGGAATCTCAAATGGAAGAGTTCCAGGCAGAGTGCTTTGCACAGAGGGAGCTCCCAATAAATGTTTTATCACTGCATATTGTTGCTTCTGAGATGTATTTTTTCATAGTTATAACAGTTTCAGAATTGCAAGAATACATCTCACAATCCATGTGTACATTTAACAGCATTTTCTCAAAATACTGTTATTATTATAATTGATAATATGGTAAGACCTCACATAACATCGATACGTTCTTAGAAACTGCAATCCATGAAATGTATATATAGCAAAATCAGTTTTTTTCTCATCAGTGTTATAACAAAACAGCATTGAAGGAAGTGACTACATCGTTTCACTTAAGGTCTCAGTTTCCAAGAACCTGTTGATGACGAGTGAAGACTTACTGTGTTACAGAATTGAGGAGCTATGTTGATAACAAGCTGATTTTAACATGTATGTTTCTTTATAAATTAAACTTTTCTCATTTAGTTGGCTGGGTCAGTAGCAATCAGTAAGTATGTAGAATATACACTCCTTCTGCTGGCGTCATTCCCACAATATCCCCGGACATGGATTGTGAAATTCCCGATCTGATACTTGAATCTGATCTAATGTATGAACAAGAGCGGGAGTCATTCACTAACCAACAGATAGCACCTGTTTCCAATAACTTATGTCACATTTGTGACTCAGGAATAACTACAGGGCACTCTTGCTCTCAAGTCCCATTGTAGACGAAAAATACCTATTAGCCTGTCTTCATTCCACGTATTGAAATGCTTCTCACGAAGAGACCTAACAGATTTCTTAGCAGGGGCCCAGGGAAACGTATTTATTTAATTTTTTTTTATTTTTTCAAAAGCAGTATCGCTGCTTTGAAATCTTTCAAAGAGAAGGCTGTTACAGAGATTAATAATGGATCTCCTTTTACTTGCCTGAAATTATTCTGAAGCCTGTTAAGAGCATGCCTCGTATTATCCAACTATCCATATAGTTAAATCAATTGTAAAACATTGTAAAAGGCTGTTTTAACATCAATTTTCATTTTAATTGAAGCAATGTATGCATGAGGTTTAGAAAGCCAAATTTTAAAAAGAGAGCAGTTTGAATCCCCCCTCCTTACCCTGCCCCTTCCACACAGTCTGTTACTGGAGACTTGTTCGGTGGAGGATTTTGCAACTATACCTCTGTATTAGTCAGGGTTCTCTAGAGGGACAGAACTAATAGGATAGATGTACACATACAGGGGAGTTTATTAAGGAATGTTAACTCACACGATCACAAGGTTCCACAACAGGCCGTCTGCAGGCTGAGGAGCAAGGAAGCCAGTCCGAGTCCCAAAGCTGAAGAAAGCGGAGTCTGATGTTCAAGGACAGGAAGTATCCAGCACGGGAGAAAGATGTAGGCTGGGAGGCTAAGCCAGTCTAGCCTTTTCATGTTCTTCTGTCTGCTTTTTAATCTGGCCACTGATTGAGCTGGCAGCTGATTAGATGGTGCCCACCCAGATTGAGGGTAGGTCTGCCTTTCCCAGTCCACTGTTAATGTTAGTCCCAGTCCCAGTCAAATGTTAGTCTCTTTTGGCAACACCCTCACAAACACACCAAGGAACAATACTTTGCCTCCTTCAATCCAATCAAATTGACACTCAGTATTAACCATCACAGCCTCCTTCCTTCTACAATCTTAACATTGTACCTTCAGTTAACAGTTGCCCCCTTTTTTTTTGGCCTATTTTTGAAAACATTCTTTTTGCTCTTTCTCCCCACATGTTCCAACACTCCTATTGTGTGCTTCTTGGTAATACTTTCAGAGTGCTCAAGCTCATTGATAAGAATTTTAAAAAAGGGTAAGAAAAGAAGAGGAAAAAGTAAGAGAACCAATCTGAAAATTTACCACTTTCTCTTCCCTTCCAGCTTTATCTGTGGTGTTTATGTAGTTGTATCAGAGTGAATATATAAATTAAAATTAAAATTTTTTCTCCCTAATATTTCATAAGTAGATTTTCATATTCTACTTAGTTGTCTCAATTTTTACTTTTTAATAGTGCATACTGGCCAGGCGCAGTGTCCAATGCCTGTACTCCCAGCACCTTGGGAGGTCGAGGTAGGCAGATCACTTGAGATCAAGAGTTCACAAACAGCTTGGGCAGCATGGTGAAACCCTGTCTTTACCAAAAATATACAAAAATTAGCCAGGTGTAGTGGTGCACACTTGTAGTTCCTAGCCACTTGGGAGGCTGAGGCACGAAGAATTGCTTGAACCCAGGAGGCAGAGGAGGTTGCAGTGAGCCGAGATCTCGCCACTGCACTCCCGCCTGGGCAACAGAAGGAAACTCTGTCTCCAAATAAATAAATAGTGTATGTATTCTGTGGTTTAGCTGATATGTTGTTAATTACTTAACTGATCCCTTGTTTAGGATCTCTACAAAATATACAATATATGCTTGTTTGGGAGCATTTATGTTGTTTTCAGTTACTTTATTAAACAGCTTTGCTCAGTGTTTTTCATCTTTGGTTTTTTCCTACTTGAATTCACTTTCTTGGGATGGGATTACCTCGTGAAAGAATGTGACTCTTTTTATGCAAGCCCCAACATTTGAGTTTTAATAGTATGTTGGGCTTGTCTTTCCCCAAACAAGTGGGTTTTCTTAGCCTGAAGAGAAAACGTACAAAGGTTAAATGTCCCTAAACATCTGTCAGGTATTAGACTACCTTCCTTTAGAGAATCTCGGATATGTTAAAAGGTATGACCCGTCTGATTCACAGTTCGAATCTTGAATTTCTGTATAGCGTTTTGCTTTGCTTTGCTTTCTCTCTTTCAGAGGATCCCAGACCCCAGCCACCTCCCCTTGGTGGCTCCCTGGAAGACCTACCCTCTCTTCTTTGGCACAGCGATTTTTGCATTTGAAGGCATTGGAATGGTAAGAACTGCACTGTGATTTGGGCTAGTGTTCTCTGGTGCCCTTGGTGTCCTCCAGGTCTGTTTCAAGGAATGCTGAGGAAACATTGTTAGAAATTATCTTCTGAGGCCAGGCGCAGTGGCTCACACCTGTAATCTCAGCACTTTGGGAGGCTGGAGCCTGGGGATGACTTGAGGTCGGGAGTTCGAAACCAGCCTGGCCAACATGGTGAAACCCCGTCTCTACTAAATATACAAAAATCAGCTGGGCATGGTGGTACACGCCTATAATCACAGCCACTCAAGAGGCTGAGGTAGGAGAATCGCTTGAACCAGGGAGGCGGAGGTTGCAGTGAGCCAAGATCGTACCACTGTACTCCAGCCTGGGTGACAGAGCAAGACTCTGTCTCAAAAAAAAGAAATTATCTTCTGTGACTCACTGGTCAGTTAGTGAATAGTGTTTCGGTGATTCCATTGAGATTTCCCAGCTTCAACTTTTCAAGACAAATTATATGTAATTTTAAAATGTTTACATTCAAGGCCCCTTCATTACACACTTATCTCCTATGTGTGCAGTAAGCAATAGTATATGGCAATCAGGAAGGCAAGGTCTAGAGTCAGACTGACTTGGGGGTAAGTCCTGGCTCTGCCATAGAGTAGCTGTGTGACCTTGAGCAAGGGCTTCACCTCTTTGAGCCTTCATTGTTTATTCCTGAAAAGTGAACTTAATGATTCATAGTTATTAGGATTAAATGAGATATGTGCAAAGTGCTTTGCACAGACCCTGACACATGGTAAATGTTTAATAGATTTTAACTTTATTAATATTATTTTATTATTGAATCAATAAATGTATGAATAATTTCTCTGCCCTACAACATTGGTTTGGTGTATTTTCTGCATGCAAAAAAGCAGGCTTCACTCTTGGCTCAGCATTCTGTGATTTCACCGAATGCTTTTCCTAAAGAGGAATCTACCCCTCAATTTTACCTAATTTGAATTTGATTTGTATTTTTCATAATAATGGTACAAAACTCTTCGCTGAAGAAAGTTATTCCTGGCCAAGGGCTCCACAAATGGGAAGAGCCTCCTCCTGGCATGGCACTTCTTTCTCTTTTTTGATTTCCCAGACACCTTATTTGCTTTTAAGAAAACCTAGAAGCTGTACACATTTTTTGTCAGAATCGTGAGAAATCACCCAAGTGGTGTTGATGGAATACGTTGAGGCTCTGACCTCATGGAGGAGGAGGCTTTGGGAGTGATCACATGTAAATCACTGATCTGCTTGAGGTTTTATACCTTGCCCTGTGCTCTTTCTTGGGGCTTTTCATTGCCCATGAAGAGGATCTCACTTTAATTCAGAAACACAAATGGTTTCTTGCTGCTGGGGCAGAAGCCTGAGCAGGCCCGTATTTCAGCAGTGAGAAAGAGATCCCAAGAACTCAGGACTGGAAAGAAGAGGCCGAGAAAGTGTGGAAAGATGCCAAGAGGCCTTGGGTTCCTGGGCATCCTAAGGGACCTCGTGCTAAATTGTTAGTAGCTTTCCCTAACAGCACAGTGCAGAAATTGTTTGCTTGGTTTCATCACCACTTGTATATAAAGTTATTCTGTAAACATTATTTGTTTTCAAGATTTCTTTGTATTTCTACTTTTTTTTTTTTTTTTTTTGAAACGGAGTCTCGCTCTGTCGCCCAGGCTGGAGTGCAGTGGCCGGATCTCAGCTCACTGCAAGCTCCGCCTCCCGGGTTTACGCCATTCTCCCGCCTCAGCCTCCCGAGTAGCTGGGACTACAGGCGCCCGCCACCTTGCCCGGCTAGTTTTTTTTGTATTTTTTAGTAGAGACGGGGTTTCACCGTGTTAGCCAGGATGGTCTCGATCTCCTGACCTCGTGATCCGCCCGTCTCGGCCTCCCAAAGTGCTGGGATTACAGGCTTGAGCCACCGCGCCCGGCCTGTATTTCTACTTTTTTACAATAGAGAGAGAACACTGCTAGATTGACTCTTGGTTTTGGATCTAGAGCTTGTTCATTGCATCAGGGTAAAGTGCCAGGCTGCACACTGTGTATTCATCGTGTGCTCTGTGTTCATGCAACTGTCACAGGCCAGATAGGACATGGAGGAGATGGGCTCCCTGCCCTCTGGCTCTTTGTATTCTTGGTATGAAGAAAACTGACAGATACATTTAGAAGCTGTTTCTAATGGATGTGGATTAACTGAAGCTGGAGCAGGTGGTGGGGGACACTGGGAGCCCCTGGGAGCACCAGGCCTGCAGCAGGATGGTGTTGGTGTGTGCAGCACAGACCCATTGTGCTTCATGGCCGCAGGCGCTGCAGGAAAATAAGTGTAATAACAAGATCAAAGTTTGTGGCACGGCTAGACATTGCTCAGTGCTGCTCTTCCATATTAGCCGTGCCAGATCCAGTTGATGGCAGACCGTGAAGATCCTCACAGTCACACCATTTTCCCAATTCCTAAATAAACTCATTTTCATAGGGGCCTTTCCTTTGCCTTTACCACAGTTAAAGAATGTCCTCTGTTATGACGAAGGAGGCAGCAAAGGTCAGTGGTTTGTAATAGGAGTCTGGAAACTGGGCGTTGTTAAGTACCCATGTCTCGAGATCCTCTATGAAGTCATGCTGTCTTTCGCACTGCAGCTTCTATCACTTGGAGGTTTAACTTGTCGCTGCTCGTGCTTGCCCCTGTTGAGCTAGAGTGGCAGTTTCCCTGACCTATATTTTGCATTCTTTAGACAGGTTAGCAGGAAGCTGTGATCTCAGGTTAGATGCCAGGTGGGCATGATGTGGGAAGGCCTTCTGATTGCCATGTGGCCTCACTCACAGGGCAAGGGACATTCCCAGCCTGCAGGGATCCTGCAGCAGGAGAACAGAGCACTGTCCTGAGCCAGGAGTCCTGGGCTCGTGTCCTGCCCACCCTTACTTTTAGGACTTCCTGGCTAGGCAGTGGACTGCGGAGTCCCTTCTAGTTCCAAGAGCATAACGTCTGATGAAATAACTTTAAAGAGGAGATGTGCTTCTGGAGAATTCTGGGGATAAAAGAGTTACTTTTTTTCTGAGCATTTTTTTTTCTTGGCCATTAACTTTGCTTTTTTCTGCACTTTCTCTCCTCTCTCACTCCTCTCTCATAGGTTCTACCCCTGGAAAACAAAATGAAGGATCCTCGGAAGTTCCCACTCATCCTATACCTGGGCATGGTCATCGTCACCATCTTCTACATCAGTCTGGGGTGTCTGGGGTACCTGCAATTTGGAGCTAATATCCAAGGCAGCATAACCCTCAACCTGCCCAACTGCTGGTACGTCAGGGGAGGATGGAAACCTAGGAGCACTGGATATTTTTTAAAACTAATGGATCAGAGTGTGGATTTTTCCTCTTACTTATCTCTTAAACCAGCCCACTTCAATCTAGCCCACCGTCTTCTGCTACTGCCAGCCCTCACTGGCTGCCCTGGACTGCATTCTGTTTACGTTATTCATGTAGAGCCTTCTGCTGAAGCCAGTGGTGCTGATCAGCTGATGGATAAGCCATTTCTCCTTGGAATTCCTAAGCTCAAAAGGACCGAGTATCTAGTCCATTCACTGTAAACCATTCCAAATGGACAGGGAGATGGGAGGGCAAACCTGCATTTGGTTCCCAGCATCAGTTGTGCCTCTCCCTTGGTAGTCACAGGCTTGATATGCAGGTGGGAGCATCTCACTGTGGGCCGGGGATTGTTGGGAGTCCTTTCGTACCTCTCTTGCATTGATGAGTGTATTATAGGGAAATAGCCATATTGAAATGCTTCCTGAAAAGGTAGATGGTATCTCAGGGCATGTGCTGAGCAACCATCCTGTTTTGAAGATTAATCATCTCATGGTGGAGAGCAGCTGTTAGCAGACACTGAGAAGCTTGTTGAGTGCCCTGTGGATCAGAATCACCTTTCAGTCTAGGCTGGCTGATCTGCCTGGGTGTGCTTTTTATTTTGTTTTGTTTTGTTTTATTGTATTGTATTTTTTAAATCAGCAGCACTCAATATTTCCAGGGGCTTTCCCATTCAAGTACGAACCAGGCTTGACCCTGCTTAGCTTCCAAGATCAGATGAGATTGAGCACATTCAGAATGGTATGGCTATAGACCTGGATTCGCTTTTTATTTTTTAAAATTCTTTTTCAGTTGATTTTAACTCGTGAGGCATACTAATTATATATCTGTATGCAGTATGTGTGACATTTGGATACATATATACAGTGTGTAATTATCAGCTCAGGGTAATTGGCATATCCATCTGGTGCCTACTTTTAAATTGCCAAACATTTCTGCCCTTCCAAGAAGGAAGAGGCAGGTAGTAGCTTGGTGTAACTGTGTCACTTTTCCCTGAAAGATAAATGAATCGGGAGCAACAGAAGCAGCCCACATGATCTGAAGCCATAGAGGAGCATCTGTCTTCTTTCCTAACACCCCAAACCCAGCTGCTGTAACTTTTCTGCCTCTATTTGGGTGTAATTTATTTGGCTATCCCTGCAGGTGTCACTCTCCTGAGTCCAGACTTCACAGCTCTCCAGAGGCTTTCGGGCTGCTTTGAGTTTAATGATAGAGCCACCAAATTGTTTCAAAGAGTTTTTATTATCTATTCGTGGAGCAAATATGACCTTTTACCAAACTCAGTCTTTACAAGGTTGTTCTCCTGCTTATAGCATAAGAACATCTTCTAGATTTTAAGTTCAACCACAGAGAAACTCAATGCACATATACACAGTCTGTATTAGCACATTTAAATAGATTTCCAACAAGGGAGAACAAATGTTTCTTGCTGCTTAACACATGAAGGTCTGGTTTGAAGTGGAGCTTTGCTTAGGGACAGAGACCTTTCCTTTTAATGACCACGTCAGATCTGTAAGTTGATCACAGACTTTTTTCCTACTCTGCAGTCAAGGCACTGAAGTGATAAAATAGGGATATCCCATGGTGAGTTAACGTCTTTTTTGGAAGCTACACCTGAAGCAGTAGTAGGAAGAGAGCCATAGTGGTATGGAAAGATGGAATTCTGCTCCGGCCTCTTGGTCCTGCAGTGTCTTCATCTAATTCTAGGGACACTTGACTCGGATGGGACAGATATAAATAGGCTTGTGACATTTTAATTGCATTTTTGTTTTTATTTTCGAAGGCATATACACCCATATACCCATGGCAAAGATTCAGATTTTCAAAAGGTACACAGAGAGCATTTAGTTTCCACCCCTCGCCCTCCACTCTAGTTCCCAGTTTCACAATTTCCCATTTCAGAGGCAATCATATTCCCAGTTTCTTTCTTTCTTTTTTTTTTTGAGATGCTTAATGTATGTAAGATTGTCATGTGGGGCGAGGGTATGTTTTTTTTCCCTCTTTTTTCTTTTTTAAGACAAATTGTAGCACTCTATAGATACTGTATTGCTTCGTGCTTTCTTCACTTAAAAAAAGTGATATAAAAGTGTCCCCATGATAGTGATATACTATATCACATGATAGAGTGATATATCGTGGGGATAGTTTCATATCACACCTGGAGTTCTGCCTTATACTTTGTTAAAAGCTATATGGGGGCACCACGATTTGTCTAACCAGTTCCCACTGGTTAACATTTAAATTGTTTTCAGTCTTTCCTTCTTAAATAGTGCTGCAGTGAGATATTGTGAATATAAGCTTTTGTGTACATGCGCGAGGATATCTGCGAGCTAAATGTTTAGACATGAAATTGCTGGGTCCGAAGGACGTGGATTTGTAGCCTTGATAAGTGTCAACAAATCGCAATGGGACCATTTTGCACTCTTGCTGATGATGTATAAGTGTGCTGAGCAGGCTTGGAATGTCTCCTGTCTGTCTCGGCAGGTTGTACCAGTCCGTTAAGCTGCTGTACTCCATCGGGATCTTTTTCACCTATGCGCTCCAGTTCTACGTCCCAGCTGAGATCATCATCCCCTTCTTTGTGTCCCGAGCACCCGAGCACTGTGAGTTAGTGGTGGACCTGTTTGTGCGCACAGTGCTGGTCTGCCTAACGTGTGAGTAGAAGACAATAATTGCCTTGCTTGTTTTCCCCTAAAGGGCACCCAGTCTCCAGGGCTTGCGTGAGAAAAGACAGTACGTGTCTTTTGACACATACTGCCTATGTTTGTGAACAGAGAACCTGGCCCATGGCCTCGCTTTCAGAGTTGAGGCACCTCCAGATGGGGAAGTGAATTAATTACATTATGTACTCTAAAGAACATGGGAATGAGGACAGTGGTTTATTTATAGATAGGGTATGAAATGCTGTGGAGATGGTTATCATTCAGAGTAAAGACATACAACTGCTATCCCATATTAAATAAGGTAAAGGTCTGAAAGCCATTTAACCCGTATCTGTAATGAGTATAAGTTACTTTGATGAAGGGTACTTATTTGTTTTTTCGAATTGTTGTTTTTCCAGTGTGACAAGTTACTCCTTAGATTTCCTTTAGAGCCTGTACGATAGTATTCTACACATTTTTTAATGTCAGTCTTACTAAATATGTTTCAGAAAATTTCTAGTGATTAACCTAGGCATTTGATTGATCACTTGTGTTTTATTCTTCTTCTCTCAGCCCCGTTCCAAGGAGTGTAAGTTAAAAGACAGGATATCCTTCTGTTTGCTGTGGTTGAAAACTGGTGACATTTAGAAAATAAAAGTAAAATTTTTTTTTTGTAGCTTTTGTGAGTTGGTAGACTAGAGAACCCTGGAGCAAATTGGTCTATAATAGTGAACTTAAGTTTCTAAGAGATTTGCAATAGTTTTCCAAATGGAAATGCTTAAAGCATAGATTCCTCTTTTGGTTCTATTTGTTTTGTTTTGTTTTTTTTTTTTTTTGAACAAGAACCTCTTTGCTTACATTGAGACTTCCCTGAGAATTTTCTTAAATTATTCAGTCTGAGCCTCTGTCTTTGGAATAAAAATAGATCCATATGATTTTTAAAATTCTAATTCGGGTTGAATGTTTTAAGGATGAAAGATGGGAATGTTGTCTAGCATTTGCTCTTAGTCATTCTTTCAGGCCCTCTCCTAGACCAGCCTATAGAAACAGCCCACGCAGCTGCTAATCCAGGGCCCAGGGCTGTTGAAAGCCAGCTGCTCTTCCCACAGTGACTGAAAAAGAAGGAACATGATGTATCCTGCTTTTCTAGTAGATTGCCTTAACATGTACTGCTAAGATGGGATGTTTGGATTCCAGATTTTAATCCTATCTTGTGCCAGTAACTCCCCATGCTTTGATTCTAAGGTGTATATTTCCATCGTGGATGGAGTAGCTCTAAGTGCTGAGGAGACAGCTTTCACATGTACCGTATTTATAATGTAAACTCTCAGGGCCCAATTCTTAAATCTAAAGGGCACTGGAAGAAAGAGTGTGGT
Organism: Rhinopithecus bieti; assembly: GCF_001698545.2. Classification (NCBI taxonomy): domain Eukaryota; kingdom Metazoa; phylum Chordata; class Mammalia; order Primates; family Cercopithecidae; genus Rhinopithecus; species Rhinopithecus bieti. The sequence goes on along the minus strand of NW_016806375.1, from coordinate 4,480,807 downwards.
TAGTTCAAATAATCTGCTTTTCTCCAAAGTGTTCCTTCCAGAAAAAGTAGGTCTCTCTAGGTAAAATGTGCCTTCCTGACTAAACAGCTTCTCCTCCCTGCCAATTGAACTGGGGCAGTGACAGGAGCCTGGCTCCTCTCCCTGCCCAGTTTTCCCCTCCAGCCTGACTCAGCCTCCCTGTAGCATATGTCACACTTCCTGCCAGGTTTATTTCTGCAGCACCCCACAGGAGACAGTAGTCTCTGATTCACAGACCTCATGTTATCCTTAGATGCCTCTTGGATTTTGCTTCACTTTTCCTGGCCCTGTCTGTGAGTCTCGTCTCCCTTCAACAGCACGATGCTCAGAAGACACGGCTGCTTTTGGTCTTCAAGTGTGTGCAGTTGTTTTTCCCTTCTGTGATCTGTTGTGACTTAGCATTGCATGTCATCCTGTTCAAAAGGCAGCCCCTTTATCTCTCAGAGCACTCACCTTCTTTGGAGACTTTGAAGTAATTGTGGGACTCTGTAGAGGCCTTTCATGGTAGCAGCAACTTAAATGTATTCATGCAAGTTCATTTTGTTCTTGCTTTTCTGTTCTTTCAGATCTTTCAGCACCATTGATTAGTGTGTGATTTTAGATCTTTAATTGATGTTTTTCATTTATACTCATACATTTTAACAGCAGCTTCTTTTTTTGCTGTTTCTGGTGTTTTCCTATCTTTTCCACAACTTTTCCTCCTCCTCTTCATCCTCCAAGGGGAACAGGAGGAATTTGGTGTAGTTTCATTTTTTTTTTTTTGCCTTCTTGGAATTCAGCTTTCTCCCCACTCTCCCCCATCCTCCAAAGATGACTATGGCTGATACGGACTTTGTGATGCTTAATTTCAAACTGTTGGAGAAAAAGGGGAGGAAAAACAAGTATTTCATAGAATAATGCTCATTTTGTTATGATTTCATATTGGACAGTATCTACTTCCAGCCCATATTTTTGGAAATGCTGACTTAGCAGGTCACCTTATGTCCAGACCTTGTGTGGAAGAGGCTGGCCCCACCTGGTGGAGTCTGGAGTTGTAGGATCAATGGTTTTTTAGATTTCTTTGGAGCAATAACCCATCCATCCTTCAGTGATTCATACTGATTCTCTGTGGCATTTGCCATGTGACACATTTTACTTCAGTTCGCTATGAAAATTTCAGAAACCTATTTCTGAAGATATAATTACATAAAATCGCATTATTCAAGAAGCCTGTTCAGACTTGAATGCAGAGCTGCAAAACATTCCAAGCAGTCAGATTTTTAGAGGATGAAGCTTCCAGGTCCAAGCAGAGTAGCTTCTTCGAACCTCTGGGCCTTTCACACTTTTTAGTCTTGCAGCTACAGTGAAGAAGAGCAGTATCATTCATTAGCTGTGTAACCCTGGCCCGCCTCCAGGAACCCTCGCAAGGCCTCAGGGTCCTCAACTGTAAGATAGGACGGGTGTCTGATCTCCAAGATTTCTCTGAACTCCAAAATTCTGTGATTCTGTACAGATGCTTGGCGCTTGATTTTAAGTTTCTACACAAATATTACTCTAAAAGAAAGTCAGTGTAAAAACATTTGGGAATAAAAGAAGAAATTCCAATATTCTACCAGTTTAACAAAGTAATATATTTTTTGCATTGTATCTTCTGTGTCTTAATCCTCATGGGTTCATTGTAAAAATAGTTGCAATTGTAGTTTACATATGACTTTGTCTTTCACATTTTATTTAATTTTATATCACGAATATTCATATCTTTCACTAATATTTTCATGACCTCATGGTATTTCACTGTATTGGTGAATCATATTAACTAAGGTACTTCTTTAATGTTAGACATGGAGGTTGTTTCCCTTGCTTTCATATTTTTTAAATTTATACCCCCACTAAGTCAAATTTTGTATTCTGTCCAAGACTATTGTGAATTTTAAAGGCATATTTATAAACATTTAAAAGTAACATGGTAGGTTTTAAGAGCTTTGATCATAATAAAATAGCAAGAGCTCCCAGCACAAGAGCCGTAAATGGCGAGCATACTTCCTAAGTGTGTGTTTGTTCTTTTCAGTGCTTTGCTCTTGTCTTGTGCATAAGTCAGCTCTTTCTGATGCTGGTTCAAAACCACAGGCTTCAGAATCCAGTTCCTTCTGTGAACATGACTGTTGGCCTTATGTTGCTTCAGCAGTTTAAAAGATCATATTCTTTGTGTCTCTTCACCCGAAGGGAAGACGTTTTGTAATACTGTTGGAGCCCTCTTGACTAATCGTGTGGCTGAGCTGAGGTTGGCCTCTGTCCCCGCTTTGATACATACCACAGCTGAGCTGCTGCCGGGAAGTGTATAACTGAGTTTGTTATACATATGTCTTCCTCTTTGTCTGGGCTGGGGTCTTTTCGTGTAGGGGGGCGGTGCAGGGATTAGGGGAGAGTTGGGAGAGGGGTGTTCCTGGCTGGCTGCTTCCTGAGATCTCTACCTTGTTGAGTTTCTCTTCGTAGGCACTTTAACTCACAGAACACATTTGGTGCCAGAAGGGGTTTTATTTGCCCCCACGTGTCTGAGTAGTCAATTGCTGCTTCTGGAGTTAAAGTCATTTTCCATGGTGGCAAAACAGATACCCGTGCTGTTGAACCCTGGGAGCTGCTGATACTGATTTGGTTTGGACATCCTTCTCTTCTTCCCACTTCATGTTAGTGGGAGGCTCGCTCTTGCCCTCTGCGGTGTCACGCTTTGTGTAGGGTTCAGTGGTGAGTATGTGGTTCAGCTAGGACACGAAGAGGGACTTCCCTTTGCAGCCATGTGATCTTGGCTTTAAGAGGAGAGAAATGTTCTTAAAATCTCTACTAAGGATATTTTTAATAGGCATATTTATCTTATATAGTGGTGAAAACAAGAACAAGTTTTTAGATTACTTATAAAATATCATGATGAAGCAGAAGATCTTTGTCCGATCAGAGGAAAAATTGTGATCCCAAGCTTCTGTATCTGTTTCCACTTAACTCTCGCCACAGAGTGGAGCATGTCTCTGACTCCACTTAACTGTCATGAAGTGCCCATATGTCCTGCTAGGTCAGTATGGGAGAGGGTGGGGACATGACAGACTCTCAGGGCTGGGAGAGGCTCTGATTTGTCTCCTGCCAGGGACTCATTTTCTCTGATAATAAAGGCCTCCTGTCTCTTGAGCAGACTTCAGCATTTGTGGAGATGCTTGTGTGGCTGGGACTGAAGGAATAACTCACATTTCCTTTATTCATACGAAACCAAGTGGCTTAGAAGATCCCTTTTGGGCAAGCCATGTGTTCCAGGAAAGGAGCCCCATCACTTCGCTGTGCCACCTTCAGGCAGGATGTGGTGCTTCCCAGTTGTCAGTGAGGTGAGGAACATATCCCAGAACACAGTCCTAAGTGACTAACACTGGAATGTATAGTCCTTAGAATTTCAGAGTTGGGCGAGACTTCAGACATCACCCAGTTACCATATTTCACAGGTAAATGAATGAACTGAGGCTCAGAATAGTAAGCTGATTTGCCCTGTGCCACTCAGCTTGTTATGGAGCAGGGACTAGTGATAATACTGAAATATTTATTATTGGTTTTTAGAGCTCTAATTTCTTTACATGAGTGATATCATTTGACCATCCTGTTTAGTAGTTGGGGAAATGAGTCTCAAAGAGTTTAAGTAACTAGCCACTGAGTGGTAGAGCTGAGGTTGAAGCCTGGGCATTCCAAATCCACAGCCTACACTCATTCCTATACCACCCTCTCCCTGGGGCTCAGTTCTCCCGATTGTTTCCTCAGTGCAGTTTCCACCCCACGGTAACACCTGGCGCCATCACTGCGAGGGTGACATTAGGCAGGAAGACGCAGAGCCCACAGAGAGCAAGTGTCTTGGTGTCGGTACCACAGTAGACCAGCTCTTTTGTTGAGCGTCAGATGACCTATGATGAGAATGCTGTTTTGTCATCAGCCTACAATTTTACCTCTAATTTTCTCCATATTCAACCCTCAAGGTTTGGGAGATGTCACCAACTCTATTTAGAAGCAGCGAAGGGCTGAAAACATACTATTTTTGAGTTGCAGGGAAATTAAAAGCCTAAACTTTTTGCACACTTCTCAAAGCCTTGAGATCAGTGAAGATGTTAATGAGAATTGCCGTTATGGTTGATTAATAGAAGAAGGAAAGATGAAGAACTGATCCAGAGTATATAACACTATGGCAGAGGTGGATCTGAGACTCAATATCCTTGTGCCCCTTTGCTGTCAGGCTTTGAATCCCTTGTCCAATTCCACTTGACAAAGCAGAAAGAGGTCAGGGCTGATCGTGTGCTGGATTCTCCACCACGCCCCATGGTGCGTCCCTGGGAAAGCTAGCCTGGGTATCTGCCTCCCATTTCCTCACAGACAAGATCCTGCCACTGATCCGCCAGACTCCCTGTCTCCTCTCCCTCTGCATTTCCTTGACCATCAGGTCTGTGAGGTTATGGCCCAGGGGCTTGAGGTCCTGGATCCTGGTCCCAGCTCTATTGCTTCCTGTCGTTTACACCCTCTGGGCCTCTCTTTCCATAGGACTGTAGTAATTTTATGGAGTTACATACCTGTGAAACAGAGGCAGATTCACCTCCACTAGTGAGTGCTTAGCAGTGCTGTCTGCTGGGTATCACTAGACATTCTGCAGTGATGGAAATGTCCTATGTGAGCCACTAGGCACCAGTGGTAGTTGAGACTTTGAAATGTGGCTAGTGTGAATAAAGAACAGGATTGATTTCATTTTAATTCATTTCAATGTAAATAGCCATCCATTGCTAGTGGCTACTGTGTTGGACAGCACAGCTCCAGGGTAGGTGTGAGGCAGGAGGCATGAATCCACTCTTTCCTTGGTGTGTTAGTCCATTTGCATTGTTATAAAGAAGCACGTGAGACTGGGTAATTTATACAGAAAAGAGGTTTATTTTGGCTCATGGCTCTGCAGGCTGTACAGGAAGTGTGATGCCAGCATCTGCTTCTGGTGAGGGCCTCAGGAAGCTTCTAATCATGGCAGAAGGCAAAGGGGGAGCAGGCCTCACATGGCAAGACAGGGAGCAAGGAGAAGGGAGGTACCAGGCTCTTTTAAACAACAGCTCTCTTGGGGAGGGCACCAAGTCATTCATGAGGGATTTGCCCCCATGACTCTTCCCACCAGGCCCCACCTCCGACATTGGGGATCATATTTCAACATGAAATTTGGAGGGGACAAATATCCAAACTATATTACCTGGTAAGTCCTGGTTCCCACATGTCTCTCATCTTACTGCAGGGAGTGCTATTCTATGTTGTTTGTTTTTATGGCTCCTCAAAAATCAACTTCAGACATTTCAGTTTAAAGTGTTTCTTACAAAATCTGGTCTCGAAATGCAATCCAATCCTTTCTTCTGGTGCTCATCCAAAGAAGCAGTGATCGATGTAGACATTGGCTGCCTTGGACTCAGACGTCCTGGCAATCTCACCAGTGTGATGCCTTCTTAGAGTGACTTGACTACATTTTTGCCTTACAAAATGAACTTAGAAGCAAACCTCTCATATAAAAGGTAACCCTCTTGTAGGAATCAGTGAGGTAGTAGATAAGCTCTGGATGTCTGTATCAAGGCTGGGAGCATCCAGCTGTAGCCCAGCAGTGGGAGAGACAATCTGTGAAACTGTGTTTGATTACTGACAGGTTAGCAACTAACAGGAAGTCATGCACTGTGGCAGGATGCACTTTTCATGGCCAAAAAGATGAATACTAATGACGATAACGTTAACATGTAAGACATCCCTACTGTACACCAGGCCTTTTGTGAAGCACCTGCATAACCTTATTAGACCATCATGACATCTCTATGATATAGGAGCAGTTAATATCCCCATTTTGCCAACAAGAAAATGGGAATAGAGAGCTACCATACCTTCCCCAGTGTCATTCAGCTAATTAGAAGCAGAGCCAAGATCTGAACACAAGAACCTAGTTCCAGAGCCCACAACCCTCAATAAAGCTGTGAAACACTGGCCTTTGCCTGCCTGGTGGAAAGATCAGTGAGATGGGAAGCATGGGGTCAGTGGGCACTAGGATAGGTGTATTCGGTGAAGCCTCCTCCTGCTTCCAGCACTGTCTGGCAGTGTTGGCAATGGCTGGTATGGCACGGAAGCTGATGGCACCTTCTGCGGCAGTGCACCATTGGTCTCTTGTCAGTTCCTCCTTCCTCGCTCACCCGTGACTGAGTTTCAGATGTGAGAGGCAGTGGGTGTCCTGACACAGAGATATGGTTATTGTGTGGGACTTCGCCAGGGGTCAGCCTGCAGATAAAACTGCTTTTTTTCACCTGTATGAAAATGCTCTGTGAAATGTGGTTTTATCACGGTGTCTTTCCAGAAAGAGGGGTTTCTTTTCCTATTTGGTTTCTTGTCAGTCAAGTAGAAATGTTTGTGTTGGAGTCTCCCTGAGTGGTAAGAAAATGAGCAGCTGCTCAGAAATGTCCACCTCCTTTTCTGCCCCCTACCCTCCCTCCTTTGGTAGAAACCAGATTGCCCTGAAATGTAATTTGGTTCCTTTTGTGCAGAAAGATGGAAGTCATGCGCTGTAGCAGGAAAAGCTGAAAGCCCAGGACCTGGAGCCAGAAGATCCAGGTTCCAGTCCCAGTTCTGCTGACCTTGCAGGGGGACGCCAGTTCTTCCACGTTTCTGGGCATCTGTTTCACAGAGATTGAACTGGATAATGTCTGCGTTTTCTTAGAGCTCTCTATCCTAGAACACGGACAGATGCTGAATTTGCTCAACAGTAGGGAGACAGACCTGTCCCAGCTCTGGGCATCTTAAACAGGCATGTCCTCTCTTTCTGCAGGCATCTTGGCCATCCTCATCCCCCGCCTGGACCTGGTCATCTCCCTGGTGGGCTCCGTGAGCAGCAGCGCCCTGGCCCTCATCATCCCACCGCTCCTGGAGGTCACCACCTTCTACTCAGAGGGCATGAGCCCCCTCACCATCTTCAAGGACGCCCTGATCAGCGTCCTGGGCTTCGTGGGCTTTGTGGTGGGGACCTATGAGGCCCTCTATGAGCTGATCCAGCCAAGCAATGCTCCCATCTTCATCAATTCCACCCGTGCCTTCATATAGGGATCTGGGTTCGTCTCTGCAGCTGCCTACCCCTGCCTCGTGTGTCCCCCGTTACCTGTCCCCAGAGCCTCAGGTATGGTCCAGGCTCTGAGGAAAATCAGGGTTGCTGTGTGGGAACCCCTCTGCCTGGCTCCTGGATACCCCGGGCCAGGTAACCTGAGGGCAGGGGAGAAGTGGGGTGGCAGACGTGCAGAAGTGCCACTAGTGACAGGGCCGCCATCGGTCACTTGTACCTATTTACACCCAGAACTTTCCAGCTCCCCCTCATCATGCCTCCTCCTTCCTCCCCCGCTGCTGGTGCGCCTCACCCAATTCATTCTTACTGCACAGTTCACTTCATTTAACAATTTTAGTGTCCCCCACCTCATGTGTTCACCTTTTCTGGTCTAGGCATAGATTAAATAACTGGGAACTCCCCCTCTTTATAAAGCTGGGCTTCTTTCTCATCTCTCTCCCAAATGTTGTATCTCAGTATTCTTCCTACTCGAGTCTCCAGGGGGTGGCTGGACCTACCTGGTCGTTTGAAACAGGCCCCCCAAACTGGAGTTTTTAATCTTGACTCTCTGGCTTGCTGTGCCCCTTAAGGCAATGCTTCTCTTCCGCGGATTCCTTAGGATGGGTCACAGTACTGTATTCTTAGTTGCTTTAGCTCTTAAAACATAGGAAGTGTTGCCTAAACTGAAAATATTTATCTTTTATTTAAAATCAGATTTTTGTTTTTAGACTGTCTCTAGATCTGGGGCTATTACGAATTACTTCTTCTTCAGTAAACTTTGACTCAACTTCTCCTGCTGAAAAGAAGCTTGCTCCAGGAGATGTCTGCTGGGGTCCTCGGCACTCTTGGCTGAGGACTCAAAGGTTTTAATCAGGATCATCTAAAAATGTACCTCGGTGAGGAGGCACAGATTTTGCCTCCTGTTGACCAGCCTGGTTTCATACTGAAAAGACATTGAAGGACTGCAGAAGTGTGTGGGTGCACTGGGCTGAGGGAAGGGTGGCTGAGTGAAAGGCGTATAAAATGGGGCTGTGTGCGTGCAGGCCCATGTTTCAGCCTCAGCGCATGCCAGGTGAAAGGATCAGCAATGCTCAGTTGCCATCGTGCCGGGACGACACCCGCTCTATTGCCATGGATGAGTAGCTGAGGTCAGTGTGCACAGAGAGTTTGAAATTAAGTTCATAGACTTTACAGCAACTGGTCTGACACTACGCGTGGTGCTTGGTTGTTTACAATCAGTGGGGAATAGGGCAGAACCAGTGCCCGGCCCCACACTGCCTCTGTGGCTGGGACTTTGAAAGGAACCACTGAACACTAATTATGAGCCCTGTCTTACCCCCAGAATGCCTCCCTGGGTTTCGCAAACAGCCTTGAGGTTGGCCCTCCTCAAGGTCAGCCTTCAGATTTGGGAGCAAACTTCAGAGAAGGCAGAGGAAGATACATTGCCTTGCTGTGGGCTGCCTCGTCTTTCCTCTTGGTGTACGAAGTATTTCAGAAGGCCATTGATGAATTTCCCCTCTTTAGCTGTGTGTGTGTGCACATGTGTGTGTGCATGGTGTGTGTGTGCACATGTGTGTGTGCACAGTGTGTGTGTATGTGTTCCTGTGTAAGTAACAGACCCGACTCCTTGTCTCCTCTGTTCCGTCACCAGGCTTTTACTTCACTGCAGATACAGTTCACTCTGAAAGTTGGTTGAAGGAGAGCAGCAAAAATGTATCAGGGATTTTGCTTCTGTGTTTCACCCAAAGCTCATAAGGGCTGTGACCCAGCCACATGGCCCCAGTTTTTTCTGTCTCTTCTGTTCCAAAGCCAGGAGAGCTGACTTCCAGGTGAAGGGATGGGAAAAGTGGACTCTTACTGTAGTGACTCCCCACCTACCTAATAATTTGTTAACTTAGGAACATGCCGTCATTGTTGACTTGTTCTTCCTTAGGAGAAGGACGCTTTTCACCACCCTTTCTGTTCTATGGTGGACTCTTAACAGGTGCTATGTGACCACGAATCTAGCTGGGAGTAGCAGAGGCCCTGTCTTCTGAAGTCTCAGGCTTAGAAGTTACCAAAGTGGGCTCGGAAACTGTCATCTCCTGGTTCCAAGTTTGGGCTCTGGCAGCCCAGCCACTATCTTAGCTGTCTTCCCCAGCGGTGCTAAGAGTGGTCTCAGTGAGAAGGTAGAGGCCAACTGGAGGGCCAGACCTGTGTCCTGCCCATGTCCTCCTTGGTGGATGTTTCTGTTTACTCAGAGCTGCTAGAGGCCATCCTGCCCAGCCGAGTTCTGAGATTGGGACTGTGATGTTGGCACCTGAGGACTGGATGGGAGAATACTGGGAGTCCCCCAGCTCTTAGCAAGATGCAGGCTATTGCTGCCTGACTGTGAGAACACGGTATGTAGGAGAGTTGGCTGTAGCTTTAGGATTTCTGGAAGCCAGTTTGGCATTGCCTGTTTGATCTCTGGCTTGTGTTCCTGCTACACTTACAGACTGATTGCGTGGCTCCTCCAAAAGACCCAGGAAGGGCAGCTCCAGCTGGTGGGCCTTCCTGGCTGTGCAGGTGCACAGCTGTTAGGCATCAAGCAAAGGGTCAGCCAGTCAGTAGTAGTGGGAGGAAGCCCTTCTTCCTCTTATGCAAGCAGCTCTCAGCCAGCCCAGAATCTCTTATGCAGCCCAAAGGGCTTCTTGAAGCAGAGAAGCCTCCCTGGTGTCCTCCCACCATAAGTAGAAATACGATCACAGAGCAACAGAGCAAAGGCTTTCAGGAGTGTGAGGCTGCATCTGCTGGAGCAAAGGGGAGCCGTGGGCTTTCCCAGCCAGATACTCTTGAGCTTTGTGACTCTGCTCCTGTCACTCCAATTTCCCCGAGTCAGAGGTAGCTTTCTCAGAGCCCCTTGGTGGTTCTCTCCTCCAAATGCTGCTGTTGGGAGCAGGCTTCCAGCTCTCAGTGGGCAGTGCACCTCCTGCTAAATGCAGACACTTGCTGGGAAGAGTGTGAGCTGGCATCTTCTGTTCACTCTACCTAGCAGTTGTCACCATTCAGAAGTGGCATTATTTATGTTGTGCTGCTGTCCAGCTGCTATGATCCCTTCATCTGCACAAGCCCTGGCGAGATATGTGTGAATGTGTGTCATTTCACTTCAGCCGCCCTCTTCCATCTGTCCTCTGCAGCCAGATTCATTGGCTGATGCTCACTGCTCACTGTCTATCCCCAGGAAATTTATAGTTTTATCAATAGTCTTAAAGTGTTGATCCTAAACAAGTGCATTTGAAAAATCATGTTTCTTCTCTCTCATCTTACTTTTCTCTTCTCAGATTTCTCCCTTCCTAGAACATTATCTCTGTTTAGCACGAATGTTCACCTCATATTTTTCAGAAGTGCAAAAATCTCAATTTATGTCTGTTTACAGCTCTCTCTCCTCACTGCTCACAGCAAGGGTTTCTGTATCAGTGAATTTTATTTTGTAGCTGCTGAGATGTCAAGGCAAGCTTCAGCATCTGCCCCCACGGGGTCCACAATGCTGCTTCCTCAATGCTGCTTCCTCAAAGAGAAAACACACAGTCCAAGTGGCAGGACTTGAGGCTGGCTTCCAGTCTGCCTTAGAAGTTAATTTTCCAAAGTACATTACAAATCTCTGAGGCCATTAGGGGAAAAGGAAGGGGTGTGGTTTGTCTTTGAAATTACGGTTAATACTTTTAGACAGTAAGTCCGACTGGTTGTTGCCCCGACAATATCAGCCTGTAACATTTCTTCTCTTTCCTTTGTGCCACTGAATCGTTCCCTGGCCAGAGGACATAAATGGTCCTGATAGGAGGTTATCAGAGTGAGGAAGGTAGGAGATATAGGTGCAGGGTGCCTGTCATTCACTGTGTTATTTGGTTTAAATCAAAGTGATTCTGGGGAAGCTATGTTCTTTCAGTGGATAATAAAATTGGTAACTCTATTGTAAAACATGTCAATGGTGTGTGAAGAAAATCAACCAATCCGTAGGTGTTGCTAACTAGACAGTACTGTGTATGTTACTTGCCTGCGTGGATGTGCACTTCCAGCATGGTATGTGTAGCGATGTGGATCATGCCAGAGTTCATAGATTCTGTTTGGGGGTTTGCACATGGATCATATGTTAAGCTTTTTCTTTTCAATAAATGAATTTTATTTTTTATTTTGAGAGGTTGCTGTGTCTTTTTTTTTTCCTTTTTATATCACTCAGATCCCTTGACTAGATACTGGGTTAGATGTTTCTGGTTTATGCCACAGAGTTCATATGAGAGTGGCACAAGCAGTAGACCCTTCCATGGAATTAAGAGTTGCCCAAGAAGAAAGGGACCAGGAATTTTTTTTATTTTTTTCTGTTAGACAATCCTCCCCTCCCTAACCCTCCTTCCGCTTCTCTCGAAGATTTGAGTAAGAATTTTCAGCCCTCTCCTTGCATAGCAGATGAGCCCACATGATAGGTGTGATGGCCAGTTTTATATGTGTCAACTTAAAATTCAGTCAAACACTAATCCAGGTGTTGCTGCGAAGGTGTTTTGTAAATGTGGTTAACATCTATAATCAGTTGCCTTTAAAAGAGGTTTTCTCAGTATTGTGGGTGGGCCACATTCAATCAGTGTAAAGGCCTTTAGAGCAAAGCTGAGGTTTCCTTGGAGAAGAAATTCTGCCTCCAGACTGCAGCATCAGCTCCTACGGGCCTGCCCTATGACTCACAGACTTGCCGGCTCACACAGTCATGGGAGCTAGTTCCTTGATCTCTCTCTCAGTCTCTCTATGTGTATTTATATTCATATATGTGTATGTATATATGTGTGTGTGTATATATATATATCTCCTACTGGCTTTGTTTCTCTGAAGAAATCTGACACAATAGGTAACACTTAATTTTCTTGAAATGTGGAGATTTCAGGACAGGACAATGGAAGAGATGACACCCCTTCCCTTCTCTTTTTGTCACTGAGTGGGAAAACACACTTAAGGCTTAAAATGTTTATTCTCAATACATTGACTCCCCCCCCGCCAAAAAAAATTACTTGGAATTTGTTCCCACCAGCAAGCATGCAATCAGTTCTGCAGCAAACACTAGCCAGGTGTGCTCCAATTCAATTCTGACACCAACTGCCTGGAGATGGCATCAGATCCCACAGGATGAGGGCTCAGTCCCCAAGAGTGACACCCCTCATCACCACCACCGCTTCCAGTGCCAATTGCAAGTACCAGGTTGTTTACCTGTGCTTCTGACTGGCTAAAAATTGTAAATCAGGGTTCCCACGACTCTGTTTTGGGGTTTGATTAATTTGCTAGAGTAGCTCATAGAACTCAGGGAAATACTTACTTGTATAAGTTTAAAAACAGAGCCTTCAAGGAACACTCTTAAAAGTATAATATTTTGCCAAGAGAGGAAGGCGAGCATGTAGTCTATTTTCATTGTCATTATCATTTCTGGAACAGGAAGGTCAAAGAGATTTAGCAGCTATACCAAGCTGCCCACCAGTAGGTAGCAGCATTGGGATACACACGCAAGTCTTCTGGTTCCAGAACCTGAGTGCTTCCCAAGGCGCTGGCTGCCTGTCTTTGTTGCAACCTCAAGAGGGAGGTTTGCCTTGAGGAATTGTCATGAGGGTTAGAGAGAAGGTTGTAAAGTGCCATATGTCATAATCACAAAGGACTTATTAAACATTTTCTGAAATATTTGCTGACTTGTAGAAAACCAGAACTCCAAAGTACTTCTGCTTGTTGTTCTGGCTGGCTGTCCATGCACTGATGTCTTGTTGACTTCCTCTGTGGAGGGCACTCGATCCTCTTTTAGGTTGTCCACCTCTTGAAGTTTTTATTTCTGCTCACATTTATACCTAATGGCTGTAACCTCGTCTTCCAGAGAGCCAGGGCCCTCCGGTAAGCCCATTGCACTACTACTGGAGGCATAAACCTGAGTGACAGTGGACTGAATTTAGACCCTAAGCCTGGGGCTCTTTGCTATGTAGGTTACCTTCCTCGTACTTAGCCTATTGTGGTTGTGCTGAGGAACTATGTGTGTCTTTAATGGGTATGCTTTACTAGACCATCGGCCATTGGTCTCCTTTTAAAAAAAAGGAGTAAAATTTACATGTAATGAAGTTTAAATCTACCTTTTCAAATGTACAGTTCAGTGTCTTTTGCATACAGTCATGTGACCACCATCTCAGTCAAGATACAGACCATCTCCTTTGCCCCCAGAAGGTCCCTTGTGCCCCTTTGCAATCAATCCCATCCTCACACCACTCAGCCGTTGGCAACTACTAATCTGTTTTTTCTGTCTCCAGTTTTGTCTTTTCTAGAATGTTGTATAAAACCATTAGGTATGCAGCCCTTTGTGTCTGGTTTCTTTCACTTAACATAATCATGCTTTTTATATTCCTCCACATGTATCCATAATTGTTGTTACATGTTGTTACATGTTGTTACATGTTGTTACATGTATCCATAATTGATTCTTTTTATTGCCGAGTAGTATCCATTGCGTGAGTGAACCATAATTTGTTTATCCATTCATTAGTCTTTGAGGCTGCTTCAAATTTTTAGCTGTTATGGCTTAGTTATTTTAATGTAAATTCCTGGTAAACAATTTAGAAACTGCCTCTTCTTTCTTCCTTAAAACTCACTTGTAACTGCTGCTAATCAGAGTATGTTATGAGGGCAACTTAAATCTGTGCACCCCAGTGGCCATTCTCAAGTTTTGGGCTCAAATATACTCTATACTTAATTATAAAAAAATTACTATTATGAATAAAGCTGCTATAAATACTCATGTACAGGTCTTTGTGTAGACCTATGTTTTTATTTGTCTTGGGTAAATACCTAGAGGTGAAATGATGGGGTTGTATGGGAAATGTGTGCTAACTTTCGGCAAATTGTTTTCCAAAGTGGCCGTTCCCTTTTGGATTCCTAATGTATAACAGTTACAGTTGCTCCATATCCTCACCAATACTTAATATTGTGGTCTTTTAAATTTTAGTCCTCTAATAGGTGTGAAGTGGCATCTCATTGCCGTTGTAATTTGCATTTCCCCAGTGACTAGTGATGTTTTGCACCTGTTTACATGCTTATTGGCCTATCTTTTTAATGAAGTATTTGTTCAAATATTTTGCCTCTTAAAATTCAGTCATCTACTTCTTTTGATATAAGTTTTTTATTGGAAAATAATTGTAGATTTACAGGAAGATTCAAAGGCACAGGAGGGAGGTCCAGGTCCAGAGCACCCTTCAGCTGGGCTTCCCAGTGTTAATATCTTGCATAACTGTAGTACATTATCGAAACCAGGAAATTGACATTGGCACAATCCATAGAGCTGATGCAGATTTTGTTAGTTATACAGATACTCATCTGTTTGTGTGTATGTTTGTGTATAGCTGTATGCAGTTTTATCATGAGTAGCTTTGTATACACCACCACCACAAACTAGATGCCTAACTGTATCATCACCTCAAGACTCCTTTATGCTCCCCTTTATAAATACCCACTCCCTTCAGTCCCCCACATCCCTAACCTTTCCCAGAAGCCACGAATCTGTTCTTCATCTCTATAATTTTGTTATTCATGAAATAATAATAATTCAGTAAATTGAATTATGCCATATGTATCTTTTTGGGGTTGGCTTCTTTCACTCAGTGTAATTTCCTTGATGTTCATCTAATTTGTTGCATTTATCAATAGTTTGTTTCTTTTTATTGTTGAGTAGGATTCCATGGTACTGATGTTTAACCATTCACTCATTGAAAGAAATGTGCATAGTTTCCAGATTTGGTTATTACAAATAAAGTGCTATAAATATTTGTGCAAGTGTTCCTGCATGAAAATAAGTTTTAATTTCTCTGGGATATATGCCCAGGAGCACAACTGTTGAATTGTATGGTGATATGGTTTGGCTGTGTCCCCACTCAGATCTCATCTTGAGTTTCCACATGTTGTGGGAGGGACCCGGCGGGAGGTGATTGAATTGTAGGGGCATGTCTTTCCTGCACTGTTCTCGTGATAGTGAATAAGCCTCACGAGGTCTGATGGTTTTAAAAAGGGGAGTCTCCCTGCACACGCTCATTCTCTCTTTGCCTGCCACCATCCACTTAAGATGTGACCTGCTCCTCCTTGCCTTCCACCATGATTGTGAGGCCTCCTCAGCTATGTGGAACTGTAAATCCAATTAAACCTCTTTCTTTTGTAAATTGCTCAGTCTCTGGTATGTCTTTATCAGCAGCGTGAAAATGGACTAATACATATGGTAAGCCCCATTATTAGTTTTAAAAGGAACTTCTAAACCATTTTCCAGAATGACTGTACCATTTTACTACTCTAGCAACAATATATGAGTGGTCTATTTCCTCTGCAACTTTGCCAGCCTTTGCTGTTATCACTACTTGTGGGTTTTTGTTTATTTGTTTGTTTTTTGAGACAGAGTCTCACTCTCTCACCCAGGCTGGTGTGCAGTGGCACCATCTTGGCTCACTGCAACCTCCGCCTCCTGGGTTCAAGTGATTCTCCTATCTTAGCCTCTTCAGTAGCTGGGACTACAGGTGTGTGCCACCATGCCCAGCTGATTTTTGTACTTTTAGTAGAGAGGGGGCTTTGCCATGTTGGCCAGGCTGGTCTTGAACTCCTGACCTCAGGTGATCTGCTCGCCTTGGCTTCCCAACACTATTTGTTATTGTAACCATTTATCAGATCCTGTGTTTTGTTAGATTTATACTTAAGTATTTAAATTTTTTTGGAGCAATTATAAATGGTATTTTTTTATTCCAGTCTCTGTGTGTCCATTGGTAGTATATAGAAATACAACTGATTTGTGTATTTTAATCTTGTATCCTGTGACCTTTCTGTACTCAATAATTCTGTGAGTTTTTGGTTAGATTTCATGGTTTTTTGTTTGTTTGTTTTTTTTTTTGAGATGGAGTCTCGCTCTGTGGCCCAGGCTGGAGTGCAGTGGCATGATCTTGGCTCACTGCAAGCTCCACTTCCCAGGTTCATGCAGTTCTCCTGCCTCAGTCTCCCGAGTAGCTGGGACTACAGGCACCTGCTACCACGCCCGGCGAAGTTTTTGTATTTTTAGTAGGAAGAAGGTTTCACCATGTTAGCCAGGATGGTCTCGATCTCCTGACCTCATGATCCACTTGCCTCAGCTGCCCAAAGTGCTGGGATTACAGGTGTGAGCCACCACGCCTGGCCGGGATTTTCTTTTTAGACAACCACGTTGTCTGCAAATAGAGATAGGTGTATTTCTTTTTTTCCAATATGTATCTCTTTTCTTTTTTCTTTTTTTTTTGGCCATATTGCAATGGTTCAAATTTCTAGTTTAAAACAAGTGGTGAGAGTGAACATCCTAGTCCTGTCTCTGATCTTGTAGGGAAAGCATTCAGTCTTTCACTTTAAGTATGATGTAAGTAGTATACTTTTTATAGAAGTTCCCCTCTATTACTGTGCTGAGATACTTTAAAAATCATGAATGAGTACTGAATTTTGTCAAATGCTTTTTCGGTATCTGACATGATCATACAGTTCTTCTTTTTTCACCTTTTAATATGGTGGATTCCGTTAATTGATTTTTGAATATTGAACTGGCCTTGCTTACTTACTTGGAATAAATCCTACTTTATCATTGTATACTATTCTTTACATTGTTAGATTGCCTTTCATTTTTCACCCACCCTGATATTTACTCTCACAGATGTAGAATCCAGAATGGTGCCTTTTTAGAAATGAGCAGAACCATATGCATAACTTCTATTTTTGGCATAAGTGTACTTTTGCCCCAGGCTAGATTTCCAGCTGCTCCATGCTACATAAAGGCTGCATGGGTTTCTTTAGGACAGAGTTTCTTAACCGCAGTATTATTGCCATTTGAGGCTGCCTAATTCTTTGTTGAGGGGCTTTTCTGTGCATTGTAGGATGTTTAGCAGCATCCTGGGCCTCTGCCCACTAGATGTCATTGCACCCTGCAAGTTGTGACAACTAAAAATGTCTCCAGAATTGCCAAATATCCCCTTGGCTGGGGTGGGGGATGGGGTGGAAATCGCCCACCTCAGCTGCCAGGAACCAATGCCTGAGAACATTTAGCTCCCACCCACCTACCTTTAGCTGGGAGGATGTCCTTTTTTTTTTTTTTTTTTTTTTTTTTTTTTTTTTTTTTTTTTTTTTGAGAAGTCTTGCTCTAGTCCCCGAGTCTGGAGTGCTAGTGGCACGATCTCGGCTCACTGCAACCTCCGCCTCCCGGGTTCAAGTGATTCTCTGCCTCAGCCTCCCAAGTAGCTGGGATTACAGGTGCCTGCCACCACGCCTGGCTAATGTTTGTATTTTTAGTAGAGACGGGGTTTCACCACGTTGGCCAGGCTGGTCTCGAACTCCTGACCTCAGGTGA
The DNA here is from genome assembly GCF_001698545.2 of Rhinopithecus bieti. NCBI lineage: Eukaryota > Metazoa > Chordata > Mammalia > Primates > Cercopithecidae > Rhinopithecus > Rhinopithecus bieti. Next base: position 4,463,330 of record NW_016806375.1, on the reverse strand, counting down.
TCTGCCCGTCTCGGCCTCCCAAAGTGCTGGGATTACAGGCGTGAGCCACTGCGCCCAGCCGAGTGAGTGGGAATGTCCTTTTATTGTGGCCATGGAGCAAAGGAAAGTGTGTCAATATGGATAGTACACAAAGAGCTGCTTTTCCAGTAGTAATGGTAAAATATCTCTAACATCTCCTGAATGTTCACTTTACCAGCTACGCTAAGCACTTTATGTATGTTGTCTCCTTTAATACTCAAATCCAGTGAAGGAAAGTGCTGGTAATATCCCCACTTTGCAAACTGGGCATAAAAGTTTACATGACTTGCCCAAAATCACATTTCTAAAGTGGCAAAGCCAGGTCTGACATCAAACCTCATGTCCTTGCTGCTGGAATTTTCTCCCCTGCCAGCTGATTCCTTCATTCCTGACCTCACCTCCTTCAGTGAGCACAGCACATTTCCAAGCCTGTCTTTTGACTCCAGTCTGCTTTGCACCCTGCCCTCCATAAGTCACTCCCAGCCGTCAGAACTACCCATCATTGCCCAAATACTTAAAACCTCTAGGCCTTCCCTTTGGGATTTTCCCTTAGCCTAGCTGACCCTCCTTTCTGTGCTAAATCAGAAGCTCTGCTTTAAGACCAGCTCAGATGGCTGGGCCCCTGTAGACCTTCCCTGGCCAGTTCAGTCAGAACTTACAACTCGTCCTCAGCAATGCTGTCACCGCCCTCCTCTGGTTATCCTCATACCTGCCTGCGCTGGAGACATGTGACTACTCGGCCACTTGCCCCAGATTGTGAGCTGTCTGAGGGCACTGATCAAGTCAGATGACATCTACCCCTACTCTACCCTTGGGGGCTAATTATATATCTGAAATCTTTGGTTACTAAATTCAGTGTAGTCTCCTTCCATAGTGAATAGTGCCCTGGACTGCTAAGGAGGTGACATCACTATATTGTCATCTTTGTATCAATCTAACCAAGCATCTTTCTTGGTTGGACCCTTTGGATTCATTGAGGAATTTTGAGAAAAGTTTTGAAATTGTCTTTTTGCAGCTGGATGCCTGAGAAAGTTCCTGCTTTTCATTCAGTGAAACAGCTGGTGCCCCTGTTCTGGAAGAAGTCAGAGACTGCCCGAGGGTTTCCAAAGCCTGTCCTTAGACACTGCACCACAGGTGATGGATCAGCACCTGGGTCTGGTGCCCTAGCAGGCTGGCAGTGCACCAATGTTTCAAGTCGTGCAAAGAGGTTGGGTTGACTCCTCCATACTAGACCAGCTGCGGGCTCTGGGCACAGCATTCCGTGCCTTAAAACTTTACCTGGTGGGTCTTTTTTGCCCTCTAGCTCTTTTAGAATCTTCATACATAATCTTCAGTGCAACAGAGGTCATTTTCCCCCCAAGGCCTTTGGCTCTGTCCTTCCTCATCCCCAGATACTCACTTTTTAAGGGTTCTAGCCCAGGCCTCATGCCTGCCCCAGAGATCCTGTGTGCCTCCCTCCAGAGCACTGCCCTGATGCCTGATAAAACATATGTGCCCTTCCTGTAAAGGCTTGAAAACCACCCCTGTGACAACAACTGCAAGCCTTCCTCACCCGCCAGCCCCGGAAGGAAGCCGTTTCCCAATTCTCCTGTTTCCCAATCCTTACACCGTTTGTCCTGGCAAATCCCAGCTGCGTTTCCTTCTCCAATAGCAAGGCCTCGTCTGGCTCCTGAAACCACTCCTCACAGCATGGCAGCAAGTCCCCACCCTGCCCCTCCCTTCCAGCCTGCTCCTCTTGCAATGCTCAAGGTCGCTGTGCCACTCTTAAGGCCCAGCCCCAAAAGTGGATATAGGGCTTCAGGAGAGGCCTGGGGTTGAGCCCTAAGGGGAGCAGACCCCCACCTCCCCAAATCTGGATACCCTGGCTCTGTGCCACCTAGAAATGAGCGTGGCCTTCTCTTGGCTTGTTCTGAACTCAACCTGCTCCTTTGCACTTGCCGCTGCTCATCAGTCCCCTATATTTGTAATTTATTTCACGAACCCAAATGTAAGGCGCACCTCCCGAGTCAGGCCAACCTGGATTGGAATCCTGGCCCTGTCACTCATGAACTCTGTGACTTACCTTATTTAAGTTACTAACACAAATTGTGAGCCCCTCCGTTTATCTGTGCCTCGGTTTCTCCATTTGTAAATGATGATAGTACCTACCGCATTAGGGTTTTTGTTGTTGTTGTTGTTGTTTTGAGACGGAGTCTCGATCTGTCACCCAGGCTGGAGTGCAGTGGCATGATCTCGGCTCACTGCAAACTCCATCTCCCGGGTTCAAGTGATTCTCTTGCCTCAGCCTCCCTAGTAGCTGGGATTACAGGCACATGCCACCGTGCCCAGCTAGTTTTTGTATTTTTGGTAGAGACGGGGGTTTCACCATGTTGGCCAGGCTGGTCTCGAACTCCTGACCTCAGGTGATCCCACCACCCGCCCTCCCAGAGTGCTGGGATTACAGGTGGGAGCCACTGCGCCTGGTGCCTCGTTAGGTTTTTGTGAGAATTAAATGAGATAAGACGTTAAGTGCACAGTACCTGGCATAGCAAATGCTCAGTAAGAGGAGGCAGTAGAGGTGGTGGCTGATGGCAGTGAGGGTAATGATAGTGAGCTGAAAATCTGCCTGAGCGCCAGTGGTTTAGGATGCCGGGATTTACCTGAAAACCTTTAGCCCTTCCCGCAGGCTCAGTAAACTAGTCCTTGATCCCAGAGAGCCCTCTGGTGGCTAATCTGTGAAGACTCAGGCTGTGGACGAAAAGGAGAAGGCGGGGCCTGGTGGGGAGAGGATGCAGGTGGGCTGGATAAGAAGGCGTTCCCCATCCGGGAGAATGGGAGGCAGGGAGGTGCTGTGTGGACATTCCCAGGCTGGGTGTCGGACCTGAGTTGGGGTCTTGCCCCTGGAATTCTGACTGAGAGACCTCAGACAAATCCCTTCTCTATGGGCCTTAGTGTGCAGAACATTAGGAATGAGGAGGACCAGGACATTGTTTCCCAAAGACAAAGAGGGGGCCCCTGACAGTCATTTTTTAATCTGAATGGTTACTTATTTTCATGGTATCAGGAAGAAATACTCTCAAATCCTTTAGTGTAGCGATATTATTGTTTAAAGATGAATAGAGAATATTTTGTAAACATCGAAATATATTTTTTTAGTATTATAGTACGAGTTGTGTTCTATCAGGGTAAAAATTATGAAAGTGATAAGCAAAACAGAAATTTGGACAACACTGGACAATTTGTGATCTCCTGCACAGTCCTGATAAATCAGTCCTATCTGTATGCTACCTGTCCTTTTTTGTTTTTTGTTTTTTGAGACAGAGTCTTGCTCTGTTGTCCAGGCTGGAGTGCAATGGAGCAATCCTGGCTCACTGCAGCTTCCACCTGCCGGGTTCAAGCGATTCTCCTGCTTCAGCCTCCTGAGTAGCTGGGACTACAGCCGCCCACCACCACACTCGGCTGGTTTGTGTATTTTCAGTAGAGATGGTGATTCACCATGTTGGCCAGGCTGATTTTGAACTCCTGACCTCAGGTGATCCACCCACGTTGGCCTCTCAAAGTGCTGGGATTACAGGTGTGAGCCACACACCTGGCCTGGTATTATTTTCTATTATACTGGCCACCATTTATTGTTTATGCTTTAATAAGCTTTCCATTTACATATATTTCTTATGACAATATGAGATAGCTATTATTCCTATATTATTTACTATCTTCATTTTACTGAGGAATGAGAGGCCCAACTGAACTTTGATAAAGGGGCAAAGGCACCACAATGAAGCAGACAGCCTTTTCAGCAAATGGTGCTGGACAGCTGGACAGCCACATGAAAACAAAATGAACCTAGACACAGATCTTACACCCTTCACAAAAAATAACTTAAAGTGGACCATAGACCTAAATGTAAAATGCAAAACTATAAAATTCGTAGATGATAGCATAGGAGAAAACCTAGAGACCTTGGCTTTAGCAATGACTTTTTAAATAAAACACTGAAGGCATTATGTATAAAAGAAATAATTGCTAAACCGGACTTCCTTAAAATTAAAAAACAGTAGGGCAGGTGCAGTGGCTCATGCCTGTAATCCCAGCACTTTGGGAGGCCAAGGCGAGGGGGATCCTGAGGTCAGGAGTTCAAGACCAGCCTGACCAACATGGCAAAACCCTGTCTCTACTAAAAATACAAAAATTAGCTGGGTGTGGTGATGGGCACCTGTATTCCCAGCTACTTGGGAGGCTGAGGTGGGAGAATTGCTTGAACCCAGGAGGCGGAGGTTGCAGTGAGCTGAGATTGCATCACTGCACTTCAGCCTGGGCAACAGAGTGAGACTCTGTCTCAAAGAAAAAAAAAAAATTAAAAACCTGTGCTTTGTAAAAGAGTGTCAAGAAGACAAGGCACAGACTGAGAAAATATTTTCAAAGGCATATCTGATAAAATACTGTTTTCTAAAATATACAAAGTACTCTTAATACTGAACATTGAGAAAACAACCCAGTTTAAAAATGAGCCAAACATCTTAACAGCCCCCTCACTAAAGCAGATCTAGAGATGTCAAAAAAAAGAAAAAAGAAAGAAAAAACATGAAAAGATGCTCCACATCATATGTCATCGGGGAAATGCAAAATTAAGACAACAGTGAGATACCATACCACACACCCATTAGAAAGGTCGAAATCCAGAACACGGACACCACCAAATACTGGCGAGAATGTGGAGCAAAAGGAGCTTTCAGTCACTGCTGGTGGGAATGTGGAATGGTTCCGCCACTTTGGAAGACTGTTTGGCAGTATTTACCCAAAGGTGTCAAAAACCTATATCCACATCAAACCTGCACACAGATGTTTACAGCAGTTGTATTCATAGTTGCCAAAACTTGGAAGCAACCAAGATGTCCTTGAGAAGGTGAATGAGTAAATAAACTATAGTACATCCAGACAGTGGAGTATTATTCGACACCAAAAAGAAATGAATGATCAAGCCCTGAAAAGATATGGAGGAATCATAAATGCGTATTACTAAGTAAAAGAAGCAGGTCTGAGAAGGCTACATATCATATGATTTCAACTATATGACATGCTGGAAAACTGAGACAGCAATAAGTTTTGTGGTTGCCAGGGGTTGGGATAGGAGGGATGAGTAGGCAGAGGGGTTAGGGGGCATGAGGGATGAGTAGGCAGAACACAGAGGATTTTTAGGGCAGTGAAACTATCTGCAAGAGCCCGTAATGCTGGATCCATATTATACATTTGTCCAAACCCACAGAATGTACAACAGCAAGAGTGAACCCTAATGTAAACTATGGACTGTAGGTGATAATGGCCCATCAATGGAGAGTTGTCAGTTGCAACAACTATACCATTCTGGTGGGGAATATTAATAATGAGGGAGGCTATGCATGGGAGGGAGGGCATATCCCTGTACCTTTCAGTCAATTTTGCTGTGAGCCGTAAAATTGCTCTAAAAAAATTCTCATTGAAAAATGAGAGGCCAGCCAGGTGCGGTGGCTCACACCTGTAATGCCAGCACTTTGGGAGGCCGAGGCGGGTGGATCACGAGGTCAGGAGTTCAAGATCAGCCTGGCCAACATGGTGAAACCCTGTCTCTACTAAAAACTACAAAAATTAGCTGGGCGTGGTGGCAGGCGCCTGTGGTTCCGGCTACTCGGGAGGCTGAGGCAGAAGAATCGCTTGAACCCAGGAGGTGGAAGCTACAGTGAGCTGAGATCATGTCACTGCACTCCAGCCTGGGTGACAGGCCGAGACTCCATCTCAAAAAGAAAAAAAGAAAAATGAGAGGCCAAGTCATATTTGCTCAAGGCCACATAATTAGTGTGTGACAGAGCTGGGCTTGGAATCAAGCCTGTCCAACCTCAGAGCCACCGCCTGTGTGGTATCTCCCATGGGTGTGCCTTCTTTGCCTAGCTGGACTGGGAACTTGAAGGCAGGAACTGGGCTTTCCTGTCTCGGTGTTGTCATGGTTGCCTGGTGAAGTCACATTTAGCTGGTGACTAAGGGTGTGCTGTGGAGTAGCAGCCATAGCCTGACCCTGGGTCCCAGGAGGGCCGGCTTCCCAAGACTTGTGATAGTTAAGTCCTTTCTCCGTAACTAATGCCATGCAGTGCAAAGGGTGCTGCAAGGGCAGGAAGCCCCAGGTCTTGTCTTGGGCTTTAGCTAGCCTGCTGGTTAGTGGACTCATCACTCAGAGCTTCAGAGCCCCATCTAAATGGAGGGGTTTGAACGACTGCAGACAGTTGTATCAGAGGCAGAAGGTTTTTTCCAAATAGTTTCCTGGGCCCCACCCCCAGAGGTTCTGGTTTTGTGTCTGGAGTAGGTAACGTTGCCAGGTCGGGAATCTCTTTACTTGACAATCTCTAGGATCCCTTCCAGCTCCCAAAATCCATGAATCTTGGAAGGGCCTGTGGACCCTTGCATCATTCCCCTGACCCCAAACAGGCTAAATGACACAGAAAATAACAGTAAAAAAGATACTTTATTGTTAAAAAAAAATTACCAATGAAACCATGTATCCGTCACTCACACTCACAGTCACACACGCACCCGCAAACCACTCACACAAATTGGCTCTCGCCCACACAGCTCCCTCTCGCGTGAAGCAGCAGCCCTGTGGGCAAGTCTCCATTGCTCTTCCTTTTGACTTCTGTCTCCAGAAACAACACACATGAAAAGGAGTGGACCAGAGGGAAGGACTGGGTGGGAGGGAGTGGTGAGGTCACCAAAGGCCACAGAGGCTTCTGGTCCCCACCACTCCTGGCTACATACATTCTACACATGTGTACACACGTATTATCCATGGGCACCCACATGTGTAGACATGTGCCCACATTGACCCTCCATGCATAGGGTTGAGTCGCTGCAGGTAACACTTGATGGGCAGGCGTTTGCAATGGAGAGGAGGCAACGGCAGGTGTCCAGCCTGGACACTGCGGTCCAGCTCCCTGCTTCCAACCTGCCCTAAATAGGAGTTCAGAGTTCCTTGTGTCTAAGGAAGAAAAAATCCCATTGAGGAAACTCATCCAGACAGCAAGGTCAAAAAGTGCCTAAGAATTTTTAAAATGAAGAATTAGTTCCTTCCTTCCTTTGGCCAAAAGTGCCTGGGAAACTTGGGATGAAGAACCCAGAGTTCCATGAGGTCTGAATTCTTTAACAAAGAAGGTTCAGAGCTGCGTAGACTCCTGGCAGGCCCTGACTGGCAGACAGTGGTGTGACTCTGAGGCAGGCCATTCCTCTGCGTGTAGGCTGAGGAGCGGGACCTCTGGAGCCCGAGGCCCGGTGATGCTCCTCGGAGTCCTTGTTGCCCTCCATCACCGTTTTCTCTCCGGTGCAAAGCACAGTGCCTGATATGGAGCAGACACTTGACAAAGACACAGTGAGTGCTCGACTGAGGCAGGGGCACAGGGGACTGTGCCTGCTCCCCTGCTGCTCACCTCTCAGTCCCTAGTAGGACGCCACACAGCCCTCTAGAACTCCTTGGTATGGCCCGCGTAGTGGGTGCTGTCAGGCACCAACCTGCCTGCCTCCAAAATGGAGCTGTGGGCAGGTATGAGAATGCATCTTGGCGAAGCTGAGCCAGCACAGTCAATCAGGCTCTGCCCTGGGGACTGAGAGATGGCAGATCGGGGAGACCGCCTGTCTCTCGCGCACCCCGGGAGTCAATTGTTCCTGGTCTTCCAGGGTCACTGCTCTAGGCATGCCCCTCTCCTGGGACCCTAGTGCTGTTTCTGGAGCTCTATCCTCAGCTTCCCTCCTCCCTCAGGGACTAGCTGGGGGATTGGAAGACCACATTTCAAGGGAGAGCAGCCTGGGCTGGGGGTGGGGCCTTCCCTCCCACTCTCCCAGCCACACTCAACTCACCCGCTATGAGACAGGAAGAAATAAGCCAAGTCCAGTCCTTGGCCTCCCGCCTGCCTTGCTCTGGGAATGGGAAGCTAGAACATGACCTCCTCACAGCTGCCGTAATCACTCTCCACCATGTCAGAGCCCTCATAGTTGGGGGGCACCCGGTGCTGGCCCTGGCCTGCAAGAGGTGCCCCCTCTGCCTCACAAACAGCATAAGAGGGCCCAGCTCGGCTGAGGCGCATACTCATCCCCTTGTAGCCCCCCTCTGCCAGGCAGGGCCCTCCCCCTCCCTGCTGGAACTGCGAGTGGTAGTAGCTGATGGCCGTGTACTCATTGAGACAGGGGGCAACCAGGCGCTCCCGGGGACTAGGGGGCCGAGAGGGCATCAGATCTTCCAGGTTCTGGTTGCTGTAACGGGGTGGGAGAGGTGCCCGCTTATTTTCCATCTCCAGGGGGAAGGGGAAGCCCCCATAGAGGCCAGTGGGCTCTGACATCACGACGGGGGTTGAGTGGCGGTGAGCCGAGGGCGGCAGAGGGCCCTGAGTCACTTCAGAGTGGGGGTATTCCCAGCGTTCATTCCTGGAGTAAGTTGGTGGCCAGACCATAGCTCCGCCAGGGTACACTGAAAGGGAAAAGCAAGATAGGGTGACTTCATTTTCCCCGGGGAAGGTTTCAGCTGGCTCTATAGCAACTATATATAACCTAGCGTGTTGTGGAGACAGGAGTGGGTGCATTTGGGCCCATCTGTGCAGGTTGTCTCTGGTGGCTCAGGTTGATATATAGAATCCAATGGGGCAAGCTCAAGGCTAGAGGTTTCACCCAAGGCCAGCCCATCTTGCCTAAGTCTCTGCCACTAATCTGAGGGTCAGTGAACAAGGGAAGGATCTGGATGGCTCCATGCACCCCACCCCCACAGCTGGGTACAGTAACTCCATCCCAAGTCCTACTGGTGAGTTTCATCCCCTTAACCGAAGGAAACACACACAGTTTGGACTCACAGGTGTGATGGAGTCCATCATGGAGAGTGATGAAAGGAGATGTGGCTCAGAAATCAGGAAACCAGGAGCCCTTGGTCCTAGCCCTGCCTCTGCTACTGAATAGTTGGGTGAGTTAGAACAAGTCACTACATCTTGACGGGCCTCGGTTTCCCTATTTGACACAGTGAAAATACTTGTCATAACTGCTGATGATTATGCCAAAACACGAAGTGCTTTACTAATGCATCTCCTTTTGAACCAAAGATGAGAGGAAGGTGATATTCCCCCTCTAGATGAGCCGGGTCTGGCCCAAGGCTGCTGCACTTCCAGGTTGAGTAACCACAAGCTTAGACCACTGCTTCTCCTTTCCCTTCCCAGAAAAGCACAAATGTGCAGAAGCCCCCTTCTCACTCCAGGGATTTACCCAACCCTATCCAGGGTCTACAAATTTCTGTCATGAACATCAATCCCATGGGGTGACTTGGAATTTAGGGGAGTGCAATAGAATGAGACCCAGAAACCTGGCATCTGCTCTAGCATCAGTGCCCTGTAACCTTGAACACATGTCATCATGTCCCATCCCAAAGGGTTGGATGTGTGGTGGCTAAAAATGCCTGTGCCTCAGATAACGGAGTGTTTAGGACCACCACCCACTGCCATCAATCCCGGAGGCTAAGCGTCTCTGGCTGTACTGACCCATCTCCTTGCCGGACCAGGTTCTCTTAATGACAGGCTCATTGTCAGAGTGGGAAGGGACTGCAGCTGGCGGGAGTCTGGGGGGCACACTGCAGACCACTGGCCGTTGCTTAGAATTGGGTCCAAATGTGACGAGTTCATTTGGAAGTGAGTTCTTGCTGGGTTCCGGTTGGTTCAGGTTGTTGCAGGAGCTGGCAGTCAATGGGTTGAGCTCGATGGCAGGTATGGCTTGGGTGTCAACACCAACACTCCTGGCCAGGAGGTCTGGGTCCTCCATGGCCACAGGCTTGTGAGACTTGCAACGGCGGCAGTAGAGGAGAAACCCGACAGTGCTTATGATAATTAACACTACGGCCACTATGATGATCAGTAACTCCTGCTGCCCCCAGTCCCCCCTTGTGATCTCAGGAGTAACTAGGCAGTGTTCTTCTGAGCAACCCCTTGCCTCCATTTCACACCTGCAGAGATAGAAAAGTAGTCAGGGGGCCGAGTCATGAAATTGCCCTTTCCATGTCCCGTCTTACAGAGATCTATGGGATAGAGACCGCTCCCCCAAAAACCTACCATCTCCCATTTTTCACCCCCCAAAAAAGCAATTATCAAGCATATCAACATCAGAACTTTCCACCTTCCACCAGTAAAGTACGGGTCTCAGCTACATCCTCATTTGTGACCATTAGGATCTGGGAATGTCTATTATTTTTCCAGCAATGAGATCTAGGCACTGGATACACTCTCTATCATGAAGTCAGATTTCTTCCCATATCACTGCAGTAGAGACATTGACATACCCGCTGCCCCCTAACAATGATGTCAGGGTTCTAGATACAAGTCAGCATTGCCCAGTAATAGCAGCCAGGCACCCGTGTTCCCTGCTGTGCTTCACCAGGAGGTCACAGGAGCCAACGTGGTCCTGCACAGATCAGCCACCTTACAATGGGCAACTTGCTCAGAGAAAGCATGTGATCTCTCAGGGTACCTCTTGCTTGGCATTCCATGGTGTGAAGCTCCAGGGAAACTTCTGTGGCCAGCTTTACCCACTTTTGAGGGTTATTGGGAAAGTTTGCCCCATCCCATTTAAGTCCAAAACATTTCTCAGGGCCTGAAATTTCACTACCAGTTGTTTGTTATTTTGGGTTACATGTTGTCTTCCCTAAGGTCCTCTTTTAAAATGCAGACACCACTTTCAGCTGTGAAATGTCCTCCCAACACATCTCGTGAACGAATAGCATTCCCTACTGCAAAACAGGACAGGAAGCAGAGCAGGACACACCAGTTGCTGAGAAAAAGGACTGAGGTTGACCAGGCGTAGTGGCTCACGCCTGTGATCCCAACACTTTGGGAGGCCAAGTAGGCTGGATCACTTGAGGTCAGGAATTCAAGACCAGCCTGACCAGTATGGTGAAACCCTGTATCTACTAAAAATACAAAACTTAGCCAGGTGTGGTGGCACATGCCTGTAATCTCAGCTACTTGGCAGGCTGAGGCAGGGGAATGGCTTGAACCTGGGAGGCAGAGGTTGCAGTGAACTGAGATCACGCCATTGCACTCCAGCCTGGGCGACAGAGTGAAACTCCTTCTCAAAAAAAAAAAAAGGACTGGGGTCATCAACATACCCAGAGTAATCATGGGAAAGCCCTTTCCCTGCCTAGGCCTCAGTTTCTCCAACTGTAAAATGATTGGGTGAACTACATCACTGGCTGTTATACACAGGCTAATAGCAAAGGGATCCATTGGGAGCTTGTTAAAAATAGAAGCTAGGCCCATTCTTGGAGATTCTGGTTCAGTTGGTCTAGGCTGGGTCTGGGAATCTATATTTTTCATGTCTCTTTCGTGATTCTTTAAAGTCTCCTAAGTTTGGGAGCCATAAAACTAGATAATTGTCAAAGTCTCTTTTCCTCTAGGAGTCTAGCAATGACAGTTTCACTTGCAACTGCCGCAGCCCCACACAGTATGAGGCACAGACAGCTGGCAGTGGGGTTCCAGGCACAGCAGCACCTGCCCAAGTGGAACCATTTTCCCCAGGCCACTGGGAAGTTCGGGTCCAGAGTGAGAGAATAAGCACTTCAGCCATTTTCAGACTGCAGCAAGGACCAGAACTACCTGAGGAGCTGGTTACACGTATAGATTCCTAAGCCCCAGCTTGTGAATCTGAGGCAGCAGGTTCAGAATGGGGCTGGGGAAATCTCTAACAAGCAGCTTCTTCCTCCAGAAGTGTTGTAATGCAGGGGTTGGAGAGAGATGCCCTAACACAAGGGTCCCCAACCCCTAGGTCATGGACCCATACTAGTCCGTGACTTGTTAGGAACCGAGCTGCACAGCAGGAAACGAGCAATGGGTGAGCAAGCATTACCACCTGAGCTCCGCCTTCTGTCAGCTCAGTGGGGGCATTAGATTCCCACTGGAGCACGAACCCTGTTGTGAACTGTGCATGTGAGGGATCCAGGTTGCGTGCTCCTTATGAGAATCTAATGCCTGATGATCTGTCACTGTCTCCCATCATCTCCAGATGGGAACGTCTAGTTGCAGGAAAACAAGCTCAGGCTCCCACTGATTCTACCTTATGGTGAGTTGTATAATTACCTCATTGTATATTACAATGTAATAATAATAGAAATAAAGTGCACAATAAATGTCATGGGCTCGAATCATCCTGAAACCATCCCCCCTTTCTCCTGCCTCGTCTGTGGAAAAAGTGTCTTCCGTGAAACCTGATGCCAGAAAGGTTGGGGACCACTGCCCTAACACATGGGAAAGGCCTAGAAGCCAGGTCCTTGCAGCACTCTCCCCTGGCCTCCCATTGGACTTTCTAGAGGTCAGAGTGCAGAGCACATTCCCTAATGGTGCCAAATCCAAGGTGAGGAGCCCATGGCAGGTGGCCTCTCTTGGGATTACCTGTCTCCTGTGAAAGGATGAGGGCAGTTACAGGAAGCTCCTTTGGGGGAGAGGATGCAAGTTTCACCTTCCAGGCAGGGTGCAAAAGTACAGTTCTCCCTTCCTTGTTCACAGTGCTTCCCAGAGAACTGTGGGGGACATTTGCAGACATAACCTGGGAGAAAAAGAAGGGAGGTGAGAGAGCACTCTGGCCTAGCAGTTAGAGACCTGGCATTGGCAGACTCGTGTGTTCGTGCAGCCATTCAGTTACCATTTATTTATTTGGTTTCTCCTCTCTGTGCCCAACACTGTGCTGGGCATTGGTGCCCTGCTGAACCAGAGCACTTTGGTCCCTGCCCTCAAACAACTGACAGCTCACCAGAGAAAACAGTCATCTAAAGAACAGTAATAAACAGGATAATAATCATAGACACTAACTTAGTCACTATTCCAAGGATCTTCCTGTGTTGGCTCATTTGATCCTCACGATGACCCTGAGATTGGTGACTGTCACCATCTTCATCAGGGGACAGGTACAAAGGGATGGCAGATGAGGAAAGGAGGCACAGAGAATGGACAGAATTTGCTCAAGGTCACATAGCCAGTAAACGGTATAGCTAGGGTTCAAACTTAGACAGCTAGCTACAATTCAGTATCTCACTAATTATAATAAAATTAGTTTTATTAAAGGGAAATGCTGGGAGGGGTGGAGGATGAGGCTAGCTTACTCTAGGGACCTGGAAGCTATTTCATTTGAGATCTGAAGGATGAGTAGAAATTAGCTAGCAAGAAGATAGAGGGCAAAGAGAAAGGTGTTTCAGATGGAAGAGAAGAGTGTGTGCAAAGGCTAGGGAAGGGTGTGGCGTGGTCAAGGAACTCAAACCACACCAGGGTGGGCCAGCCCGGTGAAGGACAGGGAAAGTTTGAACTATGGCCTGGGAGGTGCAGAAGCCACATGCAGGGATTGGACACTATCCTAATAGCACAGCAGCCACTGAGCAGTTCTCAGCAGGAGAGTGCCATGCATAGGTCTGTGCTGAATAAAGATTACCCCGGCTCCTGCTGGAAGGTGGAAGGCAAGGGGAGAAGCTGGAGAACAGGGAGGAGGCTGGTGCCAGGGTGAGAAGTGATGGGAGCTTGGGTGAGAGGGACGGCAGTGGGGAGGGAGAGAAGTGGTGGACTCCTTGGATATTTTGCGGGTAGAAATGACATGATTAACCAGAAAAAAATCAGAAAATGGGGTAATGCGAAGTGTTGACAGGCACGTGGGTACATAGGAACCTCTCACGTTGCATGTGATGTATAGATGGCTGTGGCCATGCTGAGAGCACTGTAGCCCTATTTAGTCAAAATAATTACTTACATGCTGTGAGCATGAGACTTCCACCCCTGGCTGTTGGGGGTGTGTGTGAAGGAAATTCTCACACAGGTTTACAAGAAGACATATAGGAGAATGCTCACTGTAGCATTGATGATGGAGATGGGTGTCTGGAGTGCGAGGGTGGAGAGGGAAAATGTGAGTGCGTGTACATCATGGAGTACTGAGCCACAGTTAGAAGCAGTTAATGAGAATTGCTCATGGCAGCATTGACGGATCTTAAAAATATGGTGCTGAGCAAAAGTGTAAATAACATACCACTTACATAAATTGGAAATTTAAGCATACGAAAAACAACATGTATTTTGTAAGAACTCATTCAAAAACTTTAAATGTTTGCCTCTAGTGTTAGGGAAGGGGAAGGGAGTGGAATACAAGTTAAAGGGGAATGAGAAGGAGACTCTGCATAGACCAATGAGGACACTAAGGTATGTGATTAATTCAACCCTCTGCCCCTGAGGTCTCCATTCATATCCTCCCTCATCCCCCCAAAAGTAGAAAGACAGTTTTTGCTGATGGGGAAGGAAGACTCCTGGCTTCCCCCAGTCTAGATATTGCAGATTCCAACCTGTTACTCACAAGATAGGGGAGAGAGAAATTTGGAACCAGGAGGCTCTGAGATCTCCACCCTGACATGCCTTTCCCACCTGAAGAGCCTTCTGGGATAAACCCTGGGTTCAGCCTGGCATCCCAGCCCTCACCTGCCCCATGGGTCCATGAGCACTTCCCACCATTGAGGCACGGATTCTGGCTGCAGTAGTCACTGTGGAGGCAGCACTGGGTGAGAGCTTGTGTCTCCAGCAAGCCTGCCACCATCTTGCCAGGGACCAGCAGATCTAGAGCCTCTTCATTGACCATGACAGCATCCAGGCAGCCTTCAAAGCCCTGGGAGACATTCGAGGAAGAATGCGACAAGACGAGGCCGCCCAGCAAAAGGTGTCTTTCGGGCCTCAGACCACGGCAGTTCTCTGGGACCACAAGGGAGGTGTTGCCCATGCTGTCAATCATCAGGCGAATGGAAGCGTCCATCTCCTCCACCAGGATGGAATGCCACTCATGGTCATTGACATGGCGCTGGGAGGAAAGGTTTCCATAGAAACCACCCAGACAGTGATATTCCAGCTGGGGCACTCCACTGACCAGCTGCAAAGGAACCCAAACAGCCATCAGCAAAGCCAAGGAGTCCTTGTAAACCTGCTAACAGGCTGCCAGTTCAAAGAATGTTGTTTGTATTTTTATGGGTTGGGGGCGTGTTTGGTGATTTTCAAGGCTGGTTTAGACATGGCAT
This sequence comes from Rhinopithecus bieti, assembly GCF_001698545.2. Taxonomy (NCBI): domain Eukaryota; kingdom Metazoa; phylum Chordata; class Mammalia; order Primates; family Cercopithecidae; genus Rhinopithecus; species Rhinopithecus bieti. Next base: position 4,448,263 of record NW_016806375.1, on the reverse strand, counting down.
TTGCAAAGCATAAAAGCCCTCAAAGTGCTTTTGTGTTGATGGTTTCCTTTGCTCGCACCACACGCCATGGGATGGTCTGGGTAGGGGGTGGCATCTCCATTCACAGATGAGGAAACTGAGGCCCAGAGATGCTTTGCTGATCAAGACCCTGTATTTTGGATGCTTCTTCACAGGCCTGTCCAGAGTTCCACATTTGTGAATACTGGCCTTCAGGGATTTGAAAAACCTCTCTCTCACTCCCACTTCCTTATTCAATAGCTTAGCAGTTCTCAGAGTAGGTCCCCAAGACCTTTTCAGGGGAGCCACAAGGGCAAAGTATTTTTATAGTAATCCTAAGAGTTGATTTGCTTTTGTTTTCTCACAAGTATACAACAGAGTTTTGCAGACACATGTTGTCACAACTGATGAATGCAGAAGTAAATATGAGAAGCCAGCTATCTTCTATTAAGCCAGACAAAAGAGAGGCTTGCAAAAATGTAAAACAATGCCACTCTTCCCTTTTCTTTTGGAAATTATTTTTCATAAAAGTGTATAATTAAAGACATACACTCATGTTGATTGCAGCACTTTTCACAATAGCAAAGACATGGAATCAACCTAGATGCTCAACAACAGTGGGCTGGATAAATAAAATACACCATGGACTACTATACAGCCATAAAAAGGAATGAAATTATGTCCTTTGCAGCAACATGGATGGAGCTGACAGCCATTATCCTAAGCAAACTAACACAGGAACAGAAAATCAAATACCACATGTTCTCACTTATAAGTGGGAGCTAAATGCTGAGTACACATGGACAGAAAGAAGGGAACAATAGACACCAGGGCCTACTTGAGGGCAAAGGGTGGGAGGAGGGTAAGGACCAAAGAACTACCTATCAGGTACTCTGCTTATTCCCCGGGTGATGAAGTAATATGTACACCAATCCCCTATGACACATCAGTTACCCATATAACAAACCTGCGTATGTACCCCCGAACCTAAACGAAAAATTGGAAGAAAAAATTAATTTATTAACTAATTATGGTATTTATGTTAACATGTGAGTTTCTTATTATTTCTAAATAAATTAATACATATTTTTAAATGTCTCTGTTTTAATTTCTAATACTGAAAATGTTGATAGTTATAACCCACATAAACAAAACTTCCCTGGCATCCGCAATAATTTTAAGAGTGTAAAAGTCCTGAAGTCAAAAGGTGTGAGAACCACTGGGTTAAAACATTTTCTTTCACTTCATTCCCAAGAGGTAGGACTGCTTGTGGCCAAATACTTTTCTGGTCACTTTGGGCTACGTAGAGTTTTCTCTGTTGAAATTTGAAGATCTAACCAAGTGTTTCTTATACATTGGTCATCTGTACACCACCTCTCAGATTTTTGCCCTGGTTGAATACTACCTATACCTTTATTTACTTAAAAAGGAGACACTATTATTAGGGTAAGTAGAAAACCAATACACTTGCCATTAAGAAATGGGAATAACAAAAATGAATGCAACTCAAGTAAAACATTGCAATGAAATCATTTCTTTTTATTTGTCTGGGACCACAAATCTGTTGATCCCACTGTCTTTTCATTGTCTCCCACCTCCGTAATGTCCTCGTTCCTCTCCTTATCCAGCTTAAGTTCCATAGTCAATCATCCTAACTACTCCCTTCACATACTCTTGACCTGTCTCTTTCTTACTTCATAGAACTCACTTGGTAAACCCACAACTGTGGAAAAAGCTGACTCTCCACCTGCTCTATACAGACATGGAGCAGAACATGGCTGGAGAAAAACATGCAGCTTTGCTCACCAGCCTCTCTTTAATTTCATGACCATGGCTCTCAAATGAGCCTTTAATGATGCCCAGCAATCACACTCCCTTCCTGAGTCCATCCATTCTTTCAGATGATGGTTTTCACTACGTCTCTCTCCTGAGATCCCTAATGCCTCTCTCCTCATCCCCACTCTCAGCTGATCATCTCACATCCTACTGAAGTCATCAGATGGCGGAACCTGCAGACACTTTCACCATCACATCTAGCCACCTTAGCTAAAGCCAGTCTCTCCATTTATGCACTAGATTCCACCTCCTCACCTCCTCAAGGCTCTACTGATTCTCCTTCCTCTTTCCTACATCTTTATTCATTCACCACTGAATCATTCCACAGCATACAAACATGCTGTTATTGCTCTAATCTTTACTTTCAAAAATATACATTCTTTACAGATGATAATCTTTATTTTTTTAAAAAAGATTGTCTTCACCTCAGTTTTCCAGCCAGATATTTTCCTTCTTTGCTCTCCCTTTTCAGCAAAATTTCACCCTAACCCACCATACACGGAAACCATTGGTGTCAGGGGATTCAATGATCTCTGTGTTGCCAAATCACTTCCCATCTTACTGGCCTCTCAGCAGCAGATCACCCAGCAGATCACTCCTTCCTTCTTGATACGTGTTCTTCACTTGGCATCCTGCATACAATATTCCCTGGGTTTTCTTCCAGCATCACCAGTTACTCATGTTCAGTCTCCTTTGTTGAATCACCTCTTCTCCCAGACCTGCTAATGTTGGAGGGTCTCAAGGAGTAATCATTGGCCTATTCTCTCTTCAATCTACACTGCCTGGTGATCTCCTCCCATCTCATGGCTTTCAGTACCATGTATGCGCTGAAGACTCCTAGATCTCCATCTCCAGCATAGACCCCTCACAACATTAGGCTTGTCTTTCCAGATCCACTTGGAGGTCTAATGGGCATCTGAAACTTACACATCCAAAATTGCTCCCTGATCTCCCCTCCCGAAACTTTGTATCCACCCATGCCCTTCGCCAGACCTGCTGGAACAAACTCCATTCTTCCAGTTGCCCAGGCCAAAATCTCACCACTTGCCTTCTCTCCCACCCTTCATTCAATTCACTGGGAAATTCTGTTGACTTTGCCTTCAGAATCTTTGCAGAATCTATCTTCTTTCCAGTTCCTTTGTCATCACCCTGGTCTAAACCACCACCCTGTCTTATCCAAATTAATTCAGTGGCCTCCTGACTGGGTCTCTCTGCTCCTATCTTTGTTTCTCTAAAGCTGATTCTCAACAAAGAAGCCTTGATGATGCTTTTAAAATAGATCATTGCAACTATCTACTCAAAACCTTCTAATGCCTCCATTGTGCTCAGAATAAAAGCCAAAGTACTTACAATGTCCTACAAGACCTTTATATAGATGTGCCCCATCCCATTATGTCTCTGACCAATTCCTCTTCCTACTGTTCCCTTGACTCACTTCACTGGAGCCAGGTAGAACTCCAAGCCATTGCTTAAACATGCTAAGCATTCTCTTGCCAAAAGGTGTTTGCATTGTTATTCCCTCTACCTAGAATGTTGTTCCTTCCAGATGTCCATAGAGCTAACTTTCTCACCCTCTCCAAATTATTGCTCAATTATTATCTCAATGAAAGCTTCCCTGGCCACCTTATTTAAAATTGTAAAATTGTAACTCTGGCTGGGTGTGGTGTTTCATTCCTGTAATCCCAGCACTTTGGGAGGCCAAGGTGGGTGGATCCCTTGAGGCCAGGAGTTCGAGACCAGCCTGGCCAATGTGGTGAAACCTCGTCTCTGCTAAAGATACAAAAGAAAAAAACTAGTGAACATGGTTGCGCACACCTGTAATCCCAGCTACTCTGGAGACTGAGACACCAGAAGCACCTGAACCCAGGAGGCAGAGGTTGCAGTGAGCCGAGATCATGCCACTGCCCTCCAGCCTGGGCAACAGAGTGAAACTCTGTCTAAATAAATAAATAAATAAATAAATAAATAAATAAATAAAAATTGCAACTCTCCTCACCCCTGATGCCCCTCCAGTTTTTCCTTTTTGCTCATAATACTTATCAAATTTGAATGAATTCTATAATTTTCTGAGCTATTATTATGTTTATGTTTATTGTCAGTCTCTCCCCCATAGAACGAAAGCTTTAAAAGGGATTTCTATCTTTTTCACTGATGAGACCCAAGCACCTAGAACAGTTCCTGTCACATAGTAGATGCTCAATAAATCTGTATTGAATGAATTAAAATCTAGTGGCCAATGTTGAAATGGTAGGTTGGGGCCGAGCACAGTGGTTCATTGGTTCATGCCTGTAATCCTAGCACTTTGGGATGCCGAGGAGGTGGATCACCTGAGGTCAGGAGTTCGAGACCAGCCTGGCCAACATGACAAAACCCCATCTCTACTAAAAAAATACAAAAAACAGCCAGGCGTGTGCTTGTAATCCCCTACTTGGGAAGCTAAGGCAGGAGAATCGCTTGAACCTTGGAGGTGGAAGTTGCAGTGATACGAAATCACACCACTGCACTCCAGTCTGGGTGACAGAGAGAGACTCTGTCTCAAAAGAAAAAGAAACGGTAGATTGGCACATGTGATAGAGGTGTTAAAATCAGACAGGCAGACTGTGACCTTCTACGTGACATAATCCAAATAACTGAATGATTATTACAAAGGAAATTTATTTTTCTTCCATGTGATTCCATGTGACTTCATGCTGGGTTTGTCATCTTGAACACCCCCAGTGGTAGGCAATCCCCCCCTCCCTGGGAAACACTGGCCTATTACTCAGCAAAAATGATAATGTCACCAGGGCTAGGTGACCTCATCCATCTCCATTTCTATCTTACCTCCCAGAGTAAACAGCCCCATTGTGGTTGTCCTTGGACATATATCTCCAGATTGGGTGGCTGTAACCATCCAGGACAGGACAGTCATGTGGTCCAACAGTCACACCCAGAATCCTTGAAAACTGTGCAGGGATTTCTTTGGCAGAAATGGGCTTCCTGACATTCCTCATGCCGCACCCCATACCTCCCCAGCCTGGCACACCTACGTGAAATCTCTCAGGCTGGCAGTGCCTTACCTTCAGGGAGATGGATGCTGTTTCATTGGTGAATAGGAGAATGGCCTGTGGCTGGAGTGTTTTCAGATAGAAACGGATGTGCCAGTTCCGAGCCGCTGGGGCCCTGTACCGCACGTAGCTCTGACCACTGAACCTTGCAGCAGTACCTGAGAAAGCAACCAAAGCTGTCACCTCTACTTGAAGTGGTCCCCACTGAGTCCTTGGACTGACTTTGTCTTATTTGATCGTTGGGTGGCAGACAGAATCATTGATATTTTATACGAAGAAACTAGGCTCGGTGTGGGGCGTGTCGTACCTTTCCAGTCTCACACATAGAGCCAGACAGGAGCCTTCACCCTACCTTTTGTTGGCTGCAGGGACCCCTGCCTTAGGTCCTGGCCTGGGTCAAGAAGTATGAACTTAAACTATTAAGAAAGCAAAAGTCATCCAGGTGTGGTGGCTCATGCCTATAATCCCAGCACTTTGGGAGGCTGTGGTGGAAGGATCACCAGAAACCAGAAGTTCGAGACCAGCCTGGGCAACAGAGCAAGACCTCATCTCTAAAAAATAAAATAAACATAAAAATAGCCAGCCATGGTGTCACATCCCTGTAACTCCAGTTACTTGGAATTACATCCTCTCAGCTGAGGCAGGAGGATCACTTGAGCCCAGGAAGTCAAGGCTGCAGTGAGCCATGATCTTGCCACTGTATTCCAGCCTGGGTGACCGAGAGAGACCGTGTCTCTAATAATAATAATAATAATAGTAGTAGTAATTTTAAAAATAAAGTAAAAATCAGGCCAGAAATGTAATGAATCAAGTGTGTGAAAATCAAAATTTTTATTCTACTTAGTTTCCATGTTATTTCTGGCATTGGGAATCTACATTGGGAATGTAGATTTTGCATGTGGGTGTGATTTTAGACCCACAAAGGTTTTTGCCTCAGGATATTTTCTTGTATCAGTAGCAGTTAATTATTTAGGAGGTCAAGAGCCACTCTATATGATAAAGAGAGGGGGGCAGTGATAGACTGTATGGCCAAAAGTTTTTTAAAGTCTGGCATCCTCCATCCCGCCTTAGCAATGGCTAATGCACAGTTGCATAGTATGGAGTAAACTTGAGTTTCTTAAGCTTCTTTGACTGTGGGACACTCTTATGTGGACCACTCTTAGGAATAGCATTCTGTTGAACCCCCTTTGGGAAGCACTGCCCTCCCCAGATTTTTTAAAAATCCATCCTCCCCAGAAGTGAGTCCAGCTATTAAATCCCCAAAACCTCAGTGTAAATAAGCTTGTCAGTTGTCAGGGGAGAGGATGAGCGGTCCAGTCTCTAGATACCAAGCAAAGAGGAATTGTTGAAGAGAGAGAACAAAAGCCAAAAGAAGGAGAAGGAAGAACCAGAAAAGATGAGGCACAAGGGATTATAACATCCACAGATTCCAGCTGGATGCAATGACTCACACCTGTAATCCCAGAACTTTGGAAGGCCAAGATGGGGGATCACCTGAGGTCAGGAGTTCGAGACCAGCCTGATCAACATAGTGAAACCCCGTCTCTACTAAAAATACAAAAATTACCCAGGCATGGTGGCACTCGCCTGTAATTCCAGCTACTCAGGAGGCTGAGGCAGGAGACTTGCTTGAACCCAGGAGGCGGAAGTTGCAGTGAGCCGAGATCACACCACTGCACTCCAGCCTGAATGACAGAGCGAGACTTCATCTCAAAACAAAACAAAATCCGGAGAAGTCCGAAATTCCCTGACACTGGCAATTCCATTGTAGTAGGTGTGGGTGGGATATTGAATGGGATGGGATATTGAAGACGATCTAGATCAGAAATTCCCACCCCTAGCTGGATATCAGGATCAGCTAGAGAATCTTTATGACACAGAATCCTAAGTTCTCCTCTCAGAGAGTCTGATTCAGTAGTTCTGGGTGGCACGTGGAAATATGTATTTTAAAAATCTTACCATCGTGGGTGTAACTGGAAGGGGGCCCAAGGGAGGCTTCTGAGATGGTGGTCATATTCTTTCCTTGATCTGGGTGCTGGCTACACAGATATATTTGCTTTATAAAAATTTTCTGAAGTGTGTACTTATGATACATGAATTGGTTTCCTGTGTGTTTTATATTTCACTAAAATGTTAAAAAATAAAAAAACCTCTTTTCAACTGATTCCGGTGATCCTTGAGTTTATCTAGTATTTCTTCAACTTAAGCCCTTGCACCTGCTGCTTCAGAATTAAATGCCAATTCTAGGACTCACTCAGAACCTTCTAAATAAAAACCTCTGGAAGTGACACCCAGGAGCATGTCTCTTTATAATCACGCTCTCCAGAAGACTTTGCAAAATCTTGAATTTTAGAACCCCTGCTGTCTGATGCCAGGTGGCTGAGAGAGACCTTTCAGCCTTCTTGGCTTTCCCTGCAGCAGGCCCTGGGGCAAGAAACACAGAGAAGGAAATCCTCTCCCTGACAGAGAGAAGCCCACCCAGCCTAAATCGAGTGGTCCCTGGACAAAGTCCACAAATCTTCTGAGAAATTATATCCCTAATGCCAGGCGGCTGGACCCATAAGGGGCAGGCCAGGCCAGGCCAGGCAGGAGCGCTGGTGAGCCGAAGGTCATGTCACTTTCCTTTAGCCAAGACTCCTGAGCTGCTCCCTTGGTCTTAATGCCAGGGGTGCTGGGTGAGTCTTGGAGTGCCTGAAGAGCTTAGTGAAGAGTTCAGGCTTTAGAGTGGGACACACAGATATTTGAATAACCAGGCCTTCATTGGAAACTGTATAGTTTCAGGCAAACGAAATCTCATGTCTCAGTTTCAACTGCAGATGGGGATAACGACCCTGCCTGGTAGGGCTGTGGTACCAATTAGTTTAGGTGACATCTATACAGAGCGTGGCATACAGCAGGCTCCTTAGAGCAACAACTGCTACCACGGGAATGACAGTCACCATTGATCTGGGGCTTATCATGGGCCAGCCATGGGTTAAGTGCTTTTATAATTATTATGTAACTTCCGCCCCCCACCCCAGCCCAACTCCAGGAGGCAGATGTATTTATTTTCACTATTTTATAGATGGGAAACTAAAAAGCTCAGAGGGTTTTAACAACACACCCAAGGTTACACAGCTAGTGACTGATGGAGCTAGGGTTTGAACCTGAGCTGTCTGAGCTGCCTTGAGCTTACAACCACCAGACTATGGTAATAATAGTAGCAGTATTAGTAACTCACATGTATTGAGCACTTTCTATATGTCAGGCACTGTTCTAAGTAAGCACTTGATACATAGAACTGATATAATTCCTACAGCAGCCCAGCTCAAAGTCGCAGAGAGGTTAATTTTCCTAAAGTCCCCTGGTTAGGAAGTGGTAGAGCTGGGATTTTAACCCATGAGGACTGAAGCCACAGCCTATGCTCTTAGCCATGATGTTAAACTGCATATTGTAGTCTTACTGTTATTTTCTAAATCTTGAAAGGGAGCTGAGAATTGGGTATTATGCCATAACCAGATTTTGTGAGGCCACTAACTGTCTTATGGTGATCAGTGGCCTTTGGGCTCATTAAAACTTCCCTGAACTCTCCCACAGAGCCTCAGTGGAATCTCCATGCTTAGAGTCAGGCGGGCTGAGCCCAGCAGTGCTGCTTGTCCCTAGGGAGGACGCGGTACTTACCATTGCAGGAGCAGCTCCTGTGCAGGTGGTGCCGTGGGGTCAGGATGCTAAGCCTGGCGGTGCTGTATGTGGGCCCAACCTTGGGGTCCAGATGCACTGTGTTATGGCAGATTTGACTCTGGCAGGTTGGCCCCTGGCAGGGCGCCACGGGCATAGCTGACCGCATGTGAACCCCCACTGAATGCTCCATCTCCTTGGCTGAGTGAGTGATGATGGATGCCAGCTCCTGGAACTCATAGAAGGTTCCAGAATGCCCCTCAAAGACCAGGAGCACGTCCACCCCAGCCACGGCCTCTGCAGGCTGAAGGCTGGCCAAGTGAATGTTAGCCCGTTTGATGTCCAGCTTATGGCTGAGGAACCTCTGCAGGTTCCGCCAGTGGTCACTCACCAGCTCCTCGGGGGTGAGCTGGTAGAAGCCCATCCACATGGCCTGCTGCAGAGCCTCCCGCCCCACATGCCACACGTACACGTGGACCCCAGCAGTCGTGGTGAAAGTCCCATCGCTGACTGTGACGTTGAACGAGTAGCGGCCACGAGGCAGGCCCTGGGCGGCAATAATCTTGCCATCGGGCGCGCCCACTGAGAAGTGCCTGCCCAGGGTCTCCTCTTCTGCCAGGCTATAGGTCAGCATGTCTTGGGGGTCTCGGTCTGTGGCATGGATCTTACCCACCATGCCACCCTGGAACTCCTCCTCCCCGACAGTGATGAAGATCTCCAGTGGGAGAGCAGAGGGTACATAGTGGCTCTGCTCTGTGACATGGACACGGACAGATGTCGAAGATGAGAGGGGAGGGATGCCACTGTCTGACGCCTGTGGACAAAACAAACACTGCTGTCACCCAACAGAACTGCAGTGCTCTTGGGCCTGACTGAGGCTGGGCCTCCCTGTGGAGCTACGTTTCTCTGCCCCACACCCAACTTGAGGGCTGGCTCAGTGCATTGTCGCATTTAGAGAAAAAAAAAATCTAACTCCAAAAACACTGACATGTAATAAAGATTTTCTGAAGGTTTTGTAGAGATTGAAGGAGGGAGTTACATCCTATACCATGCAGTAAAACAATGCAGTTTCCTCGTCTGACATCTCTCTGAGCCTCTTCCTAAATCTCTCCAGCCATAGACTTGGGCTAACTTCCTCATGAACTTTCTCATTCTGTCCCTGTCCTCAATTGCGCTGTCAGATGTCTCAGCGATTCTGATGCACCATGTACCCTGCTCAGCCTAAGAAAATTCTCCCTGGGATACCCTTTTGCTATGCGATTGGAGTGGGAGTCGGGATTTGTTCTTCTAGTCAGTCAACAAAGTCTCCTGCTGTGGCCAGGAGAAAAGAGATGATAAATAAGTTACCAAATAACTTGGATAAAGTGCTGTGAAGGAAATAAACAGAGACCTAACTTGGATCAGGTAGAAGGGAAGGAGTCTCTGTGGAGTGACATTTGAGTCCTGAGGAATGAGAAGAAGAGGTGACAGACAGAGGGAACAGGAAGTATAAGGTCCTGGGGTAGGAATGAAGGCGGTGTGTTCAACAGCACAGACGGGGCCACTGGTGCTCGAGCAAGTGGGCAGGGAAGCAGGCCTGGCCTCACCGCTGGGCTGGCACATGCAGGGTTGCAGTTTATGTCAGAACTGTGAAAAGCTGTGAGGGTGACAGGGCCTCACTTAAGTAGGGAAAAGAATGTAAATCATAAATGCATTTTCCTTTCATGTTTCACCACACATCCCTGCAACTTCCTGCCTGACTCAGAAAGGACAAGCTTGCCTTCCTCTCCTCAGTGATGTTATCACTTCCTCAGCTATCAACAAGGGTCTCCACAATTTTCCCTGTAGTGATATCTTATTCACCTGCACTCCAACACTTTCAATGTACAAGAAAGTTGTAAGATTACACCTACTGCTGGAAGTCATGCAAACACTGAAGAGATATCAATGGCAACAACAATAATTAACTACTACTAATTATAATGTATAGCTAACATTAGTTACAACAATACTACTACTACTGATTATGTATAATACAGAGCTAACATTAACTGAGTACAAACCATGTGCTAGTCATTATCATAGTTTATCTTTCTTATGAGATAGGTACTATCAAGTCACCCATCCTACAAAAAATATAACTGAGGCTCAAAGAGGTGAAGTAACTTGCCCAAGGTCATACAGCAGGTAAGGCCTGAGCAGAATCTAAATGCCTATCTGTCTCCATAGCCTGTGTTTTTCTTGGCTGGCCTCTGGTGCCTCCCAGTGCACGGAAGTGGAAATATGGGACAAATGCAATTGATGGTGATGATGCCATTCGTTATCAAGCTCCTGTCTAGGCAGGGCGTGTGCCTGGGTCTTAGAAAACAGAGGTCAGGAAGCCGTTCTCTGTCATCTCTCCCTAGGCAATCACATCCATGCTCTTGACTTTAAGGGCCATCTACCTATCCTCTGAGCTGCCAACTCCAATTCCCAGCTACTCATTGGACACCTCCGCTTGGACGTCTCACAAACAACTGGGAAATAATGTGCAAAACAGAGCTACGGTTTAGCCCATAAACCTGTCCTGCCTTCCCGTCTGGGCCTTTCCAGTCTCATAAATGCACTACCACCCAAGTCTTCACAGGAGCCAGCAATTTAGAAATCCCTGAATCTTCTCTTTTCTTTCTATCCCCACATCCACTCCACCAACTCCTATCAATTTACATACAAAATCTGTCCCAGATCTGTCCACTTCCTGCATCTTCTCCATCATCCCTTGGTCTCAGCCCCACTGTCTCCAGCTTGGATGACTTCTCATTTGTCTCCCTCACGCACTCTATAGAGCTTGAAAAATGAGCTTCCTGAGACACAAAAAGGATCCCTTTTCCATCTGAAACCCTTCAACCACCTCTTATTGTACTTAGATTAGAATCTAGAAGTGTTACCAAGGCTTATACTTAGAAGATTGGCTGCCCTGGTTTGTCAAGGATGGTCTTGATTTTTACCTGTTGTAAATCAGCTATTACCAAGTATTATTTTTAGTGCCTGTTTTGGACTGTATGTTTGTGTCCCCTCAAAATTCATATGTTAAAATCTAATTCCCAGTGTAACAGTATTTGGAGGTGGAGCCCTTGTATATGGGATTAGGGCCCTTATGAGAAGGGCCATGTGAGCATACAATGAGAAGCCAGCAGTCAGCCATCCAGAAGAGGGCGCTCACCAGAACCTGGCCATGCTGGCACCCCGATCTTGGACTTCCAGCCTCCAGAACTGTGGGAAATACATTTCTGTCCTTTAAGCCACCCAACCTGTGGTATTCTGTTGTAGCAGCCCAAATGGACTAAGTCAGTGCTTCTCTCACTCTCAAAAGGTCACAGTTTGGACCTCAGATAGTACAGTCATCCAAGCCACAAGGCCCACATGATCTACCCAGTCTATCTCCTCAGCCTCATTCCCACCCCTGCTCATGATGTTCTGAGCACCTCAGGCCACTTCAGGCTCTTTCCCAACTCATGTTGCTCTTCCTGCCCAGAAGACTCTCCTGCCCACTTTTCACATGGTTGGCGGCTCAGCTCTCTGCCCAAATGTCACCTCCTGGGGGCAGCCTCCCTCTGAATGTGTGTCCCCCTGTCTTATGAGTCTCTCATCACTTTACTTCCTTATCATCATTTGTAAGGATGTTACTTCTTTCTTTATCTGTCTATTGTTTATCTCCATGATTACAGTTGAAAGCCCCTGGAGACAGGAACCATTCCCTCCTTTCCCTCTGCTATGTTCCTAGCAGCTTGCAAAGGGCCTCCCATGTCATAGATGCTCAATAAGTACTTATTGAGAGATGGACTGACTGACTGAAAGAATGAATACATTATTCCCAACCCATAAGTTCACAGAATAGTAGGGTCCACTGGACTTGAGATTTAGGAAAGGGATTTGGGGAAACAAAGTGAGGTAGAGATATCGGACCACCATCTTGGCCACTGTTCTTTAGCAATTGCTATGCAACCCATAACACCGCCACCAGAATCCCCTGCACATGTGCATACAATATCTGACTTGAGCCCCATGCCGGTTCTCTGAGGTAGGTTGTTTTAGCTCCTGAGGTTCAGAGAGCTGTCCTGGCTAAGCTCTAAGAGCTACAGTCAGAGGGTGTTTTGCCCAGGCACAGAGCAAGGATTAAGAATTTGGACTCTGGGGTCAGAGTGCTTGGGTTTGAAGCAACCCACCTTTGCCACTTATTACCAGTATTACTTTAAGCCAGTCACTTAAATCCTCTGTGTTCCTCAGTTTCCTCATCTGTAAAGTAGGGTGGTAACCATACCTGCCCTGAGTGTTGTGAGGCTTTAGTCCTGAGAAGCACCTAGCCCAGTGCCTGATGCATCCTAAGTGCTTTGTACATTTTTCCCCTAATGATAGAAGCACTGGTGGGGCTTGTGCCAGCATCTTTACTGTCCCCATGGTCACCACGAGAAGCCTAGCACAGCTCTCACCTGGATCTGAAGCTGATACCATTCCTGGGCCTTCCTGCTTAGGCCCTCAGCAGTCACCAGCCATCCATCTGGGGTCACTCGGAAGGCAGAGCCATCGTTCCCCTTGGTGATTCGAAATGAGTAGGGGGGGCCATTCTCTGGAGAGTCTGGGTCACTCAGGATCAGCTGCAGGACTTTGCTGCCAATGGGGGAGTTCTCCTGAGACCAAGAGTGACAGGAAAGCAAAGAGCAGAATGAGTCCCAGTTCTTCCTTTTGCACCTGTCTGGGTCCATCATCTGGAATGAGTCATCAGTACTCTGACTGCTTGTAGATGATGCCTGGACATCAAGCTGCTGCTCATTCATTCTGCCTGCCTTTGAGATAGTTGTTGACTGTCCTGTCTCGACCAGGAGCTCCCCAAGGGCAGTGTTGGGTCTTAGAAACACAGCCCATTGGGGCAGGAAGGATCCTTAGAGACCAAAGGTTAAACCCTTCATTCTGTAGAGAGATGACTTGCCCAGCATCACACACTGCTGAATCATGTATTTAAATTAGTTATTACCTGGGTTACAAAAGGGAATGTTGTGATTTGCAAAGCCAGTTGAACACTTATAAATGATTTCTTCCTTAGAAGAACTGCATGCAATATGCATCTGGTAAGCACACTTAAAGATGACTAGGAATTTAATTAAGAAAAACCAGATTCCCTGAGTATCATTTTAGACTTTGTTGTATAACATGGGAATTTAGTATACTAGAACACAATGATTGCTAACTTTTTAGCTTCACAATATTATCTACAAAGAGAATCTAATGGGCAGAAACTGATCATTGCCTATCCAACAGACATTCTGTGTTCCTTTCTTATAAAATCCTGCTTGTGTTCAGATGTGGACTGGCGATATTCTCAGAAAAGATATTTTTAGTCAGGTAACTTGTTATTTGCAGCTAAAGCATCCTAACCTATACCCATAATATATAAAACAGGTAAAAGTGGAACAGCCCTAGGTAATGCACAGTGGGACCTAGAACTCTGCCTTTTTATTCACTCCCTCACCTCCCTCACCACTTATGACCCTGAAAATTACTCATAGAATCCCAAGGCCCTCTCCAAATCCTATTTGCAAACCATTAGTAGGGAATAGCTTGGGTTCTGGAAACAAGCAACAACAACAAAAATGGGGTTAAATCCCAAGTTTGCCACATTGTAGGTATGGCATGTTTTTATACCTCAATCTTCTAAATCCGTAAAATGGGTACTACCTACTTCAGGCTGTTATGAGTCTCAAATGAGGTAATGGATACGAAAGTGCCTAACACAGTGCCTGATTCCTTTTATTTCCATAATGCCCTCCAGCAGTCTGTGTTGCCTTTGGGGACATCAGTGGCAAGGTCACAGCCATTGTTCATGTGGACTAATACCACTGAGGAGCATCTTCTGCTAGGAGGGAAATGAAGGCAGGAAGGGCTCAGGGTGCCTTGGAAGCTCAAACTTACCTGGACAGTGGTGCTGTAGTTGAGCTGGAAGAATCTCGGTGGGTTATCATTGACATCAGCCACTTGGATAGCAATGTCTGTGTCCTTATGCAGTGGAGGCTGCCCACTGTCTGTGGCTCGGAGCTTCAGGGAGTAACTAGAGGCCTGTTGCAAAATGCCCAGTGCAGGTTAGCAATGAGGTCGTTGTCCCTCACTTCTGCCCCGTGAGTCACCACTAATATTTTCAGAAAAATAAGATGGAGACACTTTCCTATGCCCACCCCCACCGCCCACCCGTAGCATTTTAGGGCTTAGGTTCTGGAGTCAGACAGAAATAGGTGTGATTCCCTACTCAATCATTTGCTAGCAGTGAGACCTTGGGAAAGTGAATGAATTTATGTGAGGATAATGTCAGGATGCACTTCCTTAAATTATTTTGAGGATCAAATGGCATAAATCCTTATAAAACATTTAGGAAAGTGTCTGGCTTACAGTAGATGCTCAAATAATGTGGCTATTTTATAATGATCTAACGATCCCTGCTCAATTGTGAGAACCCACCTGAGCTCCTCTAGGAAAGGTTGTGGGGTCACTCAGGCCCTCTCCTGCCTCTGGCCTCACAGTCCACAGAGGCCCCACAGAGAAAACAAGTGAGAGACATTCTGGGCAGGTCTGAGGAAGTTTCAGGATGGGGTTTTGACTGCGATTCATCTTTTGGACCTGCAGTGGGACTGTGTCTCTGCTCTAATGAGCTCAGGGTGCGCCCCTCCCACATGACTCACCTGTTCCCAGTCCAGGGCCTTGGCTACCTGTAGCTCCCCCTTCTTGGGGTGAATGGTGAAGTGCCCAAGCTGGTTCCCTCCTACCAGGCTATAGGTAATGTCACTATTTAGGGGTCCATCTTCATCAGTTGCTGATACCTGCAGTGGGGGAGGGGGATTGTGAAGGGAGGGACAGGAATCTTGACTCCTGGGAGTGTAGGGGGAAACGGATATGTCCCTGCCCCAATGACTGCCTTTGGGCTAGCAGTGCCTGGATCACAGTCATCCCTGCCAAAGTAATCTCTTCACTTATATCCTCGTGTGGACTTCAGCATGCCATAGTTTATTCATTCACTCACCATTCACTTTTGCTAATAGCATGCTAGGCCCTGTCCTAAAATGTGAGGAATGCGCTAAAAGGAATATGCCTGCAGGAAGTTTAATGCCTAATTTTATGGGTAATTCTAATTTGGGGTAAAGTATGATCAGCCTTATGAGAGCACAGAGCACACAGTGATACATTACACTGGGGATATTAGGAAAGGATTCATGAAGCCTTGAAGGATCAGGAGGGCTTTTGGGGCTGGAGCAGGCATTCCAGGCAGAGGAAATACTGCGAGCTCAGAGTGTGGAAGTGCAGATGATGTTTGGGGGAAAGGTAGATATTCCTGTGTGGTTGGAGCATAGGGTGTACCATAGTAGGGAGTGCAGGGAGAGACTGGAAGGTGGGATGAAGAGTGTGGGAGTGTGGGTGGACAGAACTGGGTTTCACTCCATTGAATGAGGGAGCTATTGCATATTTAAATGCAAAGAGGTATTATCTGATGTCCCCTCAGTCCCTGCTGTCATTGACATTCCATGTAATCCGCTATGGCCAGGCCCTTCCCAGGCTTAGGAGCCTCTGGCAGTCCTCTGGGGCCTGTCTCTTTTCTCTCCTCTCCTAACAAACTTCACCTATCCCATGCCCCACTGCATCATCTCTGATCTTATTATATGGCTCTGAGACATTCTCTCAGGAGAGATCGTTTGGCGGAGCATGGTTTGGCCATACTCAAATCTCACATAAACCTCTGACAAGTCAGAGTCAAATCTACAGTGTGTTAACTTAATAAACTAATCCATGCTCATAGATGGCTGGGTGTGGGGGTGAGATAAGAACCCACCCCAGAGTTCGTCCCCACAAAGAGCAAGGTGGCAGATCCTTACCGTAAGGATGACGTCACCCACAAGGGCATTCTCTAAGACCCTTGTGCTATATGGATCTTGGGGGAACTGGGGCCGGTGTTCATTGACATCAGTGATGTTGACCACGACTGTGGTCACGTCACTGAGGGAAGAGGAGCTCTTCCGGCTGCACTCAATGGACAGGAAGTACTTGGGGCTTGTCTCAAAGTCCAGGCTCGCGTTGACATACAGGATCCCTGAAGAAGCAAGAGGTGACAGGAGGAATGAGACAGTTGGGCCCTCAAAGGCACAGGACTGAGGGTCTGAGCCCAGCCCTAGGAGAGGCAGCTCAACAGGGTTAGGCAAGGCGAGTGTCCTCTGTCATCTCCCTGTCCATCTCCCTTTGCTATCCCCTTGACTCCCTTCCCCATCATCTCCCTCATTTTCCTTGTTATTATTCCAACAGCTGTATTTCCCTCACTTACTTCTGTAATATTTGATTTAAATCTCATTTAAATGTGTGATGCTAAATTTATCTCATTGAGACCTATAAGAACCCTGTGGGGCAGGAACAGTTATGATTCCCATTTTCTAGGTCAGTCCATTGACCTGGATGCTCTGATAGGCAAGTGACTTGTCCAACCTCACCCAACTACTAAATGACAGACCTTAGGTCATAAAATGAGATTCATAATACTCCAAGTTGCCAACAAGTTGTTAGGGCATAGGTTATTATTCTGAAAACTGGAAAAAAGAAATAAAAGAACAAGGATTTATCCTGCCTTTCCTGGCTAACCAAATAGTTAATGGTGGACACTCTGCTTTTTGTTTTATTTTATTTTTCTTTCAACAGCATCACTTGCCAATGAACATCTTTTTATAATTCAGTCAGAAAATAATGAGGAGTAATAGGATTAGAAAATCACCATTTTACAGCCCTTAATGAAAAGGTATATCTATCTAGGAAATGATCAGCAAAGGCTGCTAAAACCATTAGAAGAAAGGCTGATGAAGAAGTCTATAATGGACTTACATACCCAAATTATAACTATACATTTATATATAATGGATCAGGTTGACAACACCTGAACTTACCATCTATCTTAACACCAGAAAAAAAAAAAAAAAAGCCAGTTAGCCCTTATGTCCCTCCAGACATGATGCAAACAGCATAGCATCTTCTATGAAGCACCATGTTGACCAAGCACTGTCAACTAAACCTGATCAAGGCCTTTGATCCAAATGTCATTCCTGGAAAATACAAGGACCCAAGGGATATGCTATATGACACTATAAGGAGCCAACCAATCCAAACGATGGAAAATTCTATCAGACACATGACTCAAATGTTTCATTAAATAAACGGCAGGGGGAACTAAAGAGGAAGAAGAAAATGTTAGAGATTTAAGGACACTTAAAATCTTGCATATCAACCAAATACAATATGTAGACATTTTGGGGATACTAACAAACCAACTTCAAAAAGACATTGATGAGAATCTGAAAAATCGCCTGGTGATATTAAGAAATTGTTGTCTTTTAGGTGTGATAAGGTATTGTGGTTTGGTTTAGAAAAAGACTTCTTATTATACAGAGATACACACTGAAGTCCTTACAAATGAAATGACACTGTGTCTGGGATTGGATGGATGTGGGGGCCGAAGGGTAAAGAGGAAACCAGGCTGGCCTCTGCTGATGGTTACTGAAGCTGGGTGGTAGGAACATGGGGCCCATTGTACTATTCTATTGTTTTAATATGTTCAAAATCTCCATAGTAAATTTTTAAAAATATTGCTCAATGATAAGGCAGCTGTTTGGGGAGGTAGAGAGCACCATTCCAGGGGAGCCATGGGGAGGAATCTGCGTGAGACACAGGCTGACCTGGGTAGTCTCTGAGGCCCTTCGCTGAGTTTCTGTGAGCCTTAGATTCTTCTGTGGCTAGTAGGAAAGAAGAGAGAAGGTTTCCTAGTTCTTTCTCTCTTCATGAGAATAAGAGAAAATTAAGGGGTGCCAGGATGTTTGGAGCGGATGTGGGGATCCAGGAGGGAAGCAGGCAGGCTTGTCCAGGGTTGCTTAAGCCCCAGATTCCAGCAAGGGCTTCCTGCCTCTGCAGCCAAGCCTTTTCTGCCTCCTGCGCTGGGCCTGAGCTGAGACCATGAAGCCGGTAACTGTGGGAGGAGACTGTTCTTTGAGGGTCCTGGACACAGAGGCCTGACTGGGGACGTGGGAGGGTCCCCTTTAAGGGAGGCTCCCACATAAGCTGGCCCCCCGGGCGGAAGGAGGGACCTGGTACTCGGAGAGAAGCAGGAGAGAGTGGAGAAACGACCACAGGAGGCCTGCTCTGGGAGGCGCAGCACAGGGCAAATACGCACACAGGGGAGGAACACAGCGCTCCCAGAAACCCTGTAGGCGATGCTTCGGGGCTTGGTGGATCAGGCTCTCACCTGTGCGAGCATCCAGGCGGAACCGGCCTTGCTCGTTCCCGCTGACCATACGGTAGCCGGTCTTCTCTGCACCCGGGCGAGTGAGGGTGGCCAGCTGCAGCACCTCCGTGCCAGGTGGGGCGTCCTCGGGCACCTGCACGCTGTGCTCGGTGTTCAGGAACACGGGCAGGTAGTCTTCTAGGCCCACCACCGAGACTGTGACGGTGCCCAGCGTGGACAGCGATACTGGGGTGCCCAGGTCGGAGGCACGGACCGTGAGCTCCAGTGGTGCCTGGGGCCTCACTTGCAGCGGCTTTTCCAGGCGGATCACCCCCGTGGTGGCGTCGATGGAGAAGTGGCCTTCGGCTGAATCCGGCAGAGAGTAAACCACTTGGGCATTGGCGCCTGGCAGGGAGACCAAGGGTGTGATCCACACTGAGGGCGCCTCCTCCGGCTCTGCCTGCAGCAAACACTGCAGCCACAGGAGGGGCTGAGGAGGGGGGTCCCATGAAGGCTGACAAGCTGGCTCGGGTATGTGAGGAGTTAGGATCTCTCCAGCAGGGGGTCTTGACTGGGGCAGGGAAACCCAAGGCCTCACTGAAAGGTTTTTGGGGGAACCTAATCTGCAAATCTATCAAACTATCGGAAAATATTATGTGGGGATTAGGGTCTAATATCAGTTTATTAATGAAAAACGTGCAGATAAAACCACCCATAGAGAGTTCCTTGACTGAGATAGAACAGCTCTGTAGCTTGATTGTGGTGTTGGTTACAAGAATCTAAACGGAATAATATTGCATAGAACTAAGTGTGTGTGTACACACACACACACACACATACACAAATGAGTTCATATAGAAACTGGTGAAATCTGAGTAACAAGGCTGTAGTCTAGTTACCAACAATGGACCAATGTCAGTTTTCCAGTTTTGATATTATTCTGCTGCTATGTAAGATGCTCCCATTAGGGAAGCTGCATGTAGCATGCACACAGTCCCCACCAGTCCTATTTTTGCAACTTCCTATGGAGTCTATAATTACGTCAACATAAAAAGTTAAGAAAACACCCATGGAAGTTCTTAGTAAATCAAAACACACAGTGTTTCTCCAGCTTTGTCTCCAATTCTGTTATTTTCTTTGGTTAAGTACCAGATGAAGCAGTTGGCCATAGTGTATGAAAAACACCAACATTTAAGGCTCAGCTGTGAGATCCTGCCCCAGTGAGATGAACACAGCCCCTGAGTCTAAGCGTCTCACGTCTCCCACACACGGAACACACACTTCTCCGGTGGAATGGTGACAGGAGTTGCCTCTGAGAAGAGTTGAATTTATATCCATTAAATGCACATCCCATGCAACTTCCCCATATAGGCACTTCTATGAAGAAACCATAATTTTTCTAGAGACAGAGAGATGCTGGTCAAGCCACACCTGGATTATTTAGTTGAAATATTTGGGTTGGAATAACCATTTTGGAAAGATTAATGGTAAATTGATACAAGGCCACTCTAGGAGCCATCTAGGAGATCTGTGTGATTGTAGAGGGCAGGACCAGGACTGACAGATGTCCCACTTGATAATGGCCTGAAGAACCATAGAAGGAAGGGGCTGCTTAGGAAGTAGGGAGCATCCTGTCCCTGGAGGTGTGTAAGCAGTGGCTAAGGGAGCACTCACAGAGCCCTATAGCCATTAGATGGAGAGGTAGATAAGATGGCTTATGGGTCACTCCAGCTCTGATGTATTCCAGATCTCTCCTATCAAACCCATTTCTGCATCTCAAGCAAGTCTATTCCACTTGCACTTGTTACCTCCAACACACACGCACACACACACACACAACACATACATACACATTTCCCAGATCCAGCTACCCTGCCTTTCTGTTGACTGTTTGCCCTCTCTAGAACCCCTTCATCCCTCAAATATCTCACCTCCTTCAATGCCAAGCTAAAACTCACTTTCTCTAGGAAATCTTAATTTTACCCTGCTGGTGTCAAACAAAGCAGGGTGTTTTGATCCCACTTTTATCATCATCATTTTCCTGTGTTGACCTGGCTACTCTGATGCTGACAGCATTTTTTTTAACCCTACCTGCATTATAAAATTTGACTCAAGAAAATTGGACAGCTTTTAAATATACATATATATATCTCTCATATTAATGAGATATATATATGTATGTATACACACAAGTATGTATATACAATCAGAATAGAACACTTTGTGGTAGCAGAAGCTATAATTGGTACAATATAGAACAAATATGTTTGAATGAATGCAATTTACCTTGTAAATTTTAAAAGAAAAAGAATTAACTCCAATGAAAATAGTGGCATCAGAGTTAAAATGTAAAATATTGAAAATGATTCAACTTCACTGTTTAGAAAATTGATCAAGGAATGTAATGGGTTTACTGGGGTTGGTGCCCAAAATTCCTTTCCTGAGGCAAATTAATCAGAATTGAAGAAGTCTGATTGGTATATTTCTGATTAAATTTTGTACTTAAAATGCCTTTGTGGTTAAATGGCAGTATTGAAAAGTCCCCAGGTCTAAGTGGAAGGGGAGAAACAATAAGGCTGAAATACCTTTTATCCTGCTTCAAAACATTGCTAAAATCATTTGTCATATAGCACTTAGGTGTGCAGTTTGAGGATAAATACTTTTTACTTTTAAGTGTCCACAGACTCAACAAGGAGGCACAGCCCTTACCAGTCCTAGAGAGACACAAAGGGGACCCAGGAGATCATTGGAAATAGCCTCAATCCTTCTCAGACTCACCTTGGTCAGGATCCCGGGCAAATACTACAGCCACAGGGGTCTTCACTGTGGTGTTGTCAAAGACAGCCACAGTACAGTGGCTGGGGAAGAACCGCGGGGCATTGTCATTCACATCCTCCACATGGAGGGTGATGTCTGCTTGGCACGATCGGCCACCTCCATCTGTTGCTTTGGCAACAAGGTTGAACACATCCTTCCTTTCTCGGTCTAGGGCTGTGAGTGTGGTCAGCTCCCCTGGCCAGAGAAATGACAAAAGTTGAGCTTTCTCTGGGGAAATATTACCCAAGCATGTGCCCTCTAGATATCTACAGGAGACAAACCCAGCCACACAGAGTTTTGTTCACAGCAAGGAGGGCTCAATACAGTCAGGAAAGCAGCTAAGCCTATATTCCCCCACACCCATTCACCTTCCTGATTCTCCCAAACACACTTCATCACATTGCCAGTTTAAGATCATCACCAACAAGCTAAAAATAGGTATATTCTTAAAGGCCAAGTAGGCAATTTCTAACAATATATAAAATGCATTTTTCGTTTGGTTCATAATTCCACTTCTAGGAATATATATATTCTAGAGAAGAATCAACCGAAAGATAAAAATCCTGTGTATAAGGGTATTCTCTGCAGCACTGTTTATAATAGCAACATACTGAAATCATTCTATATGTCTTTCAAAAAGGGACTGGTTAAGTATATTATGATTTAGCCACACAGTAAAATACCATGTATGGTGTTATATGTATCTTGGTTTTCATGCGTGGCTTCTGCCTATAACTCCCACAGCCCTTGTTGCACAGTCTTTTGTTATAATGTTGGGTGTGTTAGGCCTCAGGAAGCACGATGTCTCTGACCTTCTCCTGCTCTCCTTTCACCTGCCCCAAGGCAAGACTCCCATCTTTCCCCCCTTTTCTGATTGTGGGTTTTAAGACTCTCCCCAGAGAGGGTCCTGCCTTATACCCTGGGGGAAATAATGCTGACATCATGAGGCTCCCATAACCACCCAAGAGGACTGGGTTCCGAGAGCTTCCACATAGCTGAACACATGGCGATTCCTGGAGGGTGGTGCGCCCAGGGAGGACATGGGAGCCCCTTTCCTCATGTCTCACCCTACACCTCTCTTCACCTGTATCCTTTGCAATATCCTTTATAATAAACCAGTAAACACAAGTGTTTTTCTGAGTTCTGTGAGCTGTCCCAACAAATTAAACCCAAAGAAGGAGTCTTGGGATCCCCAACTTGAAGCCGGTTGGTCAGACATTCTGGAGGCCTGGACTTGCAACTGGTGTCTGGGTAAGGGGGTACACCTTGTGTTGTGTTGTGGACAGAGCCCTCAACCCGTGGGATCTGACACTATCTCCAGGTAGATAGTGTCAGAATTGACTTAGAGGACGCATGAGTGGTCTCCGCTGCTTGTTGTATGGGGAAAACCCACACACATTTGGCCACAGAATTCTTCTATGTTGATGATTGTTTTGGTGTGAGAGCAGAGGAAAAACCTGGTTTGAGAGAGGTTTTTCCAAAACACCATAAAACCAAAAATGGCCAGGCGCGGTGGCTCACGCCTGTAATCCCAGCACTTTGGGAAGCCGAGGTGAGCGGATCACGAGGTCAGGAGATCAAGACCATCCTGGCTAACAAGGTGAAACCCCGTCTCTGCTAAAAACAAAATTAGCCGGGCGTGGTGGTGGGTGCCTGTAGTCCCAGCTACTCAGGAGGCTGAGGCAGGAGAATGGCATGAACCTGGGAGGTGGAGCTTGCAGTGAGCCTAGAGTGCGCCACTGCACTCCAGCCTGGGCGACAGAGCGAGACTCCATCTCAAAAAAACAAAACAAAAAAACCAAAAAACAAAAAACAACCAAAAATGAATTATGATAGAGCTTTGAGATACAGCTGAGTGAAGAAAAGCAACTTACAAGTAGTATTCTACTTTCATGAAGTAATTATATAGAGATTTTGGAGATGCGTGGAAAACCAGTTGGACAGAATATATACCAAGAGTCCTTATCTGTGGAGGAAGGGGTTATCATGCAGACGTTCCAGTTTCTGCATAATGCATAACTACATTACTTGAATTTTATACCATGAACATGTATTATTTCCATATTCAGAAAAAAATGCCATTTTTTTTTTTTTCTTTAAGTCCTTACTGATCATCCTGCAAAGAGCAGCAGAGAGAGGTTAGGTAACCTGCCTGGGTCACTCTGCATGCCCCTGCTGGGTTTAGGAAGGACAACATTGTCCCCTATCTACCCAGACAGCTTCCTATGACACCCCTCTCCCCTGCCACCTCCTGCTCAGGTATCTCCAAGTCATCCTTTGAGCTATTGGACCCAAGCCAAGTGTCAGCAGCTGTCCCTTGTGACCTAGGCCTTCTGTGCTGCCCATCCCCACACCCTCCCCTGCAGCAGCAGGGCAGGAATCCCTCCTAAGTGGGCTGGTCTTCCAAAGGAAGTCCAGTCCACCAGACTCTCACAGCCCAGCCTCTCCTGGCTACTCCTGGCCTACCCTGCAGGAATCTCTGCTTCTTATTTTGCTCTATCCCCTGGCTAGTAACAATGATAATGGCAACCACATCTACTGAGCCAGACCTGGGCTAGGCTTCCATATGGTTTCTCACTTGTGATCTTCACAACAATTCTATAAGACGTTATCCCCGGTTTGCAGCATAGATACCTTGAGATCATGTTCTTGGCCATGACAGTCACCTGCCTAAATCCTCCAGTGGCTCTAAAGGTGGGATTTGGCCCTGCCCACCCTGGGGCCTCATTCTTTGTCCTCTCTCTTCCCTCTCTGGGCACCAGTTTCTGGCCTTCTCTCAGGTCCTCAGTGTGCGTACTATTTCCCCAAAGAAGGTCTTCGTATGAATTCTCCTGCCTTGAGTGCCCTTTCCCCCACTCTGTCACCCCTGGCTAACTCTTCTGTGTCTGCAAGGCTCACATAAAGTGGCATTTCCTCGGTGATGTTTTACTTAACCCCCCTCCATAGCCCAAGTCAAGTTCTGTTGCCAAATATTCCCATAGCTAGCAAAAAGACAGAAAGATGAAAGAAAGAGAGAAGAAAGAAAGAAAGAAAGAAAGAGAGAGAGAGGGAGGGAGGGAGGGAGGGAGGGAACAAGAGGAAGGAAGGAAGGAAGCAGGCAGGGTGGAAGGGGAGAGAGAGAGAAAGAAAGAGAAAGAAAGAGAGAGAGAGAAAGAAAGAAAGAAAGAAAGAAAGAAAGAAAGAAAGAAAGAAAGAAAGAAAGAAAGAAAGAAAGAAAGAAAAGAAAGAAAAAGGAAGGAAGGAAGGAAGGAAGGAAGGAAGGAAGGAAAAGGGAAAGGGAGAAAAGAAAAGGAAAAAAGGAAAGAAAAGGAGGGGAGAGGGGAGGGAAGGAAAGGAGAAACCAAGGAGTCAGCTGTGCTAAAATAAATTTTTAAGGAATGAAATTAATCCCCTTAGCATTCTGCATTTTTTCTTAATTTAGCTCATTTAAAACCACTAATTCAACGACTCCATTTCCCACTAGATTGTAAAGACCCAAATCTTGTCTTATCAGCCTATTTATTATGTCCCCAGTACAATGCTTGGCACATAGGGCCAATATATGTTTGCAGATGGATGAGTGAACTCCTGTTTCTTCTCCAAGGAGAATACCATGGCACTGCGCACTTGCTATTCAGTAAAGATGTTCTTGTCTTGATCCTGCAACTCAGGAAACCTACCTGTATGAGGATCCAGCTTGAATTCATGCGCCCCAGGGCCATGCAGAGAGTATGTGATCTGAGCATTGGTATCAGTATCCAAGTCTGTGGCAGAAACCTTCAAAATGAAGTGTCCTGGAAATACATCTTCATGAACCTTGCCAGTATAGAGAAGCTAGAGATGGAAAGACAAAGAAGAGGGAGATTGTGGGAACTGCATTCAGATCCAGAGAGAAGCAGAGTGACTGACTGAGGGAGCCAGAAGCAGAAAGAGAGAAACTAAGAGGGCAGAGATGAACAGAGACAGAGAGAGAGAAAGAGAAGCAGAGAGAGGGAGGGAGGGGAACAGAAGGAGGTAGAATAAGATGAAACATCCAAGGAAAATTGAGGTTTAAAACAGGAAGAGGATGACAAGAGAACAAGTCAGAAAAGAGAGAATAGAGAAGTTCTGCCATCCAAAAGCCCACAGGCAGGGCTAGAAGGGACTGCTACAACTTCTTCCACCCAGTCCTTTGAGGCTTTTGGAGGAGGAAGGAGAGATGAGCCTGACGCAAGCATTCTGGAAGGTGTCAGGTCAACCTCCCCTGCCTCTGTGGCGAGGCCATGCTATTAAGCTCATCTCCCTGATTTGTCCCTATATTCCCAGGACAGACCCTTGACCTCTGAGTCAGGTCTGGACTCAGACCATCGCTTGGCCTACCCTCCCTTTGCTGCAGGTATCATCACGGCATCTGAGGGAGTGGCAGAGGGGAAAGGTTAGAGTTCCCTGAGAATTCAATTTTTCTTCAGTGGCTGGCTCTGAGCCAGCCTCCAAGCATCATGGTTTCAACCACTGTGGAGTGTGGGCAAGCATGGACCCCTACATGCCCTGGATGGAAGCTTTATTCATTTTCTTGTTTTCTTTTTTTTGAGACAGTCTCACTCTGTTGTCCAGGCTTGAATGCAGTGGTACAATTTTGGCTCACTGCAACCTCCTCCTCCTGTATTCAAGCAATTCTCCTGCCTCAGTCTCCTAGGTAGCTGGGAGTACAGGCGTGTGCCACCACACCTGGCTAATTTTTTTTGTATTTTTAGTAAAGACGGGGTTTCACCATGTTGGCCAGGTTGGTCTCAAACCCCTGCCTCGGCCTCCCAAAGTGCTTGGATTACAGGCGTGGATGGAAGTTTTATGCCTGGGCAGGCCGTGTGGAGGTGGTTCCCCAGGCCTCTTTTTTCTGGCTCTAATGATGCTGTGAACTATCTCTGGGAGGGCCAGGGTGAGCCTGATCCCAGCCTCTCCCAGCATGGGGAGGACAGAGGTTGGTTGTAATGATGGCTGAGGGAAAAGAGAAGGAAGGTGACCACCATTCTCCCCAAAAAAGCCTCCCTTCTGAGACCACCCCAAATATGGTCATCTCGGATCCTGAAAAGACATTTTGCATGCATACCAATAACCAGACTCTCTTTTTCTACTATGCTTTTATGTGACTGGCATGTAGAAGAGCGGAGGAAGAAAAGGTGAGGAGATACATGTATTTATGTGTGTTGCTAGGTATGTGTCTATACATGTATATGTATGTGCAAGCAAATCAAAGTTTGTATATATGCAAATGCGTAAGTATGTTCATGTGAATTTATTATGTATAGTTGCATGTGTGGGTGAGTATATGGATGATTATGCTAGGTATATAGGTATATGCTTATACGTTTATGTGTATACATGTATAGGCATTTGCCTGTGTGTATAGGGTTGTAGATGATCTTTTGTGTATATGTGTGGGTATATATAACTGTGCATTTGTATATATATATGGAATGGCTGGATTATGATAATTTGAGATGTTATAAAATTAAAATGTTAGCAGTTTAACTTTGTAAACTTTGAAAGAATGTAAATCCTCTCAAAATTAAAAATTACTTACTGTATTTTAAAAAATATGTTTAAAAGCAAAGTTCCATGATAGCAATTGTTGGTTTATGCCTCTAGGAACACAGTTTCTCTCCTGACAATGCACACACACACACGCACACACAAACACACCACTCAACATTTGTTCCCGCTGGAATTTTGGAGTTGAATTACATGAGATCCTTAAGAAAGTATCCCTCACCAAATGAAATTGCCCTATCTCATGTTTGTATCTGTATAAGTGAAAGAGGGTATCTCAAAGAGCTAAATTACCCCAGCCGATGTGGAGAGGTGCATATATGGGCATGGGGCAAGGGGTTTGTCTGGGGCCAGGTCTCTATGAGTGTATTTGATAATAGTGAGCCATGTCAACAAGTTGAGCAGTGCCAGGGGTTTGCCCATTGGGCATGGCTGTCTGTGTTTGGAGAACGCGTATGTTACTTTCCTTCTGGATATGTTCTGCAGAGAAATAGACCTTTGTTGGGAATGTAGGGGGAAAGATGTGGACCATGAGTCTTGAACAGCTTGGTATATCCCTATGGGGGCCAAGGAATTACCTAGAATGGTCCCTGCCCCCAGAAACTCGTCTGAGGCTTGCTGGGGAGAAGCAAGGGAGGTGAGGTCAGTGATGGCTGGCCTCAGAGATGGATCCCTTGGTCCTCCTTTCTCCTGCCCCTCACTCTCTGTTCTCTTACCCCTCAATCTCCCTTCTCCTGCCCCTCACCCTCTGTTCTCCCACCCCTCACTCTACCTTCCTTGCCTCCACTACCCACTCCGCCCCTCACCAGGCTCTCACCTGTGAGCACTGTGGGCTGTTATCATTGACGTCCAGGACAAAAATCTCCACGGTGACCGAAGCCTGGAACTTGCCATCAGATGCTGTGACTCTGAGTAAGTACTTGGCTGTGTGCTCGCGGTCCAGGGTCTTCCTTGAGGAAATCCTCCACTCATCTCCAACTTGGCTGATGCCAAACTGGCCCAGGGGGTCTCCCTCTAAACAGATGGGGCAGAGCTTTCAGAAGCCAAGCAATAGAAATAAACTCGACTTTGTGTCACAGGTGGCTGCCCATTGGACACATTTTTTAGAATTGCTGGGAAAGCAAACATTTCCTTCCTTAACTAGGAACCCACTCTTCTCCACTGAGTCCACTTTTTGGTGTTATGAAGCTACTTCGGACTTCAAATGCCTTCTGTTAAATGAAATTATCAATGCAAGAAGCATCACTCCAAAATATGTGGCTGAAGGGAGGGTTTTTTATTTTTGTGGCCCAGAAGACATGGGAGGAAGTTAAAGGGAAATAAATTTCAATTCTATGTAAATGTCTAAGAGGCATAGCTATATAACAGTGGAGAGGTAGGAAGCAATCAAAAACACTAAACACTCCAAGGTGTTATTTTATAACTAAGGACCCACCCTAAGTGGAGGTTCTGTAGGAGCACTAGGTTTGCTTGCTAAGTCATCTTTCTTTCCTTGACACTAATCACTGACAAGAATGTAGGAATATGGATTTCTTACTCTGAGATCCTAAGATTCCAGAGTTCTAAGATCCAACTGCTCCAAGAATTGATAATATGTTGACATTTATTACTCTATTATCCTGAGATTTTAAGACTTCTGTGTTTTTAGGGGTCTGATATTTTAAGATGATAAGATTCTATTTTTCTACAACTCTGTATTTCAAACAGCTTTGATCCTATGTCTTCAGGAGTCTGTGGTTCTTGGTCAGAATTACAGGCTCATGGGCTTTTCACTGGACAGCTGTGAGAGCAGAAGGAGCCATGTTCATGGGAATAGGGGGACATGGCACCCGGGGTGAGAAAAAAAAAGGACACAGGAGTGAAGAAACTCTCTCATGGCCACTGGTTAGCTGGCTTAGTCACTGGATTGGGAATAGGGTAACTTAGTTTCACAGTAGGTATCCACTAAGAAAAGCAGCTTGTAGGTTTGGGTTTTAATCCCAGCCCTGAAGCAAGCACAAGAGTGTGACCTTGGTTGAACTTCTCCATCTGGGTCTTGGTTTTCACATATGCGAAATGAGGGAATTATACCTAAGGAAGTGCTGTCATTCCTACACTTAGGACCTGTGATTGACTAAGAAGCGTTTTTTATCATTCACGACTTTCCCTGGGCAGGACACTCTCCATAAAGATAGTCACTTGACAGAATTTTCATGGATCACACAACTTTCTTGGTGCCTCCTCCATCTTTCAAAACACAACTCACAGCAGTTAGAGTATGACTCACGTGAAATAATGAGACGTCGTTTTTGGAAAGCACTTTCTAACGTATAGGTGCTTTCTATAAATTACAGATCTTACCAGCATGCCTGTGAGGTGAATCATAACATGCATGCCAAGTCTATAGGTGGAGAAACTGAGGTCCTAGGGATTTAAATGTGCCCAAGGTCACACTGCTAATAAGTGGCAAACCCAGGACATGAACCCATTTTAGGGCACCTCTTCCTCGATGTTTTTCAATACATTCCAGAGCCTATAGTCCATGACAGGTGTTCTTACCTGTGATGTAGCAGGTGACCTGCCTGTTCTGCTCAGAAATGTCAGCATCCAGGGTCTTTAGAGTCACCACCAGTTTGCCAGGCTCACTGTTCTCAACCACAGATCCTCTGTACTCTTCAGAAGCAAATCGGGGAGCATTGTCATTCTCGTCTGTAATGGAGACCTGAACCAGGGCCTGAGAGGATAGCTGGATGGTCTGTCCATGGTCATAGGCCACCACATGAAAATGATAAGTCTGGCAGGTCTCACAGTCAAGTTCTTGGAGTGTGGTGATCCAACCACTCTCACTGTCAATGGCAAAGAGCTCATGGACATTGCTACCAGGGTCTGCAGACAGCCTGTAGCTCACCTGGCCATCTCTCCCAGTATCCTTGTCAATGGCAGTCACCTGAATGACTGAGGTCCCCACTGGCATATTCTCAGTGAGGACAGCCTTATATGGATCAGCCTCGAATACAGGCCTATTGTCATTGACGTCTCCCACTTGGATGTTGACAGAGACCAAGGACACCACGTCACTGTTCTGAAGGCAATGTGCCATCACATCAATCTGGTACAATTTGGTGGATTCATGGTCCATGGGCTTCCTCACCTTTATGACCCCTGTGTCTGGGTCCAGGGAGAAGACACCATCCTTGTTGCTCTCAGGTGTGGTGCCCCGCACTAGACTGTAGATGACTGGATCTTGAGCTGCCACTGCTTTAACAACCCCAATTTCAGACCCCTCTGGAAGGTCTTCAAGTGCAGAGAAAGTATACAGAGGTTCAGAAAATTTCGGCAAGGATACTTTTTTAGGAACCACCTGAAGTCGTACTGGCACCAGAGAATTCCAGTGAGGAGGGCCTCCATCTTGGGCTTTGATGAAGAAGTCAAGGGTCTGATTTTCCAATCCCACCAGGCTGTCTTTCACCTTGACCACACCAGTGACTGGGTTAATTTCAATGACATCTTTAACTAGGTCCTCTGGATTCATTGAGTAGGTGACATCTGCATTCTGACCTTCATCTGCATCATAGGCCAACACCTG
This sequence comes from Rhinopithecus bieti, assembly GCF_001698545.2. NCBI lineage: Eukaryota > Metazoa > Chordata > Mammalia > Primates > Cercopithecidae > Rhinopithecus > Rhinopithecus bieti. The sequence continues at coordinate 4,417,587 of NW_016806375.1, read as the reverse complement.
GATAACCGGAGAGTCTTTACTGACATTGGATTGAATGGATACTGTGTACTCAGATGCTTTGAACTGTGGAGGGTTGTCATTTTCATCTGTGAGGATGATCTTCACCGTGCAGAAGGCTACTCTTCCTCCTCCATCCCGAGCCATGACCTTAATAGCAATGACCCTCTCTGTTGAATTTTCCCGATCCAGTTTCTGTAGAGTGGCAATCTGGCCATTGGGGTTTATGGAGAACTTCTCACTTGCTAGTTTATTGATGATAGTATAATCTATAGTGCCATAAGGACCACTATCTTTGTCTATGGCTAGCAAATCAATCACCTTGGTTCCAACCATTGCATTCTCTGCTAATTCTGCCTCATAAAGGTGCTGCTGGAACTCTGGGCTGTACTTGTTGACATTTGTAGTGTTGATGTACACAGGCACAGTTGCTCGGAAGACTCCATCAGAAGCGCCTATCCTCAAATTGTAAGAAGAGTCCAAGTGCTTTTTGCAAAGGTTGAACATAGAAATTATTCCTGATGAGCTGTTAATGGAGAAGTGCCTGTCCTGATTGCCAGAAAGAATTAGATACTCCAGGCGGGAGGTGTCCCTGCTATCAGGATCAATAGCCTGGACTTTAAGAACCAGGTGTCCACAGGTTGCCAATTCACTGACATTGGCTTCATATTGAGGTTGTCTGAACTCTGGGGGGTTGTCATTGATATCAGACACATTGACAACCACAAGGGTTTCACCAGTGAGTGGGGGATCTCCTTTATCCATGGCCCTGACTTTCACATGAAAGTGTTGTTGGACTTCATAATCCAGTTCTTGAACTGTGGACATCTCCCCTGTGCTCCCATTGATCTGGAAGAACTTGGAAACATCTGAGCCATCCTCCACAATCTGATAAGAGACGTCACGGTTCTGCCCTGAGTCCCGGTCAGAAGCCAACAGTTGGATCACAGGGGTCTGAGCAGGCAAGCCTTCTGAGATGGAAGTGGTATAGACCAATTGGGAAAAAGTGGGAGGGTTATCATTGACATCCTCCACTAGGACTTCCACTGTGGCTTCAGAAAATGACCCCAGAGCTGTATCCGTGGCTCTGACTGTGAACACATGTTTGGTCTTGGACTCATAGTCCAAAGGCCCTGTTACTGTTAGGACACCAGTCTTAAAGTCAGTGGTGAACAGCATCAAGGGTTCTTCCTCCACAATGTTGTAGATGAGCCGGAGTCCCTCTGGACTCCGGGCCTGGGTATGGAGAATTGGGGTATAGAGGGTGATATTTTCAGGTACTCTGACTTTGTAGTAAGGACTCTGAAACAGTGGGTTGGATTTATTTCTCACAGTGACAAGTACCTCTTCCTCACTCTGGAGGGATGGCGTTCCTCCATCCCGAGCAATGACTTTGAGGCGATACTTATTTAAAGCTTGATAATCAAAGGGTTTCTTGAGTGTTATGTCCCCAAGATAGGGGTCAATTCGGAAATATGTGTAATCTTCTGCAAATTCATATGTAATGGCCCCATTTGTCCCCAAGTCCTCATCAGTGGCAGATACCTGAAAGAGGACATCCCCTGGCTCTGTGCCATCTTGGATGATTGTGTAATAGGGCAGATGCTTAAATTTGGGGGGATTGTCATTGACATCCTCAATAGAGACTCTGACCAAAGCCTGAGCCACCCGCTGAGGTGTCCGATTGTCCCTCACTTCCACTGCCAGCTCGTGAGTGTCCTGCTGCTCCCGGTCAAATGCCACACCTCGTGTCTGTAACACGCCTGCTGACTGGACCATATGAAACACATCTGTGCCATTCAAGAGGAAGTAGGAAAGGGTGTCATTCAAGTGATTGCCCTGGGCACCAAGAATCACCAGTGCCTTTCTGTCCTGAAAGTTCTCCTTCACAGCTGCCGTATAGACATCCTGATCAAACTGCAAGCTTTTGTCAAGCACTTGGGTCAAAGAAATTTTTACCAGTGCAGTGTCTTGATATAAGCCATCAGAAGCCCTGATGGTGAGCTTCCGAGAGAGTCCCAAGAAAGCAGGATTCAGCACAGATATGCTACCAGTGATAGGATGGATGGTAACAGCTTCATCAGCATTGCCAGTTTTGATGCTGTAATTGACTTCCGAGTCATCATCACTGGCCCGCACCGTGAGAAGCTCCATGCCTGGATGGATAGGTCCCACTATTGCTACCTCATATATCTGTTCTGAGAACCTGGGAGGAGAGTCATTCACATCTCTGACATGAATGATGACTTGGGCAGGTCTAGGTGCAAATAATATGGGGCTTCCTTGGTCATGGACATAGACACAGAATTGGAAAGAGGGCATGCTCTCATAATCCATCTCTGATACAATGGTTAGGGTTCCCATGCTGGGATCAATTTTGAAAAACTTCAAGGCCTCCGGCTCCAAAATTTTATAGACCAACAAGGAATTAGTTTCTTTGTCACTGTCAGAGGCATGAATCACAAAGGGGTTGTTGTTTTTATCCATGATCATGCTGTACAATGGAGCTGCTTCACTAATTTGGCCCACAAAAGTTGACTTTAAGAACATAGGAGCATTGTCATTTTCATCAATTATGTCAACCACCACCATGACATCAGTAAATGCACCTGCCATATTGCTGCCTCGGATTTTCAGCTGGTAAGACGAGATTTTCTCATGGTCCAAGTTCTTCTGGGTGGAAATGAGGCCAGAATATGAGTTCATAGAGAAGACTCCATCCTTGTTTCCCTCTCTTAACTCATAGGTAACTTCAGAGGAGCTCATAGCAGAGACAAGGAGGATTGGGGAACCAACAGGGATTGATTCAGGGATCTCTACAAAGTACTCAGATTTTGAAAAGATGGGGGCACTCCTATCTGAGGGGTAGACGTGAATGATCACTGTAGCCAGGTCACGCCATTGTGGGGAGCCTTGATCTTCTGCCTTCACTGTCAGAGTATGTGGGGCATGATTTACCCGATCAAGCTTTTGAGCTAGAGTAATGATGCCTAGCAGGGCGTTGATGTTGAAGAAACCTTCACCGTTCCCTGAAACAGAAGACAAGACAAACAAGTTTGCCACACCCTCGAGAGGTTATCAACTAGGCTTTCTAGATCAGTAAAGGGACCATCAGACAAAACCTGGACAGAGCAAAATCTGCATATAGTGTATATCCACCATGGATATAGTGTATGGAGTAGATACTTTATAAAATCTCTAACATGGTGCACTTAGTAGGTGCTTCATATCACACTGTCAATTATCACTAAGTTTCTGGGACACAACTTAAGCTACAAACCAAAGCTATAGTAGGTGTTTGAAACCAAACAAGGAGGCTCCATAGGAAAAGCATACTCCACCCTGAATTTCAGTGAAGCCTTTCGTAGGAAAAGCTTCATTTTGCATTATACAGAATTTGTAACCATCTTTTGTATAACTTTTTTTTTTTAGAGTCAGGGTCTTGCCTGTCACCCAGGCTGGAGTGTAGTGATGTGAGCATGGCTCACTGCAGCCTCAAACTCCTAGGCTCAAGTGGTCCTCCAGCCTCAGCCTCTGCTGGGATTACAGGTATGAGCCACTGTGCCTGGCTACATTTTTAATATGATTTTTAATAGCTTTGGTTATATAGAACACCCACATCTCAAGGCTCCTGAGCAAATGTCTTTGCCCCATGCCTGTATTTCCTAAACTCTAGGCATTCTCACATCATCTTTATAATTTTTTCAATATCCATCTATTGCTTGTGTTATGTTACACTATTATTTAATTGATGTTTCCTTTAAATTAATTCACTCAAAATTTGATAAATATTATAAAGGTAACATTATGTTGCTTCTTTAAATAAAAACACCGTATTGCTTACCATAAATCAGAAGTTACTGTAAAAAGAAGTCAATGAAAAAATACCCTATTAGAATCGAGATAAAATCTGCTTGCCAAAAGGTTTGAGCCTGTGAGCTATCCTCTGTCTTTGGTAGACAAAGAGTGGCAGGTGTTAGAGAAGACGACAAGACATTCTAGAACCCAACAGAGGCTTTGTTCTTCATTCTATCAGGGAGCTTGAGTAATTTAAAGAGGAGTGCTTTCTCCATGCCCAATAACCTTTTAATGCCATTAAATGAGTAATAGTTGAATCGTTTTGCTCACCACCACAGGTACAGCCCTTAACACTTGAGAAAATATTGCCGTTTACATGTCTTACTCCATCACATGGGTGCATATTTTATTATTTCAACAGCAAAGCAAATGGCTAAGTTTTGTCATAAACTTTCAATCTGATTCTTCCACCTCTGAAGCCCTTCTCAAGCTGACTGGTTAGGTGATTTGTCACATAACCACTAAATTCAGTCAAAGAACATGGTTTTAAAGAGTAAGTAGTCGTTTTAAAGTGATTCCATTAAAAGCGGCTAAGTTAACAACCTAGATGTAATTCTGATTGTAATTTATGATATAATATCACACTGCTGAAAGAAATAAATCAGGGCACAAAATTGTATATTCATTATGATCTCAATATTACAAAAATATGCATAGGGCAAGATGAGAGGGAAAGACAGAAAATCATTCTTTTGGGGTGATGAAAATGATGGCTGTGTGTTATGTTCTTTATATATTCCTGTATTTTTCATGTTTTCAAAAATGAGCATGTGTTACTTCTATAATCAGAAGAATATTTTAAAACTAATCTTATCTGGAAAATAAAATCATTATCTCCATCAGTGAGGTTGTTAATGAGATAAAAGATGTGATTTCATTTCATAAATCACAAAAAGCAAGCAATGCATTATAATCCATATTCTTCTTCTTTGGGGGTGAATAGACTTCTGTTATATGGCAACTGTTTCTTCCAAAAAGAAAAGTTAAAGCTACTGGCTTTATACAGTACCAGTAGCTACTGTATAAGCTACTGGCATGCAATAAATGAACATTAGGTCTTGTGAGGGCAGACAGCAAATTATGTTCATCTTTGTTTCTCATAGCAACTAGCTCTATGAAGTATTATTATTAAATATAATTATTACTATTAAATATCATTAATTATATATTATAATTATTACAAATTATCATTAATAACTAGTTGGATACTGGATATTATCGCTTTTGTTATAGTAATTGCTTATAATTAACACTTATCAATGATAGTAGTAGCCCCTGGCATTTGTACAATATTTCAATTTACAACATATATTAACATACATTTTCTTTTTTGAGATAGAGTCTTGCTCTGTCACCTGGGCTGGAGTGCAGTGGTGCAATCTCAGCTCACTGCAACCTCTGCCTCCCAGGTTCAAGCGATTCTCCTGCCTCAGCCTCTCAAGTAACTGGGATTATAGGTGTGTGCCACCATGCCCGACTAATGTTGGTATTTTTAGTAGAGACAGAGTTTCACCATCTTGGTCAGGCTGGTCTCAAACTCCTGACCTCAGGTGATCTGCCCACCTCGGCATCCCAAAGTGCTGGGATTACAGGCGTGAGCCACCGCGCCCGGCCGACATACATTTTCTCTTTTAATCTTTGCAATGACTTTCTGGCACAGGTAAAATTATTCCCATTTTTCAGATGAAGAAACCCATATAATAGATACTAAATCACTGTGCAGCCTTGTCAGAAAATAAAAATTACTTCTAAAACTATGCCATACAACTCATAAAATATTCTAACATACATACGTGAAGTTATTACATTTTTAAATGTTGCATGGACTTCATAAATATCTTCTACATGTTTGGTCACTGGTGGGTTTATATAATATATATGTAAATTATCCCACAGCATGAGTGGTCCTTACTCATACTGTAGTAGTTATGTTATTACTATCTTTGGATAGTAATACTATTTTTGGAAGTGCATTAATTTAGGTAGTCCCAGGGAATGCTCTAGAATTATTGTTTGCCAAGGCCTAACGAGCTTGGTACTCGATTAATTTGCAAATTCATGCCTCTAGTGCTTTCCTTTCTTTCTAAAGCATCTTGACCCATCCTCTGAGCTCATGGCCAGGCGTCTCACCTTTCAGGAGGGAGTAGTGGACCTCAGCATTGACTCCCCGGTCGGCATCCATGGCTCGGACCTGCAGCAGCTCTGTGCCAGGGACTATGGTATCAGGAACACTTGCCTCATAGTGGAGCTGGGTGAAGCGGGGTGGGTGGAGGTTTCCATCCTCCACATGAATGGTCACCCACACGAAGTTCCTCTTGATGGGTATTTCCTGGTCTCGGACCTATAGGCCCAAAGGGGTAATTGGGTGAGCAGCAAATGGAATTAGGAGGAGGCAGGGTTAGGGTAAGGTCAATGAACTAGAATGCCAATTTAAAATATGCCCAGTTGTAACTAACTCTCCGTATTCTTTTAAATCTTGTTCTAATCTATGCTCTTTTTCTTCTTTTATGTAAATTTGTCAGTCAATGATTCCTAGGCTTAGCTATTTTAATGGATAATTCTATTTTAGAAGAAAGGCAGAAATAGGCAGAGAAGCAATGTTTTCCAAATTACGTCTCGGAGAATAATACTCATTCTTCAAGATGTTAACATGTTATGCAGGGAAAAAAAATTATATGGTCACGTAAATTTGGGGAGCACTGAATTAAATGCAAACAGTTTTCTTTGCTGCAGGACTTCACAGAGCCTTGAATACATATTATATACCCAAATGATGATAAATTAGCGTAAGAACCCTGATCTTTAAGACAGGAGGCCAGACTCCGATTCTGGTTCCATCATAAATAACTATATGGCAGTGAGCAAGTCTGTCTTTCTCGGTGGGTTTCAGGTGTAAGATGAGACAAATGGGCAGGATCAGGGATAGAACTAGGGGTAGGCAAGTAGGGTGCAAAATTTAAAGAGGCCCTAACTCTTGGGGTCATAAAAATGCAGGCACATGGCCCAGAGAGAGTGAGCCCTCCTTACATTTTGTGTCCTGCATGGCTTGCTGGCCTAACCCTAGTCCTTGCTCTCAGTGGGAAAGCCTCCGTGTCCCTTCCAGCTCTGACACTGTATGAATCCACATTGTGTCATGAAGTCACTGAGCAGGGAGATAGCTCTTGGGGAATATTTGGGGTGAATCCAGAGAAAGCTGAGGTTGACAGGAGTTTCCTTGGCAGCCGTCCCATCTCTACCTTCACTTGCAGGCATCCCTTATGGAAGGTGCCCTTCGCCAGCTCTGAAATGTCACAACTCTGCCTCATGTATGGTCTTTATGAGCACTAGTGTGCCTGGCTCACCAGGGAAGGGGACCTTCGGCATGTCTCCAAGCACGTCCACCCCCACACATCTGCATGCAAGCATATTCTCACCAGATTTTTCCATTTACTCACCATGACTGTCAGTGTGTGCTGGGAGGGCCCCAAGCCCAGGTCCAATTTTCCCACCGTTACCAGGACACCAGTGCTTGGGTCCAGCTGGAAGAGGCTGGCACTTCCTGGGTCTTGGCTGCCATGTATGGTATAGATGAGGCTTTTGCCCTTGTCTTGATCTATGGCCTGGACTCGCAGGAGCTCCACCCCTGGCACGGTGTCCTGGGGCACTCTGACCTCATAACGAGTTTCCAGAAACTGGGGCCGATGGTGGTTAATGTTGGCAATCATGAAGATGTGGACCTAGGGAGGGAGGTGAGGGAGAAGGTCCACTGCAAGCCCCAGGGGAACAGGGACTGGGTCTGTCTGGACCTCCCTGTACCACGCAGGCCTAGCACAGTGCCTGGCACTCAGCAATCACTCGATAAATATTTGTTGAATGAATGATAGTATTTCAAAATCAAAAGACTTTCAGATGCTGCACAGTCTAGTGTTTTCAAAACAAAATTTTCTTGAAGGGCCTTTCCATCAAGTGAAATGTTGTGTGAAATCCAAATGTGAGAAACAGATAAAACTCTGGCTGAAGCCAGAATAGAAATTCAGAGCCCCACTTACCCAGTCATCATCCCCCTATACCCATGGAAGCCCCATGGTACTCTATCTTTAATTAAAACTGCTCATTTAAACAAGCTTCCAATTATAGACAGATTCAGAGTGGGAGCAAGAATTCTCCCAGGGTCACAGAATTACAGAGTGCATTAGACAAGAACCTTGATTCTAAATTCAGTGTTCCTTGAGGAACACCACATCCACAAAAAACCTCTGTAGCCTCATCCCAACCAAGGAGGCCTTCCATCTCCTCTCAACACAGCGGTCCCCAGCTGAGGCCTCTAACCTGGGTGGCAATGGTGCGGGACCCATCTGTCACCTCGACAGTCAAGTTATAGCTCGACCTCCTCCTGGTATCAAGAGGCCTGGCAATGACGATGCTGCCTGTGGTCTTCTCAATGTCAAAGTCCATGTCCTTATCCCCACCTAGAGTGGGAGTGGGGAGAAAGCACACACAACCTCAGTGATTTAGGCATCACAGCATAAGACAGGCTTTGGTTGTCAGGCTCAGAGGACGTGGTGGTAAAGTCCACAGTGGTAAAGATGGTGAAGATGGTAAAGGTGGTAAAGGTGGTAAAGATCTGGGTGACAGGCCCCCAGTCCCAAAAGTGTAATTTATTCTGTCAAGTTGTTGTCAAGTTATTTTCATTTAAATTTTATTAATAAATCAAATTGATTAATAAACTATAAGAATCCAAATGTAAAATAACATGAAGTTTTAAAAATGTCTAGTATATAGAAATATGTTTAGTGACATGGAAATATATTCATGACATATTACACTTAAAAGTATTACAAAACAATATTTTAATATAACCCTAAGGGTGTGTGTGTGTGTGTGCGTGCACACGTGCATGTAAAGGAAAAATGACAAGAAGGAAACACATCAAAATTATAACAGTGGATTATCTTCTGATTGGTGGAATTTTAGGTGATTTTTATTCTCTTCTCTGCATTCATTTGTATGTGCGTATTTACCTATTTATAGACAGGCTGTCACTCTGTCACCCAGGCTGGGGTATATGGTGCAATCATAGCTCACTATAACCTCGGCCTTGGCCTCAAGTGATCCTCCTACTTCAGCCTCTCAAATAGCTGGGATTACAGGTGCGAGCCACTGTGTCCAGCCCATTTGTGCTTTTGAAATGTTTTAGAGAGCACATGCATTAATTTGGTATTAAAGAAAAAAAGTCAAATAATTAAAAGAGCAGTAAACCAGAACTGGAAGTAAGTCCAGGAGTTTCAAAGAGCTTGGGTCAGGAGCATATGTCCTATCCTACTCTTAGCCAGGACAGAAAACTGTACCAGGACTCCATGTTCATGTGGGTGTTGAAACTCTTAGAGATTTTTAACCTGGAATCCCTGGATGGGTTTCAAAGAGCCTATAAATCCTCTAAATTGTAGGCAGGTTTACATTTGTGTGTGTTTGTGCATGCAACTTTTTGGAATGAGGACCTAAGCATTCATCAGATTCCTGAAGGGTTCTGTGACCCCCAGATGTTGAAACAAAACCTTGATTTAGAGACAGAGAGGAATTTCAGAGAAGGCCATCAGAGCCTGGATCCAAGTGCCTCCTAGAATGAGAATGGGCCCTTTCCCCTGATCTCAAGGGCAAAACCTGAAGCCAGAACATTGTGCATGGCCCCAGGGTATAGCTGATGGCAGGCTCACGGTCAACTATGATTTTCACATTGAGGCGGAAAAGGAAACACAAAGCGTTTCTGCTCTGAGTCTTCCTGGACCATCTTAGGTCTCCCAGGTTCTTGGGGCAACTGGAGGCACTGCCAACTCTGGCTGGGGTTACAGATCGTGGCTGGAGTGAAAGGAAAGCTTGGCATTCGTGGCATTCTTACTGCCTGTGCTCCCAGAGAACCAGGGAAGAGGCAGTCCGCCCTCAGGGCTGAAAGAGGGGGTGCCAAGGAGCCCGACCTTGAGAGGGCTCAGAAGGACTGTAGCAGGAAAACTAAAGCTGGTGTATAAGGACAGGAGGGCCTGGCCCTCGTTGGGCCCTCAGCCTCGCCTCACCTGAGATGTTGAACCAGAAGAGGCCAGGTCTGCCCTCTACGCTGATGACCCCCACCATGTGGTTCACCGGGTCTGTCTCCATGACCGTAAAGCTGTAGTGGGTCTCATCAAAGGCCAGGGGGATGGAGGATGGCCGAGGCTGAGGGATCCACTCAATGTGTAGCCGGACACTGGCTGAGAGTGGTGGCTGCCCACTGTCTGTTGCCTTGATCTGAAAGGAGGCCAACACCAAAACTGAGGGCAAGAGACAAGAAGACCCAAGCAGCCAGGATGAGAACCAGAGTGTTCTGTGATTCTGACCAAGCTGGCCTCTTATGCAGTCATTCATTCATTTGATGCACACTTGAGGGCTTGCTGTAAACAGGCACCCTGACAGTTGCTGCAGGCACGGTGGTGAACAAAACATATAACCTGTGCTCAAGAACCTCATGGCTAATGTAAAAATAATAAATGCCACTGTTAACTGAAGACTTACTGTGTACTACTTCCTAAATTGAACTTTACATACATATGCCCTTTGCTCTTCCCAACTACCATAAACCTAACAAGCTAGAATTGATTGAATTCTCACTATTATCAGGCCTTGTTCTAAGAGCTTTGTGCACAATATCTGATTTAATCCTCACAATAACCTTGGAAGAGGTCCTGTTATCATCTCTCTTTTACAAGAAGAAACTAGGGCTCAGCGTGGTCAATTCACCTACCAGATGAAATGCTTGGCTAGCAATGAGACTGGGGTTGAATTCAGGCTGACTGATGAAAGCACCCATGCACTAGCTACTTGATATATTGGCTTCTCACAAGAAAAACTTTCTTATCTCCATTTTGCAAATGATAAAACAAAGGTTAAATGACTTGTCCAAGATCACACAGGTGTAAAATGGCAGTACTAGGGTTGGAATCCAGGCTTATTGATTCCAAATCCTCTCTTACTCTCACTAAATCCTTCTTTCTATGAGTCGAGGGGATTTCCCAGGCAAAGACCTTATTGCCCTCAAAGAGAAGGACCCAGAATTTGATCCTTTGGCTGAAGCTGGGACTCCCAGTTTCTCTGGTAGAAGGCCAAGAAGGAGAGTACCACTTCCCTCATGACGGCGGGCTGTCTTCCTCCTCCTGAATTCTCAAAGAAGGTCACTAACCAGCATGCCACTCCTCCCTCTGTGGCTTCCTTCTGTCTGCTCACCGTTAGGATGTTGTACTCTCCAGCTGTAAAAGTGCTGCTGGATGACACCACACCTGTGACCGGGTCGATACTGAAGCCCTCCTCATCGCTCTCCTTGATACTGTAGGTGACTCTGCCATTAAGACCCTCATCCAGGTCTGAAGCCACCAGCCTGTACACAGGCCCAGAGGACACTGGGCTCAGCCTCTCTGGAAGGCGGACATTGAAGAGCTTATGGGAGAATACAGGTGGATTGTCATTGACGTCCAAGATGCCTATCACCACCCTGGAGGTGGACTTCAGTGAGGGCTCCCCATTGTCCAGCACGGTCACCTGGGGGCAGAATTGAGCATGAGCACCTGAGCTGACAATTGCAAATTAGTGACTATGCTTTGCCACCCACCACAGCCCTATCACCCCTTTTAACAACCTGGAAATATCAGTCAGTTTGTTCTTTGGTATCAGCTTGTGCTTTTTATTATCATAACTTCACCTACTTGGAACTCAGCTCTCTGGCAACTTTGCCCATGGGAAAGCCAGTGAGAACAGAGAAAGGAAGCAGAAAGAACTGGAAGAAGACAGAGTCAGTCTCTAGACAAAAGCTGGTGCTGTGTATGTGGGACAGCCCTGGGCCATTTCTCAGAGACTACGTACTTTTTACTTGCTTGTGTTTCTCATAATCTTAGTTCTCTGGTTTCCTTAAGCTGCTCAATATTAGAGAAAACAAATGAGAAAATGTTTATGAGGGAATGAGTGGTACTTTTTGAGTCAGACACGTGGCCCAATGCAATGAAATCGAGTGAGAAAAAGCCCCCAAACCATTTCAGAACCAGTAGTTATTTAATGCAAGGGCAAATAATCACATGCATCAATAGCCCCAAGGGCATCATATCAGACAGGACCTTTCCACATGAAATGGTTACGAATTTTTAAAAACACTTCGGTGTTTAAAGGTAAATATCTGTTACTGAACTGTGGAGAATGCTTTCAGTCCTTAGGAATTCTAGAAAGCCATTTAGCTACTTCTTACTAATAATACCTGTTTCTTTTTTTCTTTTTTTGAGACTGAGTCTCGCTCTATCGCCCAGGCTGGAGTGCAGTGGCACGATCTCGGCTCACTGCAACCTCCACTCCCGGATTCAAGTGCTTCTCCTGCCTCAGCCTCCCAAGTAGCTGGGATTACAAGCGCCCGCCACCACACCTGGCTAATTTTTGTATTTTTATTAGAGATGGGGTTTCATCATGTTGGCCAGGCTGGTCTTGAACTCCTAACCTCAAGTGATCTGCCCGCCTCCGCCTCCCAAAGTGCTGGGATCACAGGCATGAGCCATTGCACCTGGCCAATAATACCTGTTTCTTACCAAAGGAAAAAGAATGTGCAGAGCATGGAAGTATCAAAGGCAAAATTTATTTCCTGCTGAGGAATATGTATTGCCCCCTCCTGATGCCTTTAAAACTAGAAGAGATAATCAGTGAAGGACAGCTCAGGAGGGGAAATAGTTAGATTTCCACCTGATCTCCTTCTCTTCTGATTTCATTCCCTCTAAGCCACTAACTAAAGCCTTTCATTGGAATAGGCACCAGGAATGCCTATGTGATTTTAGAGGCATCCTAGAAAGAACACAGATCTAGAAGACAAAGGTCTGGTCTTCATCCTGGCTCTGCTACTGACCGAGAATGATTGTGTCTCCCTGGGCCAGGAGGGATGGACTGGACTCAATAAGTACATAGCACACATGTACTGCTCCCCTGTCCTTCACTCCCTGCAGGCATTACTAATCAATCAATGGTGCCTTCCCAGCCTGGACACAGTTTCAGACTCCTTCCCTTCTCAGTGCTGAGGAGCTAGCAAAGATCCAAGGATCATCCAGCAAGGCTCAGCTCATGTGTATCCTCCTCCCTGAGGCCAAACCCTCCTCAGCCACAGGGCTAGACATGCACGTGGCTCCAAGGCCTAACATGGCTCCACAAATCGCCTTCTGTGGGAGGCATTCAAACCCAGTCGATGGATTCACCACCATTACTTACCTCCAGGATGTGTTCATCCTTGTTCTCTCTGTCCAGCTGCCGGGCTGTAGATAGGAGACCTGGGAGAGAGACGGTAGGGGAGAGACATGAGCAAAAGGCTTTCAAGGCCACTTTGCTGAGGCAAGTTCAAGAATTACATTCAAATCTCAGATAAGAATTCTTCTGATCTTTGAAGAACACCTAAAGATCATCCTCGACTTAGGATAGTTCAACTTAAATGTCCTACTTTATCATGGTGTGAAAGCAATACACATTCAGTACAAACCATACTTCAAGTATCCATACATTCTGTTGTTTACTTTCACTTCAGTATTCAAATACTGAAGTATTGAGTACAAATACTGAAGTGTTGAAATATTCAATACTTTATTATAAAATAGGCTTTGTGTGAGATGATTTTGCCCCCTTAAGCTAATGCAAGTGTTCTGAGCACGTACAAGGTAGGCAAGGCTAAGCTATGATGTTCTGTAGGTTCAGTGTTTAAACACAGTTTGGACTTACAGTATTTTTAACTTATAATGGATCTATTGGAATATGACCTCACTGTAGGCTGAGGAGCATCAGAACACTAAGGGGAAATGAAACTCGGGGGAAAGGGACGGTGAAGTGAGGAGCTGGGAGAGAACAGCAGAGATAATATGTCAGGTGAAGTTCCCAGCTACTTCCTGCTTTCACTATTAGGCAGGGGTGATACATCAAAACTTCAGCAATCGGCCCACCGTGAGCAGCCTCCGCAGTCAGGATGGTTGCCAGCTGGAAGCACCCAGTAGGGTTACTGGTGCACAGGGGTTAATGTCAGCACTGCTGTGATTTTGGTTTCTTGTCACTAAAATCTATGGAACATGTTTGCATCTGGATGTCTTCTGCTCATCATTCATTTCCTCTTCTTTTAATTAACAAACGCTAGTTCTCCTGAGGGGAAACCAATTTTAGTCCTTCACTATCTGGGGTGCAGCTGAACCTCCTGGGGAGAAGTTTATAGCCCAAGGAGAGCCAGTCAGCACAGACTATCCCCCTGGCCCTCGCAACTGGCTCTGCAATAGACAAGGGACCCGTCTGTCTGATAAGAATCAATTCTGGGACTTTTGCAAGAGCTCTAGAAAGATACTTTTTCTGCTGGTGTGCTGAGAGGACAGGAGGAAGCCTGATAGCAACAAGAAGGACTCCTGAGGATAGATCCACTCAGAGAAAATAAGGCCAAGAGATAAGCAGAGGCAGAGCCTTCATTACATTATTCGAACGCTGGCTACACCTGTGCCTGCAGCCATCCTATGTCTGGAATTTTCCATAAAGTAAGAAAAACAATGTATTTTATTGCCTCAGCCAACCTGCATTGGGTTTCTATCTTTACATCTGAAAAAGTCCTGGCAACCAATTCAATTCTGAGAATTCATATGTTGGGACAGGAATGGGTTAGGGGTCATGGTGAGGCTGGGAAAGCATTCAGGGTCTTTGGGATTGGGAGGCCTCCAGAAAGGACTCTACCTCCTGCCTCAGCCTCTCCCTTCCCCTCCTATGGCCCTGCTAACCCCCAACTCCAGCCTCAGGTTCCTTACAGGGGACCCATTAATCCCCTCTGTGCCTTGCTTGACTCCAGGAAGCTCCTGTTAATTTTCCCAACCTTATTTCAACCCCAGCCTCCTCTGCAAAAGGAGGAGTGGAACTGGGCGACCTTTAACATCTTTCTGGCTTAAGTTCTGAACTTCTCATCACACTTTAAGGAATTTATTCTAAGGAAATCAATGCATACATCTGGGAAGATGAGTACACACGGTGTTCACCTTAGTCATGTTTTAAAAGCAGATAATTGGACACAATCCATATAAGGGACCAGTTGGATACAGTTTACATAAAAAGGAATCTTAAGCAACTATTCAAAATACATTTTGTAGATGGGGAAATGCTGCACACAATATATTGTTGAGTAAAAGAGGCAGCTTGTCGCCCGGGCATGGTGGCTCACACCTGTAATCCCAGCACTTTGGGAGGCCAAGGTGGGCGGATCACTTGAGGTCAGGAGTTTGAGACCAGCTTGACCAATATGGTAAAACCTCATCTCTACTAAAAATACAAAAAAATTAGCCGGGTGTTGTGGCATGTGCCTGTAGTCCCAGCTACTAGGGAGGCTGAAACAGGAGAATTGCTTGAACCCAGGAGGCAGAAGTTGCAGTAAGCTAAGATCGCGCCACTGCACTCCAACCTGGGTGACAGAGCAAGATTCCGTAAAAAAAAAAAAAAAAAAGAAAAGAAAAAGCAAAAGCAGCTTGTCAGGAGCTGCAGCAGAAATAACAACTATTGCCTTCAGTTTCAGAGAAACCACGAAGTGATAGCATTTTCCCCATTTATTATTATTACTATTCACTAGGGTCCTAGTACTGGCTCTTCCCATGACAGGCTGGTGCAGATGAATAGAGAGGGGGCTCCTCTGGGCTTCTCTCAGTTCATCCGTAATTGAAGAAGTTGGGCAGAGAAGGTGCTAGCTCTCTGAAAGATTCCGGGAAGTTGAGGTGGAGGTTTTCAGGGGCCCAGAGGTCATCCAAAGCCATGGCCTGAGAGGCCGTGGCTGGTGTGGATGGTCTCTTGTAAATGAAAGCAGAGTTACTGGTCAAGGTTAATGGAACATCTGAACACTTTCAGTAAGTTTCCTGATCTTGTTTAGGTGATGAAGTGATTGAGATCATAGAATTAAGTGTAGAAAAAGAAGCTCAGTGAAGAGCCCAGAGGTTCCCTGGGGGGCTCAGTGACAGAGCTGGGAGCTCAGCAAGAGGAACAGGGATTCAGTGCTGGCCCAGAGCCTCCAGTCATGGCAATGGGAGTGTGGTGCGAGGATGTGGGCTCTGTCAGGGGCATGTTTTCGCCTTGTGTAGTTGAACACAAGTCATTCCAGCTTTTTCTTCCCTAACTGAAGGTTGGCATGTGAGGAATTGGAGAAGGCTCCTGAGAAGCTCCACACTCAGGCACCCTTCCAGTCAAAGAAGAACAAGTGGAAGGAAAGACACACTCCTGTAGCGGGAGGGTGTGGATACTGTCCCAGCTTGGCCCCAAGCTCAGGTGCCTCATGGGGGAGGGCCTAGGGCTGGGGTCCCCCAGGAGAGGGTAAGGACTAGGGGGTCTTGGCAGGTAAGCCTTCCATCTGGCTCCATCCCTTCCTTTCCTCCCTGCCCTTCTCTCCTCTCCCTTTGCTCTTTTCTCTCTGTGTATCTCCTTCACCATCCTACTCCTCTCTTCCAGCTCTTCTCTCTCCTCTCCCCTTTTGTCTCTGAATGTCAGCCTCTCTGTCTCTCTCTCCCTCTCTCCTCCAACCCCATATGGCTTTTCTTTTCTCTTTCTGCCTCTCACCACTGCCTCCCCTGACCTTCTAAGGTCCTGTGCCCCTGGAATCAATGCTCTGTGGCATCCTGCACAGTGGCCCCTATTCTCATCTTCATCCTCCTCTCTGAAGTCAGTGTCAGAGTTCCCAAGAAGTGCCTGAATAGAATGGGGATATAGCAGAACCACCTCCACAGGGCTGCGTGCACATTCACTAAGGTGCATAGAAAACCCCTCTCGCCCTTCCTGGATGAGGTGGCACTCAGTGGACTTCACTCTTACCATTTTTCTCCTCCAAACAAATGTTTCCCCAACACCCTATCTCAGACCCATATTTGACCCTTCATCTTCCCTCCTCCAACAGTTTTCCGACTGTTGTTGATTCTATCTCTGATAGATTCCTGATCTTGAATTCCTCTTATCCTGAGTCACCAAAATCTAGGTCTTGCCCCAGCTACCTTTCCATCTTTACCTTCCTCTTCTTCCCTCCTGCAGCATCAAAGAACCAACCCTATTGGAGCTCTCACATGCACAGGCATTCAGCTAAGCTCTTTCTGTAGCTCTGTATATTAACTCATTTAATCCTCACAACAGCCCAGGTGGTCTCTATTATAATCTCCATTTCACTGGTGAGAAAACTCAAGCATAGAGCAGGTAAGTCACTTTCCCAAGATCTCATTATTTATAAGTGGTGGAACTGCGATAAACCTTTAGAAAGTCCATCTACTTGTATTGTCTTCAACAAGATCAGGGTCTTCCTCCCTCTCAGATAGCACCTGTGTCATCATCCTCGCCCATTTGCTCTCCCAGACTGCTGCCTCTCAAAATCCTCCCACTCTCCAGCTCAGCATAACCACCCCTGTTCCGTGAAGCCCTTGCAGATCTACCACCCAGAGCAGCTTCCTCCTTCTTCTGAGTGGCCAGGGCACTGTATCTACACATATTTTTGCGATGTTACACCCTTTCAAACTGGTTCTATCGTGTTTATATCCAAATCTTCATGCTCCTGATGGACTGAATTTCTCAACACTTGAAATCGTGTTTTATTTGTCTTCATATAACTCCACAGCACATTGTTTAGAAGCCTCGTGAGGGCAGACACCTTTAAACATTTGCTGAGTGTGTGCATGAATCCTAAGTTTAACAAAACATTGTGGATGCTGGCAGAGATTCATTCATCCATTTAGCAATTATGTGTTGAGCTCTTAATGTGTGACAGGTACTGAAGAAATTGTGGTGGGCACCAACAGTTAGGGACCCTTTTCTCGGGGAACTCTGAAGTCGAGTGAAGGACACAGCCTATTAATGGAATAATCACACAAGTGAATATAACATCACAAAAGGAGTAGGTGGTGCTGGAGAGTGTGTTAGGGTATCAGGACAGACTTCTCTAAGGTAAGAACAGCTGGGCTGGAATCTGAAAGAAGAGCGGGAGTTAACCAGACAAAAGGAGAGAAGAGTCGCCTGCTAGAGAGAATGGCACATGCAAAATTCTGTGTGGAGGGGCCCCGACGGAGGCAGGCCATGTGACTGGAACATGGGGAGGGGCAGCAGGAGAGGGGCAAGATGAGGCCAGAGAGGTCAGCAAGGACAGACCAGGCATGACTTTGTAGGACACAGCAGAATCTGACTTTCTTTCTTTCTTTCTTTCTTTTTTTTTTTTCTGAGACAGGCTCTTGTTCTGTCGCCCAGGCTGGAGACCAGTGATGTGATCATGGCTCACTGCAGCCTCGACCTCCCAGGCACAAGCCGTCTTGCTCCCTCAGCCTCCTGAGTAGCTGGGACTTCAGGTGCACACCATCACGCCAGGCTAATTTTTGTATGTTTTGTAGAGATGGGATTTCGCCATGTTGCCCAGGGAGCTCTAGAACGCCTGGGCTCATGGCCTCCCCAAGTGCTGGGATCACAGGTGTGAGCCACCATGTCTGGCTTACTGACTTTATCTTAAGGGCACAGGGAAGCCATGCAAGGCATCCAAGTAGGGAAGTGGGACAAAGTAATGCTGGTGATGAGAAAGGTGGGCTGGGGGCGCATTGGTGATTTGTTCTACTTTTGAAAATGTTCATGCGTATAAAGATTTCTTCCTTTCAACTGCAGGAAGGCTAAGAACATCTCTGCCCTCTAGGGCATTTTGCCAGACCTGCTGTCAGGGAACTGTTGATAGTAAACAGAACAAGGATTTGGAAGAAGCTGAGAAGTTAATGCCTTAGGTGAGAGATCTCTTCCCACTCCTGAAGAGGGAGGGACAGGGAGGGACAGGGAGGGACAGGGTGGGCCCAGGTAGAGAGCCAGCTTCAGCCTGTTTTCCAGGAGAAAAGCATCCTCCTCCTAGAACTACTCCATACCCTGAGGTCAAAGGTTAACAGGAAAGGTTGGCAACAAATGTTACCAGGCAAATAGGGACTTATATCTCACTCACCCTCCTGTCTGCTCCAGGACTCCCAGCCTCATCCTCCTCCTGGTTCCCTTTTGTCTTAAGAATAAAGGGACTGCCCGCCCACATTCTTCCCTTCCTCCAATCTCACCAGGTTCCATCCTTCTCGAACAAGAGTAAATTGTTGGAGACGGAAAACAAGATGTTGGGTTCAGTGGGGAATATGTCAGCCTTCTCTACAATAGGATTGTTGTTCATCCCCCAAGAGGAAGATGCGGCTTTAAGAAGCGTGTGCAGCCGTGGGACCTAGCTCTCACACTGCAGCACCAAGGAAAGCTAGGCAGGTGGTGTCAATGAGGGAGGCAGGCTGGGAATAATACAACAGGGGATGGCAGGAACTGCAGGGACCAGAGCATCTGTGCCAGGTCTACAAAGGGAGCAGCTGTTGGCTCCGGGCCACTGTGGCCCAGCGGGACTATGAAGACAGTGTGGCCCGATCCTTCCATTTTTAAAGAACAACCAGAAATCTGGAACGTTTTGTGGAATTTTCTAATTTTATGTGTTGGCTACAACTTAAAAAATAATTGTATAAAGCTTAAGCAAATCAAACAAAACACCTTTATGGGCAATGTCTGACTCATTGCTGCCAGCTGCCAATGTCTGGATTTCTCCCAACCATCCACCATCCTTGCCCCAGAAGGCTTTGGGCAGGTGCTCCCGAGATGGTTGACAACATAAGTGGATTCACACTGCCAACACTCTGGGCAGGGTTGAGATCAGTCTGAAACTAGGGTTAAGGGATTCAACCTGTGGCTCATGACTCAGGAGAGAGTCAGGTTGGGACCACTTGGAGGTCTGAACTAGTCTCAGGTTGACCAATGGGCAACCTGCTTAGTTTCCTTGGGCCCCAAGGAAAGAAACATGAAGACAGATCCTTTTCATTTTCACACAGAGATGGACTTTGTAGAACAGCATTGTCAAATGTTAGCACACATTTGAAACACATCAGAATCCCCTGCAAGTCTTGCGAAAACACGAACTGCTGGGCCTCACCCTCGAAATTTTGATTCAGTGGGTTTAGGGTGGGGCTGGAGAATTTGAATTTCCAAGTTCACAGTAATGCTGATGGCGCTGATTGGGGCCCACAATTTGAGAACCACCATTTTAGAGATCCCTGTTCAACCAGTTTTTGGATCCTTACCTGTAACAGGGTGAATAATAAAGAATCCCATGTGGTTTCCACTGGTGATGTTGAAGGTCAGCTTCCCTTTGGAACTGGAGTCTGGGTCCCAGGCATTCAGTTGAAGCACAGAGGTGCCCACGGGAGCATCCTCCTGGATGGAGGGGTAGAACACAGCTTGGGACATCTGGGGTGGGTTGTCATTAGCATCCGTAACCTCAATGTAGACTTCAGTTACAGAAGAGAGGGGCACAGAACCTCTGTCCACTGCTAATACCGTCAACCAGTAGTAAGATGCAAATTCTCGGTCCAGGGGTGCCAGAGTCTGAATCATTCCTAGGGACAGTAAGTCAGCAAACCCAAAATACTTTAGAGCTCAAAGTGGCTTTAGAAATCACCCTTACCCACCATTCCCCAAACTGTACTGTGGAAAGGATATTAATAAGTAGATTTCCGGCGGGCGCGGTGGCTCAAGCCTGTAATCCCAGCACTTTGGGAGGCCGAGATGGGCGGATCACGAGGTCAGGAGATCGAGACCATCCTGGCTAACATGGTGAAACCCCGTCTCTACTAAAAAATACAAAAAACTAGCCAGGCGATGTGGCGGGCGCCTGTAGTCCCAGCTACTCGGAAGGCTGAGGCAGGAGAATGGCGTAAACCCGGGAGGCGGAGCTTGCAGTAAACTGAGATCCGGCCACTGCACTCCAACCTGGGCCACAGAGCGAGACTCCGTCTCAAAAACAAAATAAGTAGATTTCCTATGAAAAGAAGAAACTCCTTCTACCAATATAATGTGGGAGATGCTGAGTTGAACACAGGGGAATTAATATCCTTATTCTAGAACCTCTCAGAACATTCCTCTGCTAAAATGGGCCCATGCCTTTAGCATGTGAGCATATTTAGGGTTTTCAGAAGACAGTGGTAGTTTATCTACTTTCTCTTGACTACTTAAATCCAAGTTCCATTGATCTATTTCACATTCTGTAAGTGAGGTTTTCTTATAGTTGTCCTTAAATTCTTCACACTTTATGTCCTGGTAGATAATCAGTTTCAGGGTTAGGGATTTGATGAATAAATTGCCATTCCCTTCTCCATCATTTTCATGATTTTAAGGGGCTGAGCTTCATTTTTTAGTTCATTCCCTCCACAAATTGCTTACTATGGGCTAGCACTGTTCTAGAAGTTGAGGGTCCAAGAATGAGGAAAAGAAGATTACACCCCAAGCTCTCATGGATCATGCTGTACTGGCAGGGTCTGTGTGAGAGGGCATGGCCCATGCTTACAGCCATAGCATGACAGAGATGACCACTGGGGAAACTGAGGCTTACAGAGGGAGCACGACTCGACCAAGATCATGTAGCAAGTATGTGGAAGAACTGGGTCTGGGATTGACTCTTAATCTAATGCTCTTTCTAATTACACAGCTTAATTAGATTAAGCTGTTTTCTTTCAGTGGCTGGAGTTAAGAGACAAAGGTTGCTGAAAGCCAACATTGAGAACAAGTTATTACAACTTGGTTTTGGTGGAAATAAATCACCTACCAAATTGCAAACTCCTTGAGGGCAGTCATCTGCCTTTATTCACCTTGGATCTCCTGCAGGTACCTATCTTAGGGCCTTACCAGTACTGGGCACTCAAAAAGTGCTGACTTACACATATTTTCCTTGAAACTTAAAAAAAGGAATGTGGTTGTGTCACATTTTTGGAGAGCAATTTGGAAATACTTGTTAACACAGAAAATGCACATTATCCTCTGACCTAGAAACTTCATTTTTAAGAATTTTTCGGCCAGGCACGGTGGCTCACGCTTGTAATCCTAGCACTTTGGGAGGCCAAGATGGGTGGATCACCTGAGGTCAGGAGGTCGAGACCAGCCTGGCCAACATGGCAAAACCCCATCGCTACTAAAAATACAAAAGGTAGCCAGGCATGATGGTGGGTACCTGTAATTTCAGCTACTTTCGAGAGCCTAAGGCAGGAGAATCGCTTGAACTCAGGGGACAGAGATTGCAATGAGCTGAGATTATACCACTTCACTCCAGCCTAGGTGACAGAGCAAGACTCCGTCTCAAAAAAAGAAAAGAATTTTTTTCTGTAGAGACTCAGACATATAAGTAAAAGTATATAAATAAGAATATTATGCCTATATGGTAGAATAATATGTGGCCAATTAAAACAAATGAACTGACAAATAAAATGTGTTGATGTTATATGACATGAAAAAAGTAAATTTTAGAATAGTATCTATTATACTATATTTTCATAATAATAAAATGAACAATATATGATATATAAGACACAAAGAAAGAAACTTTAGAAGATTATAGAACAAATTGTTAATAAAGATTATATCTGGGATGATGGAACATGGGGGAGCATTCATTTTAAAATTTTATATAAAAATTTATAATCTGATGTATTAGTTTTATAAACAGAATATGTAATATATGTGCATATATGTGTATGTCTATATGCACATATATAGATATATATTTCTAGTAAAACAAATTAAAATAAAATACACAGGAAAAAGAATCCCTATTTATTTTTTCCTTCAGCCCATCTATCCCAGGACCTGGCACCCTATCCTACCCCACCCCCAGTACCTGTGTCCTGGTTGATGCTGAAGGCTGCGAGTCCAGTGCCAGCGCGCAAGAAGTACTGAAGCTCTCCATCCAAGCCACTGTCATTGTCCTGGGCAGCCACTACCATCACCTGAGTTCCCGAGGGGCTGTTCTCCTGCACCTGGCCCTGGTGCACGAAGGAGGCAAAGTGGGGAGGGTGGAGATTCTCATTCACATCCAGGACAATCACCTCCACATGGCAGAGGGTCCTGCGGGCCAGGGGCCTCCCACTGTCACTGGCCCACAGGCTCAGATTGTACCCAGCTCGCCTCTCAAAGTCCAGCTCTTTCTCCAGAATGAGCGCCCCTGTCATCAGGTCCACCCGGAAGGTCCCATGGGCGCCATCCATCAGAACATATCGCACCTCACCTGCGGGGCCCAGGTCAGGATCAGAGGCATCCAGAAATGTCAAGACAGTCCCGGGGGGCAGGTCCTCTGGGACCTTCAGCCTGTTGCGTTCTGTGATGCACTGGGGGGAGTTGTCGTTGACATCCTCCAATGTGATTATCAGGTCAGTGACAGAGAATAGCTGGTGGCCCTTGCTGGGCTGATCCCTGGCCTCCACCTTGAGTATGTACCGAGGCTCTGATTCGCGGTCCAGGTGTCCTGTAACAACCAGTTCCCCAGTGAGAGGGTGGAGGGAGAACTTCTCTGTGGGGCTTAGCAGGGTGTAGCGAACCCTGCCATTGTCTTCTGAGTCAGCATCTTTGGTTGTCAGCTCTGCAATTGTGGTTCCAACTTCTGTGTCCTCCGAGATGGTTAACTGGTACCCACCAGGAGGAAACCTGGGTGCGTTGTCATTCCAGTCTTTCACATTCACTGTCAGCAGCTTCCAGGAGGACTTCTGGGGAGTGCCCAGGTCATATACTGTTACATTGAGGATGTAGAAATTGGTGGCTTCATAGTCCAAGGGAGCAGCTACAGTGAGCACCCCTGTCTCCAGCTCTATGTCAAAGCAGCCCTCCTCATTGCCATCTGCAATCACATAGACCAGTTTGCCATTAAAACCAGCATCAGGGTCAGTGGCTGCTAGGCGGGCCAAAGGGGTGTTGATAGGGACACTCTCAAGGACATCAATGGATTGGGGGAAGTGGTCCTCAAACTGGGGGATGTAATGATTTATCTGATATGTGCTTAAAGAAGTGAATTCCTCATCACTGGACTCCTGGTTCTGAAGCCCAATAGAGTGGAGGATAGTCTTTGTGAACTGTGTCAATACTCCTGTTTTATCACATGTTACAGGAACTTCAAAATGAGGGTCCTTCACCACAGTAATATTCAGAGTTGTGGGTGAGGCATAGTTTTTGCCATCTGAGGCTGTAATTTTCAGGGAATAACTGGTGGGTTGACCAGCAGTAAGATTGATAAAAGAGCGTTTGAGGGATATCACTCCGGAGAAATGATTTAGATCAAAATACTCTAATTCATTGCCTGATACAATCTCGTATTTTAGGTTCTGAAGCTCATCCACATCTATGGCTGACATAGTCACTATTGATTTCCCTACTGGCCAGTCTTGGTGGATAGACCCTGTGCAGTTGACTTCTTCAAACATGGGCTGGTTGTCATTCAAGTTCCTGAGCTGAAGAAAAATGGACACTTCCTTCTCCCGGCGAAAGGGGGATCCCCAGTCTGATGCTCTTACCCGGAAGGTATAAATTCTCTTCATGAGTTCATAGTCTGTGGGTTTGGAGGTGGAGATGATACCCAGGTAAGGGTCAATAGAAAATGGCAAAGCTTTTGGTCCAGCAATGGAATAGGTGACATATCCATTCTCCCCATGATCCCGGTCAGTGGCAGTCACAGCCAAAACACTGGTGCCTGGAGGGATGTTCTCATCCAAGGTGCCATCATAGGAAGACCTGTTGAAGAGGGGGGCATGGTTGTTGCAGTCCACAATGTCAATGACAACCATGGTGGAGACCTGGCCCGGTGAGGTTCTGATGTGTAGCTGATAGTGGGCTCTGTCGTGGAAGTCCATGAGCTTTGTGGTGGTGATCAACCCAGTTCGAGCATTAAGTTTAAATCCTACATTCTCTGAAGATGGCTTTAGAACATACTGCAGGTTGGGGAAGGCTGGGGTGACTCTCACCATCACTACCCGACTGCCAGGAGGGGAAAACTCACTAAGTTGCACTCTGTAAACAGCCTTCTCGAATTTGAGGGAAGCCAATTTGGAAGGTGGTAGGTGAAAGCCCCTGATCTGGGAATAAAAATAAGGACCACTCCCACTCCTGGCCTGGAGGCTGAGGTTGAACCCATGAAGGTACTCCATCCAGTTGATGTCTTTGACAGACACCAAACTGAACTCATTGCTCCGGGCATAAGACTTGATGGCTTTGAAGTGCTTTCCAGGGTCACCACCAACAACTTCCACTGACTCCACTTCAGCTCCTGAGCTATTTACGTCGACCAGTACAGTGGCATAGGTGGTACCATCATTGCTGTCTGGTGGAGTCACCACCACCGAAGCAATGGCTGGGGGCTTCCTGAGGGCAGGCTCCACATGAACCACAAGTGCAGCCAGGCTGCCAAACCCATCGCCCTCAGAGATTTTGCGCATGCGGTCCACAGCTAGCACCTGAAGCTCATGCTTCCCTCGCCAGGTGACGTTAAGCTTCCCAGCCACAGTGACCACACCGCTGGTGGGATGGATGGCAAACATCTCTGACCTTGTGTTAAAGGCATAATAGAACTCAGCATTCTGGCCTAGATCAGCATCTGTGGCAGTCACCTTGCAGATGGGGCTCTTCAGGGGCATGTCCTCAGAGATGGTGACTCTGTATGAAGGTGGAGAGAAGAGAGGCTTCAGGTCATTCTGGTCCAGGATGTGGACCACCACGCGGGTCAAAGCTTCCAATTCCAAGGTCTTCTCTGTGGCTTGGATGATGAGGGTGTAGCTGTCTCGCACCTCTCTGTTCAGAAGAGCTGTGTTGCTGCTCTTTGTCCTTATTCTTAGGAAGCAGAAGTTGCCCACCACATACTCCTCAGTTTTAAATGCATTGGCCACGTCTCCAGAGATGATCCGGTACCTCACTGCCCACTGTGGCTCCGTGAGGTAGATGCCCATTTTCTCAAAGCTCTCCACATAGGTCTTGGGAGAAGAGTTTTCATAGATGGTGGCATTGTAATGGGAGTGTGTGAAGTGCCAAGCAGAGGAGGAGAGAATCCCTTCTAGAGGCTTCTCACAGGTCGCACAATGGAGCAAGAATATGGCAAAACCCAGCAGGGCAATAGTCATTGTGGAAAACTCCCGAAACCCTGGGCAGAAAATAAAAGACAGGGTGCAAGTTAGGAAAAAAAATGGTTTCTACTGCTATGGTTCTTAACTGGAGGTGATTTTGACCCTCAAGGGACACTTGGCAATGTCTGAAGATACTTTTGGCTGTCCCATCTTGGGGCCAGTGGTGCTAATGGCATCTGGCAGGTAGAGGCCGGGGATACTGCTAAACATCCCACAATGCATAGGACAGTACCTTTGCATTAGTCAGTTCTCACGTTGAGAATAAAGACATACCAGAGACTGGGTAATTTATAAAGGAATGAGGTTTAATGGACTCAGTTCCACATGACTGGGGAGACCCCACAATCATGGCAGAAGGCAAAGGAAAAGCAAAGGCATATCTTACATGGCATCAGGCAAGAGAGCGTGGGCAGGGGAACTCCCCTTTATAAAACCACCAGCTCTCATGAGACTTATTCACTATCACAAGAACAGCATGGGAAAAACACACCCCCATGATTCAATTACCTCCCACTGGATCCCTCCCGTGATACTGGGGGATTATGGGAACTACAATTCAAGATAAGATTTGGGTGGGAACACAGCCAAACCATATCAGCCCTGCAACAGAATTATCCAGCCCCAATGTCAGTAGTGCATGGTTGAGAAACCCCGTGGCTGAAGAATAGCAGACTAGTTCAAAATGCTCTCTCAAAGGCACTCAGCAGCTAGAACACAGTCCTGAACTCTTACTCTTTTTCCCAAAAACTTTCTGTGACTCCTTGGGTGATGGTGAGATAGTCCCAACTCTTAGCCAGGAACCAAGTTTAGCAATCTGGTTCTAAACTACTCTTCTCTCTCTCCTTCCTACAAGGCCTTTCCATTAGGGCTGAGCTCTAGTCAAACTGAGCTGTTTCCGCACGTGCAGAGGCTGCAGGAAAGCAAAGTGACCAAGATCCCAGGCCTGGTGTCTGGCTTCCTGGTTCTCAGCCCTGCCTCAGTCATTTGCTAGGTAGGTGACTTTTAGAGCAAGTTATTTAACCTCGATGAGCCTTCATTTCACCTTCTGTACAATAAGGATAAAAAAATTATCAGTCTCATAGGATTGTTGTGAAAATTTAGTGAAATAATAAAGGTAAATGACTTATCAGAGTGACTGGTTTATCGTCAGTTCTAACTTAATATCAGCCATGACTGATAATAGGAAACTAAGGTTCATAAAAGGAAGGGAGCTGCCCAGGGCCTTATAGCTAGTGGGAACTCCTTGCACAGACCAGGGTTGCCTCCCTGCCCCAGTCCTATTTATACCTGTTTCACCACATGTCCCTTATAGACAGGGCATGACTCTGACTCATCTTGTCACCTGGAACATGAAAACTCCCAGACTCCTGGAATGTCTGAGTTGAAATGAACATTAGAGATGATGGGGTTCTATCCTTGCTTTTCATCATAGATGAGCATAGATGGTGAAATAGAGCCCCGAAGTCGAGATCAGTCCAGCTCCAAGTCACACAGTGTGTGACCAGGTAAGAACTAGTCCCTGGGAATTAGTTCTTGTTGAACTAATCATGAATAAATGCTTTGCCTCTCTTAGACCCTTGTTGTTTCCCACAGAGCCCATCCCTGAACTCTAGCCTGGGTGAAAATGTGAGACTCACCAGGGCCAAGGATGCAGCAAGGGGCAGGTAGGAGCGGGGCAGAGTTCGGCAGGGCCATGTGTAGGGCTGGTGCACGAGGCTGATGCCTGGCTTGCCCCGGGAGCCTTGATTCCTAGGAGCTTCGTGGCTGCCAGCCAGATGTGCTGAAGCATTCTTGGATAAACCTGGCCAGACTTGATTTTCCAGTTGCCTTGCTCTTCAAAGCCAAGGAAGAGTTAAACTTCCAAGGCAAAGGGGGAAGGAGAGGCTTGGAGCCGAGCCTTCCCAGAGTCCTGTGTGAACTGGGCACAGGGTTCCCCAAGATTCTGCTGACAGCATCCCGAGATAAGAGGCAGGAATAGAAAAGTCTGCCTAACTCGGGGTCTGAAGGCCTGTGACAGAAAATAATTTCAATATGTCCCACCCTTCCAGCTTCCCTACCACCTGCCTTCTGACTCTTGAGATTTTGTTGGTGGTGCCTTAAGCCCAGGCACCTCAGAAAAGAGAGGGCAGGAAGGAGGCAGATTCTTCACTCGAGGTCTGAAAGCTAGTGGCAGAAAGAGCTGTTGTACATTCCCCGCCCTGCCTGCCCCCTACTGGCCCTCCATGCTTAGGGCTGCAGCCCCAGGCAAAAGTCTGCCCCAGGCAAAAGCCACACTCACCCTACCCCGACCCAGCCCCCACAAGCAGAAGGGGACCCCTGAGTCATTCAGCCTCCAACCCCTGCAGGATGGCATTGCTTTTAAAGTTGAAGCCCCAAGGGAAAATGAGTCCTCACCCCAGTCCCAGGTCCACTGGCTCCACAGCTCTGCGAGCCCAGGGTGCACGCAGCCTCCCAGCCCTGCCTGCCCTGCTGTATGGAGAGCTTCCTGTTCCCCAGGTCAGTACCTGTGTTGGGCAGGTCCCAGCAAGATACTCTGCTGGGTGGCTGCACAGGCGCCTTGCAGTGCAGGCGTCGTTAAGATGAGCTGGAGGGAAGGGGAAGGGGAGGGGTCTCCCTGGAGGAGGATAAAATGCAGAGAGAATGCACCCTGGGATGGCAGCTTGGTGCCCATGGCCTGCCCAGGCTGTAGGACCTGCACACCTGGGGAGTAGTTTGCTGAGGGAAGGAACAGTGTCTGCACAGCTGTTTCCTGGCCCCAGGTCCAGATGAGTGAACAGGCTTGCAGGGCACAGAGGCATGTTGGGCTCCTTGTACTACTTTCCTAGTTCACGACACCCAGGGACCACTATTTTAAAATCTTGTGTAAACATACATCAATTCATCTGACTTACCTGCTTAAAATTTTCCAGTGGCTTCCCGTAACACTTAGATTAAAACATAAACTCCTTGGCCCATGTTACTTCTCCAGTTCACAAGCTACAGCCACACAAAACTGGGACCTGCCTCGGCGCCTTTGCAGTTACTGCCTCCCTTAAGATTCTCACATGAATAGTTCCTTCTTGTCATCCAGTTTTCACTTAAATATCACCTCCTGAGCCCCTGTTTGGAGTAGCCTTCCTGCCAACTCCCTCTTTATCACTTTGCCCTATTTTCTTCATGACACCTATCACTACCCAATATTTTCTTGTTTGTTTAATGACTGTCTTCCCACTTGACACTGGACTCCATGAAGAGAGTAGTTCTGTGTATCTTATTCACAGATGAATTCCCTAGTGCCTAGAACAGTGCCTGGTATAGAACCAGGCTCAATCAATACTAGTTGAAAAATGGAAGAATCTGGACTCAGGAAATGCCATGACAGAATGAACGCTGAAAGAGCCTTTCATGATCATTCCTTCCTTTTGGAAGCTGGAAAGTAAAGTCCCAAAGAAAGAAAGAGACTTGCCCAAAGTTACAGGGTGAGAATTAGAGCCAGGTTCTTTCCTCCCGACTGTGCTTCCGGAAAGAGCTATGGTCACTTATGAATCTGACGGTTTGAGTTCAAGTCACAACTCTACCACCTGCTACCTGTTTAACCTTAGTAAGTTACTCAGTGTCCCTGAATCTCAGCTTTTTCATCTGTGAGAGAGGGCTATTAAGAGTACTGCATTCATATTCATAGGGTTTTATGGAGACTACACAAGATCATGCACATTAATGTACTCAGCACAGTGCCTGGTATGTAGACAAAACTCAGGACATATTCGTTATTAGATTTTAATGCCACGGCAGAATCAAAGCCTGGGCTGGGTTGAGGGCGGGGTCCACTGAAGCCTCTGGAGAAGGTCCAGCCTGTGCCCCAACACAGCAGGAAGCCACTGGTCTCTGGTCAAGTCTAAGCTTGCTGGCCTAGCCACAGACTGTTCTGGGAAGCTGCGAGCAGGCTCTTGTCTGGGGTGGGGCCTCATGCTCCTTGGCTCCTCAGGCCCAGAAAGAGACCTGCATCTGAGTGAATATGCACATTTACAAGAGGGCACACATGCATACTTAGTAGTCAATTTTTTGAATAATTGTGTGGGTACATTAGTTCTGTGTCTACCTGGCAATGAATGGACCCTTTTAGGATATATGTATGAACCAACTTTGCCTCCATGTAACTCCCATCCCCATTTCAAAGATGTGGAAGGCAGGAGAAGGTGGCTGACAACACACAGACTCTGGCTGTGTGACCTTGGGCAAATGACTTGCCTTTTCTGATCCTCAGTTTCCCTGCTTCCTGAGATCATTTCGAGAATGAAAGTGAGTTAATGTACATAAGTGCTGAGCACAATACGTGATACAGTTTTCAACAAATATTACCCAGTAATACTGCTTTTTAGCACCTGGCTTATACTATTAACAGTTGAGTTTGT
The DNA here is from genome assembly GCF_001698545.2 of Rhinopithecus bieti. NCBI lineage: Eukaryota > Metazoa > Chordata > Mammalia > Primates > Cercopithecidae > Rhinopithecus > Rhinopithecus bieti. Next base: position 4,387,373 of record NW_016806375.1, on the reverse strand, counting down.
GGATAATAAAAACTTTCAGGCCAGGTGCAGTGGCTCATGCCTGTGATCTCAGGATTTTGGGAGGCCACAAAGTCGGGAGATCAAGACCATCCTGGCCAACATGGTAAAACTCTGTCTCTATTAAAAAGACAAAAATTAGCCAGGCATGGTGGCACGTGCCTATAATCCCAGCTTCTCGGGGGGCTGAGGCAGTAGAATCGCTTGAACCAGGGAGTTGGAGGTTGCAGTGAGCCAAGATGGCGCCACTGCACTCCAGCCTGGCGACAGAGCAGGACTCCATCTCAAACAAAACAAAACAAAACAAAACAAAACAAAAAACACTTTCAGATAAATTATTCCATCATCCCTGATCTATGCTTGTGCAGGCTGATTTTCTGCAACTTAGCGCTGTAGGGCTTTAAAGAGGTTGTGATTCATTTCACCCTGTGTTTCAGCGCTCTACTCCAGCTTCTCAGGATCTTGATTCCAACATTCAGAAACCTGATGGTGGTAACATCCATGTCTTTATCCAACTCATCGATAAAAGTTTGAATGTGGAGAGCTCCTGCTCACTGGGGGAATCCAAGCAGAATCTGGGTGGCCACCTGAGGAGCATATTCTACTGTAGGAGGATATTTATCCTTGGGGGAGATAAGAAGCATTCTGAAGTCCCTTCCAACTCATACAGGCATAGTTCTTTGGCCTGTGCATACCTATGGTCTCTATCAGACCCTAAACGAGCCCCACAAAGGCAGCGAAGGGATTTCCTCTGGCTGTGGATCAGGGTTATACACCTGCCAATGCTTGTTTGAGAGTCAGTGTAATGAACTGATCCCTGACCTGGGTTCTGGGAGGCTGAGACCTAAAGTCACTCATTCTCTGTCTGTTCTTAGTCAAGTAAGTCACCTAAGCCCTGTGGACCTTTTTCCTCATCTGTAAATAATGTGTGTGCATATAGAGGGCAGGGCTGTAATGGATCGGTGATTCCAAACCACTCTAATTGTCCTACCATCTGCCCCACGCGTTCAGTGCCAAGACTGGCTCTTGTGACTCTCAAGAAAGAATCCTAAACATATTCTGTTTATGAAAAACCTTAAGGAGGTGTGAGAAATAAATTAAGAAGGACTGTGCTTTGAACCAGAATAAAAACTGTAAATGAAAGAATGGTGACATTCGAGGTACCTGTGAGTCAAGTCTTAGCCACTGAAATAATTTCTCTCCTTGGTAGTAGGGTGTCATTGATGGTTTTTGAGAAGAAGCAGGACCAGGACAGGGCTACATCATTGGGATGAGTAATCTGACATTAGATCAAAAAAAGGATTTTCCCGTTCAAGACTCCTACTCTGGTATGGACAGGGCTTGAACACCAGCTTTGTTGGTTTAAGACAACTGGAGTTCACTGAGGGTAGAGAGGCTTAGTTTACTTTCAAGAAACTTGGATGAACATGTGAGTCATTTGTTAGTTAGTAGGCAGCCATTGTTGAATTCTCATGTAACAAAACAAAGAACTGGATGTGGCCAGGAGTGGAGTCAGTGGTTGGAGCCATTGATGGGTCCTGTGACTTGAGAATGCCACAGAATCTCTCCTGGGCCTCAATTTGCCTGTCCCTGTAAAATGGAGATAATAATAGCTACTCCTACCTACTTCCCAGGACTTCAGGGAAAACAGAAAATTTGACAGGTGAAAGCACAGGGAGGAAAAATGCAGAGTAACACCTTATTAGAACAAATAATGGCTCAGTAAATGGCAGGCTGAAGGTCAGCTGGCAGAGAGGCCATCTTAGGGGGGTTGACTGTAAAAGCCAGGCCTGTCCTAGTCTGGAATTAGAAATGACTAAAAAGAAAATCCTTATCTAAAACACGGATAAAAGAGAGCTGGGACATGAGGTCCCATTATTTAATAGTATTCTTTTATTATGGATGACAAAATTATTCTGTCTTACATCTGTATGATAATCTATAAGTTTTCAAGTAAGCATTTGCATGCGTTATCTCACTTGGTCTTTGGGTAGAGTATGCAGTACTTGACAGAATTAAAAGCTAAGAAAGTGGGCTCTGGGATCAGACAGACCTGGTTTCAAATCCCAGCTCCCTGTTTATCAGCTGTGTGGCCCTGGGTGATCATTTAACCTTGCTGATTTCAGTCAAAGGGAGATGACAATGGTACTTAGCCCATGGAGTTCTTGAGAGGGCTGAATGAGTTAAAGTACGGCAAATACCTAGCACTGGAGCACACTCAGTACCATTTAGTGATGTACCATCATCATCTGTACTATGACATTCATTACTCTGAATCTGTAACTGTGAAATTGAGGCTTGGATAATTTGAAGACTGTGCCTAGGTTCACTCATCTAGTAGGTGATGGATGCAAGCACCGGCACAGAATAGGAATCCACATTCTAAGAAGAGAGACATCCCAGAGCCCTGGAGTAGCTGGAGCTCACTCTAGAGCTGCGCTTTCCAGCAGAACTTTCTGCAGTGGTGAAGTGTTCTGTCTCTGTGCTGTCCAGGGTGGGAGCCACGAGCCATGCATGGCTGGCTATTGAGCATTTGAAATGCGGCTAGTACAATTGAGGAGTTGAGTTTTTTATTTTATCTTATTTTAATTAATTTAAATTTTAAAAGCCACACGTGACTTGTGTCTACCACATTGGACAGCCCAGCTCTAGAGAACATGGCATAGGAACCACAGCATTCGTGAGATTCAGAGAAGAATGCTGGGTCTACTCATCTATAAGGCACAGCGGGCACACCCAGGACCCAGGACTACACATACTATTAAAGCAGAATGAAAAGGGAGAATCTCTTAAGAAAAACTGAGATCTTAATATGTGGGCTAGAAAGATATGGAAGGGAAAAAGCTAAAATTCATATATATACTTAGCAGTATGGTGTAGGAACAAGGGGGTATTTTTAAAATGGTTAGCTTTTGGAATGAGTATGTCCCCAGATTATGTCTTAGAGGAGGATGAGAATGATCTGAGGGAGCAAACTGGGAGATATTATCTGGAACGGTGGGCCTCAACTATTAGCGCATATTAGAATTACCAGGAGAACATTTAAAAACATTTCACTCACCCTTAGTTTAAATCAATTAAGTTATACTATAGGTTTTTGGGTTTTTAAACATCTTTTCAGGAATGAGGACTACTGTAGAAAGTTACTATAGTTAATAAATTATTGAGAATTTCCTTTTAAATTTGAAAATGGAATCAATAATAAATGTTTTAGTTTATTTTAAATACAAAAGAAAGAAAAACTTTTAGGTTGAGTTTGGATATATAATAACACAAGTATGTCTCACTTAACAATGGGAATACATTCTGAGAAATGTGTCACTATTTGAACCAGAATAAAAACTGTAAGTGAAAGAATAGTGACATTCTAGGTACCTGCTAGTCAAGTCTTAGCCACTAAAATAATTTCTTTCCTTAGTAGTAGGGAGTCATTCATGGTTTTTGAGAAGTTTGCACAAGTTTGTCATTGTGCAAACATCATGGAGTGCACTTACACTAACCTAGATAGTGAAGCTTACTATACACCTAGGCTATGTGGTACAGCCTATTGCTCCTAGGATACAAACTTGTACAGCTCCTACTGTACTGAATAGTGTAGGTGATTGTAACACAATGGTAAGTATTTGTGTAACTAAACATAGAAAAGGTACAGGAAAAGTATGGCATTATAATTTTATGAGACCACTCTCGTATATGCAGTCTCACACTGACCAAAATGTCATGATGTGGTACATGACTATATATGCATCTTTATACCAATGATGTCATAGAACGTAATTATAATTTATAATTGTTTCATGGAAGAAGGGGCCCACGAAGACTAAGATGCTTAGAGCACTCAAAAGTCATAGTATGACCCTGCAGAAATGAATACTTGAAGGAAGAAAAGGGCTTCCAGTGGCCTGGGCTTTGGGGAAGGAAAAGAACAAAGTGGGGGATGTGAAGAAAGCGTTTTATTATTGAGCTTCCTCTGCTGAAGTCATTCATTCATTCATTCATTCATTTAATACTCACTGAGGGCCTGCCCTGTGCCAGGCACCTAGAGCAGTGAACAAGAGAGATGAGGTTTCTGCTCTTGTGGAGACTATATTCTAGTAGCAGAGAGAGACAATAAACAAGAGAATATTGACTGTGTCAAGTGATGAAAAGCAATATAAAGAAACATCATGTGGGGCAAGAGGTACGGCACGGAGGGGAGATGCTATTTTTTAAAGGGGAGTCAGGGAAGTCCTATATGACAAGGTGACATTTGGGCAGGGAGCTGAACAGAGTGAGGAAGAGAGCCACAGAGCTATCTTGAGGAAGAGAGTTCCAGAGAGAACAGGCAACTCAAAGGCCCTGAGATGGCAGCAAGGAAAACGCTGCTGTGGGTTTTTGAGAGTGCAGATCCTGATACTCAATGAGGCCCAGAGAGAGGAAGAGGCGTGTCTGGGGTCTCTTCCTCTTAGGGTTGTTTAATATGGATCTATGAGCTTTGCATTTGCCGCTGAAAAATCCCTAAGCCAGAGGGAACCTCAGAACTAGAGGGCCTAGGGTGGCAGGTAGAGAAGGGAAGAATCCTGAGGGATCAACAACTCTAGCCCCACTTCTTCTGGGGCTCTCTGGTAGGAGGAGTTTGTTAGATGAAAACCATTAAAATCCATGAAAAGGGAAAGGTGAAAAAAAAAATAAAAGCCAACTCCAGCTTAGCAGAGCACTGCCTGGTATTTATTCATTAGAAACTCTAAACACAGAACAGACTCTCCAGGAGGACTAGAAAGCTTCTTTCAGATGGAGAAGAGAACAAAATGCAAAGGCCAGAATGTACCTGCTGTATGGGTCTCGTTTTGTGGGGTGCTTACTCTCCTGTGGTTCTTGCCACTTTGATCCAATGGAATCCTTTGCGAAAGGATGAGTTTTCAAACACAGACCTCAAGTCCCAACTGAGGCAACCTTGGATAACTTGATCTCTGAGCCTCTGTTTTTCTTCACCTTTGAAAGAGAGATACTTAAAGCCACAATTAGATTATGTTAGGATGACTATTATCGAAAAGACAAGAGATAACAGCTGTTGAAGAGAATGTGGAGAAAAGGGAACTGTCAGACACTGTCGGTGGAAATGTAAATTAGTACAGCCATTACGGAAAACAGTATGGAGGTTCCCCAAAAAAATAAAAAATAGAACTACCATATGCTCCAGCAATCCCACCACTGGGTATACATCCAAAGGAAACGAAATCAGTATGTCAAAGAGATACCTGCATGCCTGTGTTTACTGCATTATTCGCAATAGCCAAGATATGGAATTACCCTAAATGTCCATCAGCAGATGAATGAATAAAGAAAATACGGCCTATATACACAAGAGAATATCATTCGGCCTTAAAAGGCGGGTAAACTCTGTCAATTGTGACAGCATGTATGAACCTGGAGGACATTATGTTAAGTGAAATAAGACAAATACATAAGGACAAATTCTGCAAATACTTTTTTAGAATCCACATATACTCACTTCTGTGTGAATTCTAAAAAGGTTAAACTCATAGAAACAGTGAATAGAATGATGGTTACCAGTGGCTGGGGTGAGGGTGGGGATTGGGGAGATGGTCAAAGAATACAAAATTTCCATTTGGAGTTGAAAAATTCCTAAGCCAGAGGGAACATCAGGAACACAGGGCTTGGGGTAGGAAGGACGGAAAGTAGGAATTCTGAGGGATCAACAAATCCAGCCCCACTTCTGGGGCTCTGTGTTTGGAAGGGAAGTAAGTTCAAGAGATCTATTGGTACAACATGGTAACTATAATTAATAAATGCATTGTATATTGTACTTGAAAATTTGCTAAGAGAATACATTTTAGATGTTGTCATCACAAAAAAATAAGCATGTAGGGGCCAGGCATGGTGGTTCATGCCTGTAATACCAGATCTTTGGGAGACCAAGGCAGGAGGATTGCTTGAAGCCAGAAGTTTGAGACAAGCTTTGGTAACATATCGAGATCCTATCTCTACAAAACATTTAAAAATTAGCCAGGGGTGGGGTTTGCATCTGTAATCCTAGCTACTCAGGAGGCTGAGGTGGGAGGATTGCTTGAGCCCAGGAGTTTGAGGCTGCAGTGAACAATGATCACACCACTGCACTCCAGGCTGGGTGACAGAGCAAGACCCTATCTCTAAAATACAAAAAAAAAAAATTTTTAAAAAGGCATATGAGTTAATGGATGTGTTAAATGGCTTGGTTTAGCCATTCCACAATGCATACATTATCAATACATTATGTTGCACATCATAAATATATACAAATTTTGTCAATTTAAAATACAAATAAGCAAATATTTTTTAAAAAAAAGAGAGAGAGAAAGATACTAACTGAACCCACCTCAGATAGTGTTCTGAAGGTAGAACTAGATGGTGCCTGTTGAACATTCAGCACATCCATGGCACCTAGTTGCTAAATAAATGCCAGCTGTTGTTATTTTATAACTATCATTCTTGTTATGTTAAGCAGATTGAAACAGACCTGCTGTGATAGATGTGAGAGGAGCCCCAGAGACCCATCCCCTATGCATCGTCCCTTTGTCGGTGAAATCCTCGGCCTCTCTAGGGCACAGTTTGAAGACAACTATGAGTCCAAGCTCTGTTTAATAAAGACGAGAGAACTATTCCCAGAGAAGGGAAGGGGTCACTTTAAGTTGCATAGCATGTTGGTGGCAGAATTGGAACCAGAACCCAGGTTCCCCATCCTGGGGTTTTGCCACTGGCCATGCTGTTCTCCCAACCCCAGCTCCGCTGTCAACCTGTAGGATCCTCAGGAACCCACAAGGCCAAGGTCTTCTGCATTAGTCAAGAGGAGAGTGCAGGGAGAAAGAACTGGTTTCAGGTTGAGACCTGCCCTCAGTACAGCCTCTGCTTGCATTGAGGGGCAAGGCTGAGCCTATCTAAGCCTCAGTTTCCCCATTTGTGAAATGGGGCTAGTAACACCTTCCTGGAGGATTTCATGAACACATGCATGGATGGCATTTGGCATGGCGCCAGTCATGCAGAAGGTCGCTAATGGGTGATGGTTGTTACCATGACAGTAGGTGCTCAAAAAATCTGTGTAGAATGTAGGAATTCTTTTCTGTACGTGTGCTGACCCTCACTCGTGCCCCAGGAGCCTTTTGTGGGAAGGTCCCTTAACACACACACGTACACACACACACACACACATACACACACATGGGTCTTTGTGACATTCCTTCTCTTTTTGCAGTGATTTGCAGCAAAGCTGAAGCAGCAACTTGAGCACCATTAAAATAATAACAGATGTGACCTCCTTCAGAGTTGAAGAGGGGGCAGAGGGTGGATGTGAAGTGGTCAGAAGAGTATTGACAGTGAAAACACCAGGTAGAAAGTGTCCTGCACATTCTATAAAAACATACATCTCCCGATCTTTTGTGCTCTGCCACTGACATGTTGGGGTAACTACTCTGGGCCCCCTTCTTGTCTCTATCCAAGACACAATAAGCGGCCTTCCCAGGATCCAGCAGGCCCTGTGGCCAACAGCAAAAGGAATACTGTTCCTCTTAACTGCTGAAACAGAAGCTTCTCCTTGTTCCCTTCCGTGAGCCCATCAGTCTCACGTGGCCACTCCCAACCAGGTTCTGCCTCTAACTCAGGCACCTGCAGGAGGTGGGGTGGCTACAGTCAGGCCACATACTCAGGCTCTGGAGAGGGGATGCCTGTGTTGGAGTCCTGCCCTGGCCCACTGCTGGTTGTATGTAATGTTGAGCAAATCATGGGACCTGACAAAGGCTCGGTCTCTTCAGGCGTAAACAAGGGAACATAATCATTCCCTCATTTATGTTATGAGGGTCAGAACTAAGAAGAAGGGCACAAAGTGGTGGGCACAGTGGCTTGCATGTGAGTCCCCGCGAGGTAGCTGCTGTGATGAAGATGACAATCCAGGGACCTCAGCCCCTACTCCTTTGGTATTATATCGGAGGGCCAAGCAGGGGGCCCAGTGAGACAGCCCCGAGCAAATCCCCTCATTTAATGGAGACTCCACCCATCCATCTGGGAACGGAGACTAGCCCCTGCTTTCCTACCTCCCTGAGCTAACCCTCTGCTGAGCTCTCACCAGCTGCCCTGAAGACGGTGAGGTTGGAACTATGGAGAGCTTGCAGAGGCGCATGCAGCTGCTCACAGCTGACATTTATTGAACATTTATTGGGTGCCAGGCCCTGTGGTGAGCACTTGGCAGGCATTATCGCTTTTAAGCTTGCTTACAGCAACCTTATAATTATCCTCATTTTGTAGATGAGATAACTGAGACTCAGAGAGGTTATTTAACTCCTGAGATCACACAGCTAGTATGAGCCAAGCCAGGATAAAACTCAGATCACCTGTGTGTCCAACAGTCCCCCTGGCCCGCTCCCCATGCCCATGGGTTAGAAAGAGCAATTGTGAAGGCGGAGGATGATATGATCCCGCCCCCATATCAGGAATCACATAACCTCAGATCCTCTCCTGCCAGCAAACACAGATTCTCAGCATAGGTTTCATTTCCAGTCTTCCCTCTCATTCCCATTTCCTCCAGCCTGGCCCAGCCCAGCCCAGCCCAGCCATCTGTCTGTCCTCTCCCCTCTGAGTAGAACAGCTTAGGACAAAGCCAGGCAGGCAGGCAGGTTGCTGCAGGTGGGAGCTGTGCTCTGGCAGTGGGGCAAGACAGGCTTTCTGCTGTCTGATGCATCCAGTCCTGCTGCTGAGCTGGCTGAACCTAACTGCAGAGCCAAGGCACGAGAGAGGTCAGGGATGATTTGGGAGCACCCTGAGTAACCCAAGGTGCATACTAATGAGATGCAAATGAGCCTCTGCCGGTGGGCTGCAGGCTAAGTCCCTGTGATCAACATTCAAGCCCCCTGGGTTCCGTCCACACATACCAATTTTTCTTAGCCAAGGCAACTGCTCCACCCAGCCATCAGCAGACACAAAAAACAGAGTGGCTGGGCCCGTCTGTGTTCTCATCTACAAAGCTGGCCGGTGGATTGAACTGGTGATTCCTACCATTAGGAATTCCCTGAGGGGATGGGGGTGAAGGTTAAAAATATAGATATTCCCAGCCTCACCCCAGATCTACTGAATCAAAATCCTTAGGGGTGGGGCTCAGAAATAGATGGTTAACAAGTTCCCTGGGTGATTTTGGTATGACCGGTGTTCGAGAACTGCTGAACAAAGGAACCATCTTTCTTTAGGATCTTATGCTTTACCATGCCTCTTTTCAAAGTTGATATCCCAAATGCGGCCTGATCCTACGCCCTGGTGGAGAGGGGATGGAGGACATCAGGAAAAGAGTGCAGTCTTTAGAAATTGTTCAGGCTAGAGAAGTGATTCTCAAATGTCACTGTGTTAAAAATCGCAACCTCTTCCTCCAAAAGCCTGTTTCAGGAGGGCTGCCGTGGGACTCAAAGTGGGGCTCATATTTCCCCTGTAGGTGGTCTGCTGACTGTTGGTGTGGGGAACACTGGCCCTCAAGCAAAGTGGACACAACGTTACCGCTAAAGTCAAACAGAAGAGCAGACAGGAGAGGGAACGCAACAGATCTGAGTTTCATGCCTAACTTTATCACCTGGAAGTCTCTGAGCATACACATGTCACTGTCTGCACAGGCCTCTGTTCATCAGCATCTCCAACCCCAGGGGCAGCTGTTCATCTTCCTGAGGTCTTTCGATCTCCTAGATAGAGACTGAACCCTGGGGAGCCATGTTCTACTTGTAATAAATAAATAGCCATGTTCTAGTTGTAATAAATAGAACTTAACCTGAAAATAAGAGAGTTCCATTCACATATGCACAGCTCATGACCCAGCAGTTCCACTTCTAGGTCAACAGAAGTGTGAACATATGTTCACCAAAAGATTCATCACAAGACTATGCAAAGCAGCACTAGCTATAGCAGCCCCAAATTGGAAACAAACCAAATGGCTATCAAGAGCAGAATGGACAAGTATATTTCAGTACGGTCACATAATGGAACACTACACAGCAAAGAAAATGAACTACTGTTCTAGGCACAATAGAGATGAATCCCATTCACAAAATATGGGGCAAAAGAAGCCATATCTTAAAAAGTACATACTGTGGTAGTCCATGTTTATAAAGTTTAAAAACAGGCAAAACAAATCTATAGATTAGATTAAGATAGAGTCACTCTCATGTGGGGGGGAAGTGGTGAGTGACTGAACAGTGTACAAAGAAGGTTTCTGGAATAGTAGTAATATTCTATTTATTAATCTGGGAGCTGGTTGGTTTCTGGAAAATTCATTGAGCTGTACCCTTGTGATTTGTGCGCTTTTATGTATGCATATTATACTTCATTAAAAAGGTTTTTTTTAGGGGCCAGGCATGGTGGCTTGTGCCAGTAAATCCAGCACTTTGGGAAGCCAAGGTGGGTGGATCAATTGAGGACAGCAGTTCAAGACCAGCCTGGCCAACATGATGAAATCCCATCTCTAGTAAAAATAAAAAAATTAGCTGGGTGTGATGACATACACATGTAATCCCAGCTACTTGGGAGACTGAGGCACAAGAATCACTTGAGCCTGGGAGGCAGAGGTTGTGGTGAGCTGAGATTGTACTACTGCACTCTAGCCTGGGTGATGGAGTGAGGCTCTGCCTCAAAAAAAAAAAAAAGTTTTTTTTAAACACTAGTAAATGACTTCAAAGAAGACTTTAATTAAAAAAGAAGAAGACATTAAAATAATAAAAGCATTTGGACTACCTGCAAATTGCATGGGATTTCACAGCTGTGGGATCTTGGACCCTTCCTGCCCCAGGAACCAGGAAGGAGACAGCTCTCAGAAACCAAGAAGCTCAGGAACCATGCCAGGGCATACCAGGGCTGTGGAAAACTGACACCTCAACGGTTCCCTTTACCCTCCCCTGCCCGGCCTGCACTCACAGAACCACGAGGACAATGGCAAGCCCACTTTCCACAGGGTTCCCAGGCTTAGCTGGGTTCCAGCTCATTGGGGTTTACTTCCTGCAGCATTTTTCTGTTCTTGGAGCAATATTCTGGTCCATTTTCTTATTTAATTCCTTCAAAGACCCTATGAAGGAAGCAAGGAGTATTTCTATTTTGTAGATGGGGAAGTCAAGGCCAGGAGATGGGAGCTCAAAAGGCTTGTCCAAGGTCATATACTGCTAGCAAGTGGCCTGGTCAAGACTCAAACACAAAACTTCAGATGCCAGATTCAGCACTCCCTTGGCTCCACCACATACGGTCTCTGCCCAGTATAACAGTAATGTTGATCATAGCACCTAGCACTTAGTGAGCGCTTGTACTGTGGATGTCTCAGTGCCTTTCAGCAACCCACAGAGGCAGGTACTATCCTTTCATCTATCTCCATTTCACAAATGAAAAAACTGAGGGTCAGAAAGGCCACGTGATTTGTTCAAGGTCAATGGCCAGTGTGGATCACGGATTGGAACAAATGATCTATCTGACTTGAGTCCAAACTCTGAACCGCTAGTCCAATGGCTACCAAGCCCAGTTAGACCTCACCTTGAGCCTCCTTGGAGCTTAAAAATATATATAGATTCCCGTCCTGCACCCTCACACTCCTCCATCTAACTTTGTAGACTTAGGATGGGGCTAATTTGTATTTTTTAAAAAACAGCCCCAGACATTTGGGAAACTTGCCTCTAAATTAGGCTGCCTCTGAAATATGACAGTAAAAATTAAAAATTTAAGGTAAAGTTTAATTTAGCAACTTCCAAGTTAACTCACTGGACCTCTCTAATAATTGGAGTTCTCCTAACAACAGTAAATAGCCCCTAAAGAAGGAGTGACATGGCCATCCTCAGAGGCATTGAGAATAGCCTGGCCATCTGAATAACAGTCACTCAACAGGGGCCAGTGACTGGCAAGGGGCACCAGGGGGATTTCAGGGGGCCGGGAACATCTGCTTTTTGCTCCAGTTACTGGTTAGCCACCATCTGAGTTCACTTTATAAAAATTTATCAGCTGTGGCCAGGCTCCTGCCTATAATCGCAGCACTTTGGGAGGCCAAAGCAGGTTGGATCACTTGAGGTCAGGAGTTCGAGACCAGCCTGACCAACATGGTGAAACCCCATCTCTGCTAAAAATACAAAATTAGCCGGGCGTGGCGGCACATGCCTGTAATCCCAGCTACTTGGGAGGCTGAGTCAGCAGAATCACTTGAACCCGGGAAGTGGAGGTTGCAGTGAGCTGAGACTGCATCATTGCACTCCAGCCTGGGCAACAGAGCAAGACTCCATCTCAAGGAAAAAAAAAAATTATCAGCCATAACTTACAATTTATGCACTCTGTTTTTGAATTTGTCATATACTACCAGGACAGAGTAGAGAGTGTATACCAGGGATCCAACAGGGTTCTCTAATATATGCTTCCAAGAGTTTGAGCTTCTAGGAATTTTTCAAGATGCTATAATTCTCTGAGTCAATTCCCAAGACTTCAGGAGCCCCTAAATCTATAATAGTAACTAACATTTAGAGAGTTCTTAGCTTGCGCCAACTATGCTAAGCACTCTACATGCATCAACTCTCAGCAGCTCTGGGCGATAGACAGCATTATACAACTCTCAGAAAGGTGGAATCATGCATTAAGGTAACAGAGATGGAAAGTGTTAAGGCCAGGACTGGAACTCTAGCACCCCAGCTCCAGAGCCCACGTGCCGTACTGATAGCGATCTCTACCGCTTCCTCAGGCTAAGCTTCCAAGGGTCCAAAATGATATGTTTTGCACCATTGAGCCTTGCATTTGATGGGAAGACCCTGAGGGGAGAGGATGCTGCAGGGACAGGCAGCAGCTCTGACACTGGACACGTGAGCACATGCAGGCCAACACGTGCACACATGCTGACGTTACCGCACCACTGGCTTGTTCCATCCTGCTTGGCTTGTGCCCAGGCCAACTGCTGCGGGCACTGGAGCCAAATGGGAACCAGAGAATTCTCGTCTGTGAGCTCCCTGCCCCCAGCCAGCAGAAGGATAGATGGCATTTTCCTGTTGCCTCAGGTGGTCTTGCAGGGGCCGCCCAGGAATGGAAAAAGGAGCAAGGGAGGATTTCTGTCTTTTGCAGACTCACACTGGAAAATGCTTATGACATCGCCCCTTTCCGGAAGAGATGGATTTCAGAAGATAATTTGTTAATCAATGGGTAGTGGTGGAATATCAGGCACTGTGATCGGCCAAGGGGGAGAAAGCAGGATATCTTAGCCTTCTAATCTGACTCCTTTCCTTGAATTGGTGTTCCACCTCACGGGCAGATAGGTCTACCTAGCCAAAGCACTCTAACTTAAACTCCTTTAACGGTCCTCCAATGTTTATAAAATAAAAGCCATGCTCCTGAAAATACTTTCTGAATTCTTTCTGTTTTAAAGAGATATATGGAAATATTTTCAGGTGCAATCATATATCTGGGATTTTTGCTTCAAGATCATGTGATAGGGGAAGAGTTGGAGGAGGTATAAAGGAAACCTAATTGTTGACCAGGCACAGTGGCTCAGGCTGGGCGCAGTGGCCCACGCTTGTAATCCCGGCACTTTGGGAGATCGAGGCAGGCAGATCACTTGAGGTCAGGAGTTCAAGACGAGCCTGGGGCAACATGGTGAAACCCTATCTCTACTAAAACTACAAAAATTAGCTGGGTATGATGTCACACGCCTGTAGTCCCAGCTACACAGGAGGCTGAGGCACAAGAATCACTTGAGCCCAGGAGGTGGAGGTTGCAGTGAGCCAAGATCATGTCACAGCTCTCCAACCTGGGCAACAGAATGAGGCTCCGTCTCCAAAAAAAAAAAAACCAACCCATGCCCCAAAATAAACATAGTTGTTGAAGTTGAGTGATAGGCTTCTTTACACCATTCTGTTTACTTCTGTGTATAATTTTCCTCCAATAGTACATTATATATATGTGACATTTTTTTGAAAATGCCATGCTCCTTGGCCTGACACATACAAAAAAGGTAGGTTGGGGCCTTCAATGATCTGGCCCCAACCTATCTCTCGGACCATGTCTCCAGATGTTCCCCACCCAGTTTATAGGTTCCTGCACACTCTGCTGTTTTCTTTAACTGCTGTGCCTTTCCATATGTTATTTTCCCTCTGTTAAATGCCTTTCCCACTTATCTTTCCTTATTTAACTCTCATTCAGCCTTTAAAACTGGTGTTCAGTGCCAACTCCTCCAAGAACTTCATTGAATTTATAACCCAACTACCGTCACTCCTCTGGGTCCCCATGCCAGCCTGAGTTTTACCACCTACCTCGAGATATTAAACCACCCATTTATGGGCCTATCTCTACCAACTGTGAGTGTTTGGGGGCCTGACACATTGTAACTGCTCATTAAGTGTCTATTAAGATAACAGAACCATGTGACTTACAGGGATTAGCTTAACATTTCTGAGTCTCTATTCATGGTCTCCACACTGAAAACCATGACAAGAAGAAGCAGTAGAGGGTGATGTGGGCAGTAGTGCAGAGTAGAAGAGAGGGAGTTTGTGAAAGGGCCTAACCTGGTGACCTGCACATAGAGGGTCTAAGTCATTGAGAATTCTCACAAATAGCTCACTGTTGACTGCATGCCCACCCAGGCAAACTGACTATGTGACTCTAGACAAGTAGTTCAAAAGCTATGGTTCCATCTGTAAAATGGGAGCAATGATTCTTCAAGGGAGACTTCAGAGACTTCCTAAGGGTTCTTCGAGTTGTACAGTTACAGCTATCTGTTGACCCACTGGCAATAGTGATGGAGTGGTGTGTGTGTGTGAGTGTGTATGTGTGTGTGTTGGTGGATGTTGACAGAGAGGAGTCTGATTGATGATGTTTTTGTCCCCTGGAAGGCAGCTGACAATCTAGAGATCAACCTCATTGCTGATCCCACATTGCCTCTGGAGGATGTGGGAGCCAACTGGCCTTCAAGACTGACCTGCCACTTACGTAAAAAACAGGAACACCTCCTGAACTGGGCTAGGCAGAGAGAAGCAGAGGCAAGTCCAAGTTCTGCATAGTGGTCTGGTTTTCCCCACCGCTGTGTGACCTCAGTCAAGTTACCAGACTTCCCTAGTGAGGCCTCACCATTACCAACTGTCTGACTCAGTGATCTCTAAGGGCCTTCCACTGGACTCTATCTATGAATGGGTTGGGGCTAATAGTTAGTCCTCCAGTAAGCAGCAGTTCTCATCTATGATTTCAAAATGAAGATTCATTCATTCATTCAGCAGATAGGCAATGAGCTTTTCTTATGTGCCAGGCACTGTGCTGGACCCAGGCACCCGGGCAGTGAGCAAGACAGACCCATGGCTTATCTTAGTAGGAGAACCAATATAAAAAAAGTTACACAAAGAATTAATAATTATAATTGTGATCATTCTCAGGAAGGGACACTTCAGGGTGCTGTGAGATGATACTCACTCCAGGAGGAAGAGAGAAGAATCAATTCTTTGATGACCGTGAACATAATAAATAAGGTCCTACACATTTCCTGCATTACCTTCCACGCACCCCCTCATTTCTCACATCAATTCTCTGAGGAAAGAACCATGATGATCCCCATTTTTCAAATGAGGAGCTTGAGGTTTTTAGAGAAGTTGAGGTCCAGGTCACTTGGCTAATAATATCCTGGAGTTGGACCCACACTTTACTTTGTAAACCTGTCTAGAAACCTCCATCATGAATGTGTTAGTACTATCAGTCCTAGAAATACTAGTGTTGAGGCTCTGAGCTAGCTCAGTTTGCACTCTAGGAGCCCAGGGATCATAGGAGGCTTCATCCCCACTCAAAATGAATCCAAAAGACAGGGATTATCCAGGGGGTGCAAGCAGGTCCCCAACTGTACCAACTCCATCTCCCCCCAGACACACACAGACTGTCTGTAAAACTTAGCGCCTACCTGACAGCCTCTCCCACCTGGCCTTAACTGGCCAGCACCAGGCCAGTGCCACAGCCTGTCATAAAGCATCTGGAAGGAGAACTTACAGGCCAAGGTGAGTTCAGTTGCACTTAGGTTAGAGTATGCCGGAAGCTGAGCATCAGGCTAGCTGACATCATGGATTCAGCATCTTCCTGCAAGAAGTCTAACATGTACTCTATGGAGAGCCCTGGGGGAAGACCCTCATTTGCCTCTTACAGGGACATGGAACATTGAGCCTCTCAAGGTTCTTCAACAGCAAGATGGAGACAATCACTCCTGTTCTGTCTATCCAACAGAATAGATTCAGAAGGGATCTTGGCCGGGTGTGGTGGCTCATGCCTGTAACCCCAGCACTTTAGGGGGCCAAGGTGGAAGAATTGTTTGAGCCCAAGAGTTCAAGACCAACCTGGGCAACATAGTGAGACCACGTCTCTACAAAAAAACATTGTTTTTTAATTAGCCAGGTGTGGTGGTGTTTGTCTGTGATCCTAGCTACTCAGCAGGCTACTGTGGGAGGATTGCTTGGGCCCAGGAGGTGGAAGCTAGAGTAAGCCATGATAATACCAGTGCACTCCAGCCTGGGTGACAGAGAGAGACCCTATCTCAAAATAAATAAATATTTAATAAATAAATAAAGGGAGGAGGGGATCTTAACAAACATCCAACTGCCTTTATTTTATATGTTCAGACATAGGCCCAGAGAGGTAAGAAACTGTCCTAGGCCACACAGCCTGTGAGTCACAGAGACATGATTAATGAAATTCTCTTCCCACTCTGCCACACTGCCTGGATTTGAAACCTCAAAAATTTCAAAAGACCATGCATGCTCAGCATAGTCCCCAGAGCACAGGAAGCATTCAATGAGCATAAGCTGTAATAATTCTTAATAGGGTCCTGCAAGCAAGGCATGTTCACCTGTCCAGTCTCTGCTCCCACCTGTAAAGCAGGGCTGAAGGACTAGAAGTACCTACTTCCTAGCCTACTTCTCCACCTCCCCTGAGTCCAGGCACCAGCTCCAGATTAAGGCTGGGCACAGAGGCAGCCTTTCTGAGCCCTTGGCAAACTTCTGCACTGCCTCACTGCTCCCCATGCTGGGGCAAATGGCACTGCACCCGCTCTGAGAACTGAACTCTAGCCTAGTGGTTCTGCTCAGCGTTTCACTCTGGCTCTCCTGCCTCCAGAGATATGCATCAGATTTCTGCTTTCCCCAAGACAGGGGAGCAGGGCTGTTCCCACCCCAACAATTCCAGTGCTCTCTTAGGTGCCACTCAGACTCACGGTCTTTCACAGCCATTAGAGACTATGCATGCCCCCATTCTACAGTCAGGGAAGCCGAGGTCCTAATCTCAGCAGCCACTGGAGAACCAGAGCTGACCAGACTATCTGACTCTCCCTTAGTCGCCAGGTAGATTTGTCTGTGATAAGGTTCCTGTGCCCACCTGGACACACACAAGAAGCCAGCAACTCTCAATTCCTGGCCCTGGCATTTCCCCCTAAAACTACAGAGGAAATCTCCTCCATGTCCTCTTAAAGGCTCATCTCCAGAAAGTCCAAGTGGGGGATTTGATTCTTCCAGGACAAGAATCCAACTTTCCACGTGTGCAAATATGACCTTCCTCCTCCATAAGATCACAGTCTCAGCCTTGCCCATTGCTGGGCCCCAATCCCCAGCTGCGGACTGGCTACCTCACTGGCTTCTTTCAGTGTACCTAGATGATCCAGGCCCAGATGTCCCTGTCTTCCCTCTCTGTGCCTGTTCCAGCCATCTCCTGGTTCCTTCTCTACCTTCCAGGAGTCCCCAGCTACAGCCTGCTTTGGAACCAGACTCGAGAATGGATTAACTTTGCCCGCCCCCCCGCCACCCACATCTTCCCATCCTCCAGCAATTCTTACCTGTGCCCTTCAGGTAGGGGAGGGTGCCCCAGAGCAGGCTGCTGGGCTGGCGCCCCTCTCACGAGGGCCAGGCTGACAGGCTCCAGAGGGAGGTGCAGAGACTCGGAGCAGGAAGGCGCGCAGCCCGCAGCCGGAGAGGCTGCTGAGAAAGTTGGAGTAGGTGTGTCCCAGCCCAGGAGGAGGAGGAGGAAAAAGGAGGTGGGAGAATTGAGGCGGATCATCCCCTCCTGCCAGCTCTCTGTCTCACGGAGAGGGAGGGAGGAAGCCAACTGGTTTGTGGCCCAGAACTCACGGTGGGGAATCGAGTCATGGAAAATGAAAGGAGCTGAGAAATCAGGCCCATCTCCACCTCCCTTCTTGGTTTCACCGAGGGATAAACTGAGGCCCTGGACAGTTAGTTATTGCCTCGGGTCACACAGTCACACAGAGACCACGAGGGAACTAGAAAAGGTCACTTGGCTCTCAGAACAGTGTTCTCTCCACTCCTCCACGCTTCAGATCTGAGACTGACAACCACAGCACCCCCTTCCCCAAGGCTTTGGAGCCAGACAGATCTGGTTCGAAACCCTGGCACTGCCACCTACCAGCTCAGTAAGCTTGGGTGAGTTACCTAGTCTGAGCCTCAGTTTCCTTTTTTGAAAAGATGGGGATAATAATAGTTCCTACCTCATAAGGTTGTTATGAGAATTAAATGAGATAAAGGTTGCTAAGAAACCAGTAAGGACTTAGCTGAGAAAGTCCCCATAAAAGGTAATTCTTATTCTTATTGTTTTCAGCTGTGACTTCCCCATACCTGACTTAACCTCTCTAAGTTTGGGCTCCCCCATCTATAAAATGGGGGTAACAAGAATACCTCCTTCATAAGATTGTACAGATTCATGAGACCGATTTTGTGTGCATCACAAAGCACAGTGAGTGACGGCTCACTGGGGTGCAGGACGCCTCGGCTTCGATGCATTTTGTGAGGTGCCTCTCTGTTCTGGCTCCCCAGATGATTCCACTGTGCACCCTGTGTTGAGAACCAGTGTTTTAAGGGAAAGCAAGAAGAGTTAGACAAGAATCAGCACTCGTCTCCCCTGCTGCCACGGTTTTAGTTATAGAACACATTTGTTTGCTTGTTTTGTGTGTTCATGCAGAGGTGAGGCCCATGTCTACCTTTTCCCAGACACTGTACTAGGCCCTGGGGACACAGAGGTAAATGAAATAGCTCTTGCCCCATAAAGCCAAAAGCAACTCTGCAACCATTCTGTCCAATCCCTTCCCTCCCCCCAGGTCTTGAAGCCCCTCTGCAACATTCCTGGCAAATAAATGAGTCTTTGCTTGCATACCTCTAATTACAAGGAGCTTATCACCTCTCCCAGCAATCAGTTTGAACTCTTAGCAATTCTAGTTGTTCAGCTGAGCAGCAACTCTTCCACCTGGTTAATAAATAAGAATTATTCCTATCGTTGTTAATGCTATTATTATTATAAGCTATGTGTCTCAAGGCAAATGACTTAAATTTGCTAAGTCTCTGTCTCCGCATTTGTTAAATGGGGTCACAACTGCGCTGGGACCACTCAGAACAGATCTGTTTCCCCTGCCATGTGACAAAACTAAGGCCTGGTTCTATGGCTAGGACTTAGGTGTCTAGAAGTTTAGGCTGTACCCTACAAATTAGTGAAACCTTGAAGGTTCTGGTCTTGTTGCTTATACAGGAGCAACGAGGCTTTTTGCTGTTTCCTAGCTCTCAGTGAGATGTTTATGCAGCTGCTGCAGTCACTGTGAGTTGTGCCTTCAGGGACCTGTCACCAGCATCCCGGATGACCACAGGCATCATGCAGGCTGCTATGGTGTGTTGCTCAAGATGTCCAGAGGGATTCCCCACGAGTAGGAGTCTCTGAGGCTTCCCTCCGACAAGCTGCCTCCACCCCAGATGAGAGGCCCAGGGAGTTGCAGCGTGAAGGGAGCTACTGTGATCCGCTCCCAGGGAGCCTGTGATCAAGGCTAACCTGAGCAATTATCCACTTGGCTGATTGCCACCCAGGCCTCCAAGTTTGGTCCGATTAGGCATTAACCAGAGAGGGGGTGGCAGGGCAACCCCACGGGCCCTTTGATTAGTCATGTGCAGAGTGGCAGACGACTGTCTTCCCCCGGGGGCCCTCACTGGGGCCAAGGCTGGGCTCCAGCCTGTCCAGTGCAGGGACTATCTGCAGCCCATTGCAGGAGGGGGAGATGGGTATCAGGATGGATTTCGGAGCCTCATAAGGCTGCTGGTATCCATCCCCTTCTCCCCAGCTCCCTTACCACTCTCCTGAGCCACTCCTGGTCCTTCTCCCTGCTGGCCCCAGCACCTTTCTGGTGGGTCTTCAGGCTTCCAGTCTCCCGTGCACCAGGGAAATGGACTCCTAGTGCCCTCCAAGCATGCTCAGAAACTTCTTATTCCCTGATATCTGAAATTCTCTCTCTTCCTCCTGAAATTGTACCTCTCTGTCTTGGTATAGCTCATATTCCACTCCCCTTTGTGAGCACATCCTGACCAAGCCACTGACCTGAGCAAGAAGTAATAATAATAATAATAGGCTGGGTGCGGTGACTCACACCTATAATCCCAACACTTTGGGAGGCCGAGGCGGGTGGATCACATTCTAACATTCTAGAGTTCTAAAGTCTTTACAGGGGTGTTGTAGGCTTCTAAAGAAAGAACTAGAAGAGTCATGTCCATTTCCCCTACTTGCCTGGGGAAAGCTGTCTTCTTCCCTATGAACTGGGTGAGCTCTTTCTCTCTCCCTCCTGGGCTTTTCTTTCTAGAACAATATGGCTGCACTCACGGAATAAGCAGTGATGTAAATGAGGGGATGGAGCAGAGGACACTCTGACCAGGCAGCAGATTTCAGGGTGCTCATAAAGTCTGGAAGCATAGACAGTATTATTTGAATTTTTAAGACTGAACCCCCTTGACTCCTTCTGGGGCAGGCTAAAGGTTCAGATTTGTTCAGTGAAAATCAAACACAAATCGTCAGAGGAGGCATGTCACAGATGCATGCACAGGGCTGGCTGACCAACCGTCCCAGTTGGCCTGGGACTGAGGAGTTTCCCAGGATGCAGGACTTTTCAATAACTGTGACAGTCCCAAGAGAACCAGAATGGCTGGTCATCCTAGTGGAGGGAAATGCTGCATGACTGCACCGCATGCATCGCTTACATAGGGTAGGTGCCAAGTGAGTGTCGTCCACCTTAGAAGACCAGTAGCAAGAGAGGATTCAGCGCACTGGGGACAGTTGGCTGATGGACTGGTTACATTGCGACATGTTCAGTGACAAGTGCAAACTGTTTTTCCAGGTTGAGGCCCCTTCCTTTACACTGCATTCTCCTTGGGGAAGGTCACAGAGCAGGATGAGAGTGGAGCTGGGAGACAGGAACAAAGTAGAGACCCTGAAGCCTGGTCTGTGGACAGGAAAGCCTCTAGAGGCCCGACTGTCAAAGGGACATGATGCCTTTAAGGAGGATGAAGTCATCCGGGGATGAGGCCACCTGGCTCTGCAGCCAGGGCTGCTGCCGAAAAGGAGAAGCAGAAGGTGGAAGGTAGGAGGGCCGTGGGGGCCGGGCTTGGGATGGCAACTCCGTGGCTGACAGACGGAACTCAGCAGGAGTGGGAACGGCCAGCCCTGGTATTGCCTGGGGTGCCCGGGAATGTAATCAAACACTCAGCAGACCTGCTGGCCATAGGCATCTGGGCACCACCGGGCTCTCCAGCTCATCCTGACCCCCAGCCGGCAGTTCTGACAGGCTCCTACCAGTAGAAGCGTCCGGCCTTGTTGGCCAGGCCTGTGGGCATGAGCTCATCTGCTGCCAGCCCAGTCCTCAGTCGGCCTGGCCCAGGCTGCTGCTGGTGGGTGGGGCTCCAGGGTGAGTGCACTGGAGCTGGGCTGGCTGCTTCAATGGCCTTGGTTAGGTCTCCCCATTGGGACGCCTGGGAGGTGGCAGGCCACTCTGAAGACTTGAAACAGAACCTCTGATGTTATCCCCACCATTCCCTGCCCTGAGACTTGCAGTTGTGATGTGGCCATGGCCCAGGGAACCAGTACCCCTTCCTTGTCCCCTTCTTCATAACCATGAACTATATTTCCAGCATCATCTCCATTTTTCCCCATTGCTTAGTAATAACAACAACAATAATATTTGTAGTAATAATGATAATATTTGATCTAATGTATTATGTACCAGGCTGAGCATCATCTCATTTAATCCTGAAATTGATCTTCCCTATGAGGCCTTAGGTTGGTGCAAAAGTAATTGCGGTTGTTGCCATTGAAAATAATAATACTAGCCTGTAATCCCAGTACTTTGGGAGGCCGAGACGGGTGGATCACGAGGTCAGGAGATTGAGACCATCCTGGCTAACACGGTGAAATCCCGTCTCTACTAAAAAATACAAAAAACTAGCCGGGCGAGGTGGCGGGCGCCTGTAGTCCCAGCAACTCGGGAGGCTGAGGCAGGAGAATGGCATAAACCCGGGAGGCGGAGCTTGCAGTGAGCTGAGATCCGGCCACTGCACTCCAGCCTGCGCGACAGAGCGAGACTCCGTCTCAAAAAAAAAAAGAAAAAAAAAAAGAAAATAATAACAATACTATTATTGTCATTCTCATTTTGCAGAGGATGGAACTCAGAGTCCGAGAGACTTAAGTGACTTGTCTAAGGTTATCATACCTTTAAATGGTAGAGCTAGGATTTGAACTAAGTCTATCCGGCTTCAAGATATATGCTCTTAGCTACCACTGTTAGGCTATAGTCCAACCAAATCACAGGATTTGGATTCAGGGACGTGGCACTTGCACTTGTGGATAGACCGACACTTGATTCCTACTCTGCTGTCTCTGTCTTGCAAATCTCAATCACTTTTGAATAAGGTTCCCCACATTTTCATTCTGCATTGGGACCTGCAGATTATGGAGCTAGTTCTGCAAATCAGCTAGCCTATGGGTCCCAAGCTACAGCCTATCACCCTCTAATGCCTATGCTGTCTCTCTGCCTAGACTGTCATTCCACTCACACCTGCCAGGTTCATCAGAAGATCGTCTGCTCAGGACCATCTCTATGAATTACTACAGGTTCCCTGCCATTGTGGAGCATAGATTGCTCTGTTCGGGCCTCACAGTGAAATCAGGACAAGATATTCCTGTGTAGTCCTCATTCCCTTGCTGTGCTAGTCAGGGGAGTGGAGCACCGGGTAAAGTTTGAACTTGAAGTTTGGCAGATCTGGATTCAAACCCAGCTCTGCAGCTGTGTGGCCTTGGATAAGTAATTAAAACTCTCTAAGGAGTTTCCTCATCTGCCAAATAGAGATGATAACAGTTCTTATCTTGCAGGGGTTATCATGAGGATTACATAAGATGCTGAATTTGTGGTAATACACTAAGCACTGTGCCCAGGGCCAAAAAGTGGAAGCTTCCTGGATCCGTTTGGTGTCTAACTTACTGTAGATTTCCCATAGCTCTTTGCATAGTGCTGATGAAATGTGATGGGGCAGAGGATTTATAGATGCAAAATTGCTTTGGAGGTGCCAAAATGCCACCTGTGTAGAGGAGTAGGACATGGTTTTATGTGAAGAAACTGAGGCCTAACAAGACTTCCCAGCCTGTTCAGAGCCCTACAGCCCTCCCTTGCCCACTCGGAGGCTTGGCTTCCGCAGGTCACCTCAAAGCCAGTAGAGCAGGGGCCCTCATGGGCAGGAGTCTGCTCTCTGCTGCCTGAATTCCTGAGGCAGCTCTGGCAGCTGTACTGGCCCTGTCTCCCTGGGCAGCCACATTCCAGACATTCTGCCCAGGTTAGGAAGAGGCTGGCCCTGAGGGGAGAGACCCTGGGGAGCCCTAACCTCGACAGAGACAGCAAGAAGAGAGGCAGGGGTCTCCTGAGGAGTGGGGATTACTGGGCCACTCCAAACTTTCCTCACAGGCCAGGCCTCAGTCCCACCCAACACCCACAATGCAGGGAGGATTGCTCAGGGAAAAGAGACTCAGTAGCCCAATGGTTCTCTAACTTCAGAGTCTGTAGGAATCATCCATGGAGATGGGAGACGTGGAGTGTTTAAAAATGCACATTCCAGGACCCACCCCCATTATGAAGGGGCCCAGGATTCTGAATTGTATTAATTGACAAAAGTATATATTTATCATGTACAACATGTTATTTTGAAATGTGTTGTGTTTTTAATTGAGCCTCCAAGAGGATGCCAAACCAGGTTTGGGAGACTGATTCAATCCACTGTACGGATGAGGAAGCTGAGGTTAAGAGAGGGAACGAGATTGCCCCAGGTCACCCAGCAACAAGGTTGTCAGGGTAGAAGCTGTGTGGTTCTCTCTGAGCCACTGCCCCTGCTGGAAACAGGAAGGAGCCTCAGGAGGAGATCTGGGAACAGAGTAGCTCAAAAAAAGAGTTGAGAAGATGAGCAGTGTTTGTCTTCCCCTTCTTCCCCCTTCTTGCCCCATCATTATCCCTGTTCCCCCAGCCAGAAACTGCTAACTGGACTAACTCAGCAGTGCACAGAGCCCTAGACCCCTCACACTCTGGTTGTGGACATCCATCACCCACCTCTCCTAGTGAGCTTCCTTTCTTGTCATTGTATGCAAGAGAACACACCACCTTGGAGTAAAACATCCTAGGATCAAACCCCATCTTAGTCACCACTATGCTGTGTGGTCTTGGGCAAGTTCCTTGTGGTCTTGGGCAAGTTCCTTACCCTCTCTGATCCTCAAATTGCCCTTTTTTATGATAAGAGGTTGGACTAGACCAGCTTTTCTTAAAGTGATCATCTCTACAAAAGCACTCCAAAGAAGCACCCAGAAACTTTGCCATTATGCAGATTCTTGGACCTCCAACCAGACAAAATAGGTGAAAATTTTTGAAGAAATCTGAACTTTAAAACAATTTATGTACACAAGTAATACGTGATACCTTTTCCTAATAAAAATAATGAAACATTGCATTTAAGGCTAAAGCCCTCTCTGCCATCACTACCAATAACCTTTCTAAAGACAGTCAATATAATAATTTTGGTATGTAATCTTTCTAAATATTTACATTCATATATAAGTATACCAGTGGGAAATATACAGAAATGGGTTGGTTGTGGGAAGGGGGTTGCTGAATAACATCTTCTGTGTCATTTTGCAACTTTTTATTTTACTCAACAGTGTGTCTTAAGGTCTCTATCATGTAGTACACAGAGATCTATCCATGCTTTGAGCTTCCCAGGTTATTCTGGGGCTCATTTAAGTTTAAGAACCACCGCTGTGCAGCCGTGCATGGTGGCTCACACCTGTAATCCCAGCACTTTGGGAGGCCAAGGCGGGCAGATCACGAGGTCAGCAGACTGAGACCATTCTGGCTAACAGGGTGAAATCCTGTCTCTACTAAAAATACAAAAAATTAGCGGGGCATGGTGGTGGGCGCCTGTAGTCCCAGCTACTCGGGAGGCTGAGGCAGAAGAATGGTGTGAACCCAGGAGGCGGAGCTTGCAGTGAGCAGAGATCTGGCCACTCTGCACTCCAGCCTGGGCGACAGAGCCAGACTCCGTCTCAAAACAAACAAACAAAGAACCGCTGTGCTTGATAAACTGATATCTTTGGAGCCTCTGCTTTTAACATATGGGAGGGCAAAATCAGCAAGCTATTTCCCAAGAGTGAGGGAAAGCCTGGCCTGACTGGAGTATCCTTGATGCTTGGACATGGACTCCATGGCTCAGATATCCCCTGTCAAGGGTGTGGTTCCCCAAGATCCAGCTGGGGCACCTCCACTTACCTTCTTTTAGCACTCTCAGGGCCACTCCTTCCATCCTTTGCCAGTCCCTGATCGCCCTGATGTGATCCATGTAGGTGAGAGCTGACTCAGGCTCTCTCTGCCACCCGGAAACTGGCTTCCTATGGCTCTCGATGGGGCCTGACTGGTTTGACTTGGTGAGGCAACTGTGGTTTCCCAATACCGCCTCTCTGGGGATCTTCAGGCACAGACCATCTGGCTCTGTGAGGACTTAGGAACTATCTGGGTGCAGAGAGGTGGTGTTCTCCTCGCTGTCATCAGGCTGTCCTTTCCTGGGTTTCCCTCCCTCCTCTGTAAAACGTTGTTTTCACTAATCTCTATGCCTAGCAAGAGCACCTAGCAAACATATGTAGGCAAGATTTGTTGAAAGAATAAAAGTTGTAAAGTTCCTTCCACCTCCTAAGGACTGTGAATTTAAGCCCTCTATTGCGAGCAAAATGCTTCCATTGTGTGTAGCCCTAGACTGGGAACTGAGGAAGGAATGAAACTCTTGAAAAGATACTGTCCTTGCCCTTGAGTTGCAAACAGTCTAGTTGGGGGTCCAGTCATCCACCCAATGAATATTTCCCTGGAGTCTGACATAGGGCAGGAATGGAGGCAGATCGTGGCAGTCAAGGAAGGACAAAGAGTCCACTGACAATCAGTCAATGAATGTGACCCAGGAGACAGCAGAGACTGTAGTCACATGGACTAAGGGTCCTGCAAAAAGGCCAGAGGAGAAAGCATTCAGTGGAGGCTGGAGTAGTCAGGAAAGATGAGGTAGATGGAGCATGGAGCCAGGAGATACAAGTAGAGACAGTGCATGGCGCATGGCAGGTGCTGGGTAAATGTTTGCCAAATTGAATAGGCAGATTTTTATAGAGAATAGGTCATAATAAATGAATACACAGAAATAGATGAATGTATTAAGTAGATGACAGATATAAGCAGATGTGCGGATTCATGGACATGAGGATGGGTAGGTGGATGGATGGATGGATGGATGGATGGATGATGAATAAATTGATGGGCAAGCAAAGAGACAGATAATCTTGGTCCAGGTTCATCTGGTTTTGGGTCAGATATCCAAGTCTGAATTTGGCCCTTCTGCTTACTGACTCTTACTGGCCATGTGATAATATGGATTTTGTGCTGAAAAACAGGGATAACCAGTCCAGCCTGCCACCCCAGGAAATTATGAGAATCACCTGAAATAGCAGATGGCAGGGAGTTCTGCACAAAGCCGTATGCCATTGTCAGAGGATAGTGGTTATAAACACATTTAAACAACATCTCAGTCCTAGATGCACATCAACAGGACAATGCAAGGGATTCAGAGCTGGTAATATGAAGCATGACTTTTAGAGGAATAGGATGTAGGAGCTGGAATTTATATTACACAACAGTAGGTCCCACTCCATCAAATAACAGTTGAGAAAGCTAAGGGCCTAATGTTTTGGAACTGCTTGAAGTCAGCATCTGGCTTACTCACTTTATCTTGCCATCCAAACCATGCCGTTCCTCCCTGATACCACACCTTCTGCTGAGATACTCAACGCTGGCTTCCCTCTTTAGAATCACTTTGATAAAACAGCTTCAGGGTTCATATCTAGAGCCCATCTATATTGGAATCGCTTGGATGCTGCTATTATTTAAATGTTTGTGTCCTCTCCAAAATTCTTCTTGAAACTTAATCCCCCATGCAACTGTACTAACAGATGGGGACTTTAGGAGTTGATTAGGCCAAGAAGGTCCACCCTCATGAATGGGATTAGTGCCCTTGTGAAAGGACTGTAGGGAAATAGCTAGGCCCTTTTGCCTTTCCATCTCTTTTGCTATGTGAGGACACAGCGTTCATCCTCTCTGGAGGACGCAACAACAAGGTGTCATCTCAGAAGCAGAGACCTTGCCAGACCCTGAACTTGGCTGGCACCTTCATCTTAGACTTCCCAGTCTCCAGGGCTGTGTTCTTTATAAATTACCCGTCTCAGGTGTTTTGTTATAGGAGCAGGAATGGACTAAGACAGATGCCTACTAACAAAGGCAAATTCTGGGGTTCTCCCTCTGTCCTCTAAATCAGAGTACTTTGATGTGTCCGGATTGAGGCTGTCTGGCTTGGTGCTTTGCACACACTGATTGTTCTGTAAACATCTGTTTGTTTTGCAGCTGAAGTTGCTTGCCCACATTTACTGGTTGGCATCTGGCAAGGTTGAGATTTGAACCCAGCTCTCCATCTCACTATTGCAAGGCCCCTGTCAGTGTCTCCTGCCCAGGGACAAGAAAATAACTTCAATGACCTCTCCATAGCCCTTGGCCCTAAGATTTCAGACTCCTCAGCAGCTCCCAGACACAAGCCACTCAAATTGCCTGAGGATTTTGAGCTAAGCCCTCCAGCTTTCACCAGGCTTCTGTGGGGATCCTCACAGAACCTGGGGATAAGGGAGGCCTAATGGAGATAAGTAGTTCTTGTTCCTCCTCCTGTCTGGCTGCTGCCCAGATGGAGGCCACCTAATGCCGATGCTGAAGTCCCAGTCACCGGTGTGGGCTGTGCTGGTGAAGTCGAGCTGCTAATTGCCCACAGTAATCCCCGGGGTAGTTCAGAGCAGTTGTTCTCATTCCTTGGTGCTCATTGGAATCATCTGTGGAGCTTTAGAAATTACTGATATCTGGGCCAACCCCCAGAGATTCTGAATTAATTGGGATAAGATACAAGCCTGGGCATCGGATTGTTAAAACTCCCCAGTTAATGCAATTGTGGAGCTGAGGATCCTTGCCTAGGGGCTTGCTGTGTTTTCCAGCTGAAGTCCCAAGCATAGAATCCCATTTCCCAGATGGAAACAATGCTTCCAGCTCCCAGGAGCCTAAGCCCACTCCATACATATGTAAAGCCATAAGCCATACAGCCAACAAGTCCACTCTTGAGGATATACCCAAGGGACGAGTGCTTAGAAACATGACAACATGTTCCAAAGCACATACTCTGTTAGGTTCTCTAAAAGCCACCGAAACCAACCCCACCTAACTTAAGCAAACGGGAGATTTAATGAAGAGCCATGGGTGACACAGAGAATGAGAGAGAACACAGGGCTCACAGTTAGGAAAGAACCAGACACAACACATGTGCAATCTGTTCAGGCGATCACACATCACCACCAGAAAGATGCACCAAGGTTGGTCCTCTCAAGATCCAGATTTATGAAAGAGGGGTTAGGCTGGCTACGCTTGGGTCCCATGCAGGGCTGTGAGGAGAGTGAGGCTGACCAGGCATTTGCTGACCCTGAAAATGAGTGCTCTCTTATATTTTGCTCTGTAGGTGCTTTGGGCACCATACTTGCCCCACCATAGTGCTGGTCCTGATCCAACTTAGAAGGCACCTGAAGTGACAGCACACTGAGACTGCATCAGGTGGCAGCTGGTGCCTCCCCAAAGGATGACTGGTGGCTGTTAGCAGAAGGAGCAGAATGGATGCCAGACAGGTGAAAATACAGGTGCCCACTCCCTGAGGCTTTAGTGTAGAGTAGTTAATAACATGACTCTGGAGTTGGATGAATCTGGATTAAATCCAGGGTCTCTTCTCAATAGTTACTTGATTTGGACAAATCAGCTTCCTTCTCTGGAGCTCAGTGTGTTTATCTACAAAGCAGTACTCACAACGGTAGTATATGTTGATCTCTGTCTTCTGGATCTTCATTCCTTACACCTGTCCTTAATCAATGTGCCCCAAACTTCCCTCAAAGGGCACTTAATTGCAAAAGAAAGTGGGCTTGGTTTTCTGGGGGCTGGGAGTGGAGCCTGAAACCACAGACAGCAGCCACAGTATTTCCTTTGACATGCACATAAGCCATACAGCCAGCAAGTCCACTCTTGAGGATATACCCAAGGGAAAAGTGCTTATGTCCACAAAAAGACATGCATAGGGATGTTCATAGCATTGCTATTCATAAAATCCAACAAGTGGACACAACCCAAATGTCCTTTAGCAGTAGAGTAGGTAAATTGAGCAATACTACAGAACCATGAAAAATAGCAAGATACTGCTGTACATGACGACATGGACAAATCTCAGACAAAATCTTGAGAAAAGGAAGCCAGACCCAAAATAGCATATGCTGTATAATTCCATGAATGTGAAGTTCAAAAACAGATAAAACTGATTCAGATGACAGCAGAAAGAATAGTGGTTACCTTGAAAGGTAGAGATGTATATCCATTGGAAAGGGACATGAATGCAAATGCATGTCAAAATTCATTCAACTGCCCTATTAAGATTAGGGAGCTTGGCCAGGTGCAGCGTCAGCCTGTAATCCCAGCAATTTGGGAGGCCGAGGTGGGCAGATCACTTGAGCTCAGGAGTTTGAGACCAACCTGGGCAACATAGTGAGACCTTGTCTCTACTAAAAATACAAAAAATTAACTGGGCATGGTGGTGCTTGCCTATGTTCCCAGCTATTCAAGAGGCCGAAGAGGAAGCATCGCTTGAGCCTGGAGGACGGAGGTTTGCAGTGAGCCCAGATCACGCCACTGCACTCCATCCTGGGTGACACAGCGAGACCCTATCTCCAAAAAAAAAATGTGTGCTCTACTGTATATCATACCAAAAATTTTTAAAAACAGGAAATTATTGTTAAAGCAAGCACAATCATGTTTGAATGAACTGTCAAATTCATTCAAACATAGTTGTGCTTACCTTAACAATAATTTCCTCCTAAGTGTTCAAGTAAAATGGACCCTCCTGGACTACAGGTCTTGCTTCTCCAGTGAATTTCAGTCTCTATATCTCTTCTCCTCAATCCTCACCTCCCTGGGCAGGCACACTTCCTAGTTTGAGAAGCTTTCCTATCACTTAAATTTGAACCATCTCCACAAACACCTAAAGCTGAGAGTGACAAACTAATGATCCATGAACCAAAATCAACCTCCTATTCTATTTGACTCACTCTATTTTTTTAATTGAAAAAAATTTTATTCATTGCCAACATTTTAAATTTGAGAGTTTTCACAAAAAAAATCTGGGCTTCTTTTGAAATGTTGGATAATCCATAAAATGGGCATGTTGGCAGCAAAGGGCTGGACTCAGATGCTGCTGACTTTAGATGGAACCCAAGCATTCAGATCCCCACCCAGCCTGCCTCAGTCATCCCCTTGACCTGCCCGGCCCCTGTTGGTGGTTGAGTGTGTGAGCCCACTAGTTCACATCTGACTCAAACCTTCCCTGCTCCCCTAGCCAAATTTCTCCCTGATCTCTGTGCCTCCTCCAGAAAGCCTCCCAGGTAGACCTCCCTCAGCACTATTCTTTCCCTTCTACCTCAGAGGTCAGCAAACTGTGCCTCTGTGGCCAAATCCAGCTAGCTACCCGTTTTGTACAGAACCATGAGCCAAGAAAGGATTTACATTTCTCAATGGTTGAAAAAAAGTCAAAACAAGTATAATATTTTGGGATACATGAAAATGATATGAAATTTACATTTCAGTATCCATAAATGAAGCTCTATTGGCACACATTTGTATATAGATTTATTTATTGTCTATGGCCACAGAGTTGAGGAGTCCCAACTGAGACAGTCAAGCCTGAAATATTTGCCATCTGGCTCATTAAAGAAAAGGTGTGCTGACCTCCGTTCTAGTTCCCCCCATCCCTTATTCCACAGGATTGTTGCTGTATTACCTTTATGCGCTTTGCTGTTTGGATAATTAATAATTTGCCCTATTTTTTGCTCTTTAATGACATTGTATCACAGGCCACCTGTGTACCACTCCCTCCATGGTGTTACCTGTGGTTTGGCAGAGTGTTCTCTGCCTTGGAGATTGGGAGTGGGAGGCAGGGGTGGCAAGAACAGCCTGAACTCTGGAAATGGGTATGGAAGTCAGGTGAAAGATTCTGATTTAGTGTCCAAGTGTAAATGCCAAAGGAGGCAAACACTTGAACACCTGCTTCCTCTTTTAATGTCCCTGCTTTCAGGAACCTTAGGACCCTAAATCACTAGACCTGGAAGAAACTCCAGAGAGCCTTTGATTCATCCATTCACTCACTCGTCCAATATACCCTTAGCTTCCCTGTGTGTCCAGCACTGTGCTAGGCTAGGCTGCGGATTAGGACATAGTCTCTACCCGCAAGGAACATAGAGCTTAATGGGTAAGACAAATGTCTAAAGAGAGAATTATATTTCAATGTGAAAATCATCTTAAGGAGCTCTGAGCACACAGCTGAAAGAGATGCTAACTCTAATGAGATCTGAGCACACAACTGAAACAGATGCTAACTCTAAGCCTTTAATCTTGCAATTGAAGAAAATGAGGTTAACCAGAGAGGGTGAGAAACTTGCCCAAGGTCACACTGCAAGTTAGTGACAGATCTGGAACTAGATTCCTTTCCCAATTCCCATTTCTTTGCAGTTTACCTTCGCATTCCTTCCATCACTCACTCATTCAACAAATATTACCTAGCCCCTACTCAACGCCAAGCACTGCTCTGGTGCTGGCCATTGAGTCCTGAGGAAGACAGACATACTTCTCACTACCAGAGCTTCTGCTGGGGGAGGGGGCCAAGGGGAAGATGAAAAACAAACACATCAGCAGATACATCAATCAGATGATTTTAGAGAGCTATATGCTCTAAAGAAATTAATGCAGAGAAAGGGTTGGAGAGGCTTGGAGGCTGCTCTAGTGTGGTGGTCAGGGAAGGCCACTCCAAACAAGTGACCCTGGAGGGGACCTGGAGGGATAAGGAGCCAGCCTTGAAGATCAGCAAGGAAACATTCCAGACAGGAGAGCCTTGTTCTGTGCTACCTCCAAGACCCAACCTCTTACTCCATCCTGGGCAAAGAGATTTGCAAACTGGTAGATAGCTTGATAATATTTATCTTTTGGGTTTTGCCTTGGTTTTGCTTGTTTTGTGTCCATCTGCTATACTAATGGAAGCACTGGAGAGGAGGCAAAAAGAGAAAGTTCACGTTCACACTTTATCCCCTTTGCCTGGTAGGGACTGCTAACTTGAAGGAGAGGGTGGTGGGAGGAAATTCTGGTGAAGATTTGGAAAGTAAGAGGGTTTATCCCTAAGTACCCAACTGACAGTAAATGAGACTCTGCAAGATACCAGTTAGTTACCACGAAGTACCAAAGCCTCTCCATAACCCCCCATAATTGCTCCACTTAATTCATTAAAGGATTATATCTGAGACTGGGAGAAGGGAGGGAGCAGAATCTGGGAGTTCTGGCAGCAGCACAATCTCCTGTGAGGCAGCAGGGAGACCTAGGGACCCCAACTGTGGCAGAAACAACTGAGTCAGGACTCAGGGAGCCATAGTTCTAGTCCTGTCTCTGCCTGTGACTGACTGTGTGACCTTAAGCAGTATATTTCCCTCTCTTCAATGAATGAGGGAGAATGGGCTAAGAACAGTGATTTTGAACTATGCTTCAAGGAGCCCTAGAGTCCCAAAGAAGGGTGTTCGTTTGTTTGTTTGTTTTTGGTAGTGCCTTGAAGGAAGGAGCAGCAGAAGATAGACAGGACAGATAGAACTGGGGCCCCAACTATTTTCAACCAGAAGGACCCTACTTGAATCTGTTCCATGCTCTGGGCTTCCTAAATACATAGAGTGACAATGAAAATAAACACTGAGCCCTCACACGTTGTTGGGTGAATAACATGCAATAACACAGCTTAGTGCAATAATTCTACATAGTATCTGTATCTCTGCTTTTTTTTTTTTTTTTTTTTTTTTTTTTTTTTGAGATGGGATCTTGCTAAGTTTCCCAGGCTGGTCTTGAACTCCTGGGCTCAAGCGATCCTCCCACCTCGGCCTCCCACAGTGCAGGGATTACAGGTGTGAGCAACTGCACCCAGCCTGTATCTCCACTTTAAAAATGAGGAAACCAAGGTTCTAAGCAGTTAAATAACTTGTCTAGAGTCAGAACTAGGGTGCAAATGCTTATAGTCAAGCTCCAAATCTTCACTTTTAACCATTCTTTGATTAAGAGTACTGATGTTTTATATAACACTGACAGTCTCTTGAGGTGCTTACTGACACCGTGGCCTTGAGTGCCTTGAGAGTTATTGAAGGACACAATGCACATGAGATGCTGAGCATAGTACTTGGCTCACGGTAAAGGCTCAACAATCATTAGCTATTATTATGATACGATTATTAGTATTTTAATTTCATGTGGAGACTGATTCTACGTAGTCCTAAGACATGCTGGGGAAGGACTGGAGTAGATGATCCCTAAAGATCTTCCAGCCCCAGCTGAACATGGCAAGCTGGACATGGTGGCTGAGACAGGAGGATTTCTTGAGCCCAGGAGTTTGAGGCCAGACAGGGCAACATAGCGAGACCCTTTCTCAAGAACAAAACAAACCAAAAAAACAGAGCATATATTCAGGGCAACTTGAATCTGTCTCTCAGGGAAAGAAGAAGAGAAAAAAAAGTAGCAGAGCTGGGACTCATTGAAGACCTCAGGACACCAGAGCCCTGCATTCTTAACCAATATACTGTCTGTCCTAGGGCCCACTTTTATGTTTAACAGCTTACAGCTTTATCGAGATATAATTTACTTGTCATAAAATTTATCCATTTAAAGTATGCTAGTCAATGGTTTTTACTTTACCTACAGAGTCATGCAACCATCTCTGTAATCTAATTTTAGGACATTTTCACCACCCCAAAAAGAAACCTCATACCCATTATCAGCCACTCCCCAGTCCCGATTCCTCACTTCCAGTCCTAGGCAACTAGTAATGTACTTTCTATCTCTATAGATTTGCCTATTCTGGACATTTCACATAAATGGAATCATACTACATCTGTTCTTTTGTGACTGGCTTCTTTCAATGAGCTCAATGTTTTCGAGATTCATCTCTGTTATCATATGTATCAGTACTTCATTCTCTTTTTTTTTTTTTTTTTTTGAGACAGAGTTTCACTCTTGTTGCCCAGGCTGTAGTGCAGTGGTGCAATCTCAACTCACTGCAACCTCCGCCTCCTGGGTTCAAGCGATTCTCCTGCCTCAGCCTCCCAAGTAGCTGGGACTACAGGCACATGCCACCACGCCTGGATAATTTTGTATTTTTAGTAGAGTCGAGGTTTTACCATGTTGCCCAAGCTGGTCTTGAACTCCTGACCTCAGGTGATGCACCAACCTCAGCCTCCCAAAGTGCTGGGATTACAGGCGTGAGGCATCATGCCCAGCCTCCTCATTCCTTTTTTAGTGGTTAAATAAAACGTCATGGTATGGGTATATCCCATTTTGTTTATGCGTTCATCAGATGATGGACATTTGGGCTTTTGCTACTTTTTAGCTATTAGGAATAATGTGGTTAATAACATTTCTGTGTGAGTTTTTCTTTTTTTGTGGATCTATGTTTTTATTTCTCTTGTGTAGATATGCAGGAGTACAATGGCTGGGTCATATCATAACTCTATCTTTAAACTTCTAAAGAACTGCCAAACTGTTTCCCAAAGTGGCTGTATTGTTTTATGTTCCCACCAGCAGCGTATGAGAGTTCCAGTTTCTCTCTGTTCTTGTCAACACTTGTTGTTATCTGTCCTTTTTATCATAGCCATTCTTGTGGGTGTGAGGTGATGTCTCCCTTTGTATTTCTCTAATGACTAAGGATGTTGAGTATTTTTTCATGTATTTATTAGTCATTTGTAATATTTGCAGAAATGCCTGTTTAAATCATTTGCCTATTGTCTTACGTGTGTTGTCTGCATATTGTTGAGTTTTAAGAGTCTTTTATATATTCTGGATGCAAGTCCCTTATCAGATATACAATTTGCAGATATTTTCTCCCATTCTGCTGGTTGTTCCTTTCACTTGCTTGATGGTGTCATTTGAAATACAAAAGCTTTTCATTTTGATGATGCCCAATTTGTCCATTTCTTTTATTCCTTATGCTTTAGAATATCATATGTTAAGAAATCACTGACCAGGCACAGTGGCTCACGCCTGTAATCGCAGCATTTGGGAGGCCAAGGTGGGCAGATCACTTAAGGTCAGCAGTTTGAGACCAGCCTGGCCAACATGGTGAAACCCCATCTCTGCCAAAAATATAAAATTAGCCAGGGGTTGTGGCACACATCTGTAATCCCAGCTACTCTGGAGGCTGAGGTGGGAGAATCCCTTCAACCCAAGAGGCGGAGGTTGCAGTGAGCCAAGATTGCACCAGTGCAGTCCAGCCTGGGTGAGAGAGCAAGAGTATTGCCTGCCTCAAGGTTGCAAAGATTTACACCTATATCTTCTTATAAGAGTTTATAACTAATTTAGGTCTATGACATATTTTTAGCTAATTTTTGTGAATGGAGCGATATAGGGGTCCAAATTCATTCCTTCATACCTGCATATACAATTGTCCCAGCACTGTTTATTAAGAAGCCTATTTCCCCCACTGAATTGTCTTGGCATCCTTGTCAAAATCAATTGACCATAAATATGAGGGTTTATTTCTGAACTCTCAATTGTATCCCAGTGACCCATATGCCTATCCTTCTGTCAGTATCACACTGTCTAGATTACCATAGCTTTGCAGTAAGTTTTAAAGTGGGCAAGTACATGTTCTCCAACTTTGTCCTGCTCTTCCAAGATTGTTTTGGCTTTTCTGAGTCCTTTGTATTTTCATATAAATTTTTAATTAGTTTGTCAAATTCTGCAAAAAAAGAAAGTGTCTCACTTTTAAAAGTGTTTCTTCTCATAAAATAAAATGATAGAAGATGACAATGAGATTTTTTTTTTTAAGACCTTGCTTGGCAAAGAAAAAAGAAAAAAGCAAAAGCAATGTTGTATTCCCCCTCCCGATTGTGGGGGATAGTATCAATCTGTGAAATCCAAAAGTGACTTAGAACGTCCTGGTGAATGGGTCAGATTTTGAGGTGGGGCAGAAAGGTGCACTGCTGAGGAGGAGGAAGGTGGAAGGCAGAGATGGTTTCAAGTGGGGCATTGAGGGGCCCACCTGGGCCCACACTGTAATAGACACACGGTAGTGTCCAAAGGGCGGTGTGATGGGATGAGAAAGACCCTATTTACATGAAAGACCCAGGAGACTCCTAGGAAAGAAGTCACCCTCAGCAATGGGAACTAGAGCTCAGCTCCAAGACAGGGAAAGGAGTAATTTGGGGTACAGCCCAGTGTCTGATGCTTAGCCGTAGCTAATAATGACTAAGTACTTGCCTTGAACTAAGCACTTTACTGGCAGTATCTCATTTAATGCTCACCATGATTTCATGAGTTTACGCTATAATTGCTTGTTTAACTGCTTAACACAGCACTGTCCAATAGAAAAAGCATGTGAGCTGCAGATCTGAGTTTACATTTCCAGGAGCCATATTTAAAAGCAAAAGAAAGAGGTGAAATTCATTTTGGTAATATATTTGTATTTAACCAATATGTTCACAACGTTATCATTTCAATATGTAATCAATATTTAAACATTTTGTGAGATACGTTTCATTCATTTTTTTTCTTGCAATGTCTTTAAAATCCACTATATTTTCAGATACTTCTGGCACATCTTGCCTCAAATGCTAAATTTTGTTGGTGATATTTGACTTGTATTTAGATTTCATGAAATGTATAGCTGAAAAGTAGCTTCACCTTCCCGAGTTACACCAAGCATACTTAAAAGCAAACTGAGTTTTAAATTTAAATTTAGTTAAAATTAAGTGAAATTCAAAATTCAGTTCCTTAGTCATACTAGCCAGATTTCAACGGGTGGTCGGTGGCCATGGTGTTGGACATGCAAGCCAACAATCCCATTACACCGTGTCATGAGAGTTGTGGCCATGTCAGCTTGACCACTGAATCCCCTGCATTGTGTGTGCACATAGTAGGTATTCAATAAACACTTCTTTAAGAATGTGTATATGGATGAATGGATGGCCAAATTCAGCTAATAAACAAATGCATAGTTAATATCATTCCAATTTGATAAAGAAGCTGAGATTCAGAAAAGTAAAATAACTAGGCCAAATGCCCACAGCTTGTAAGTGGTAAGGAGGGAATTCAAAGCCAGGTCTGACTCATTCCAAAATCTATTGGCTGCAGGAAACATATGTGGGCATAGGAAAGGAAGGCTGAAGCTGGGCCATCGAGCCAAGTGTCATCAGGGTGTCCACAGTGTCCTGCCAGGTCCCCACAGCCCTCCTCACTCACCTCCACTCCTTGACCTGCTGTGACAGCTTCCCCTGGCCAAGCTCCGGGGATGCTCCCACAGCCCAGAGGACGAAAGGCTAGTCGGAGCAGGTGACGCCATAGACACAGTGATAGCCGGATGCACCAACCACTTAAGCAAAGCCCTGGGCATGGAAAACGGGCACCAGCAGCACAGACAGAGCCCTCTTTTGTCTTGAAATCGCTAAGACTGGCCTTATATCTGGTCACAAGTCCTGGGACTGGCCCAAAACCGGAGTGAGAAGCTAAGAAGAAACTAGTTTTAGTCACAGAACTTCAGAGCAGGAAAGATTGACAGGATTGCCTCATTCAGAACATTTATTTTGTAGATGAGGAGGTCCAGGAAAGGCAAGGTCCTGCATAAGATTAACAGTGAGTTTCTTTAATAGGAAAGGCCACATCTCAGTTTTCTTATTGCTGATGATACCTTGACTTCTGTTCTCTAAAATGAGACCAGGTCAGGAATCTCTTCCAGCACCCACCAATCCTTCTGCTACCTCCGTAACACTGGATCCCATAGTGTTCTTAGGGGAAGCAGCCACAGGGCTCAAAATTTCCACTGGTTACCCTTGGAGCTGTTGCCGATGGTCCTGTCTGCCTGAAATGCATTTCTTCCTTGCTCCTTTCTGTGCCACCCTTGCAGTCTCAGTCTGGCTAAATCGTACCCCGCTTCAAGGCCAAGCTCAAATACCGCTGTCTCAACGAAACTTCCTCCTATCCTACTGAACCAGTGACCCTTATTCCTTTATTCCAGGGGTGGCTGTTGGACAACGGAGAAAAGGGGTGGCTTCAGGAATCCAGGGGAGTTATGATATCCATGGTTGAGGGGAAGTTGTGGAAATTAAGATTGGAAAGAAAGGCTGAGGCAAGATGGGAGAATGGGGCAGGTTTTAAAGAGCTGAAGAGTGAGGAAGCAGAGGCCCTACTCTACAGCCCGAGCGGAAGCCAGGAGATCTGCTCCCATAACAGGGACATTTCTCCCAGGGCCTAACTTGACTCCATTTTCACGAGGAGATGGAAAACAACATTGCTTAAGACATAAGCCCTGGCCTCCTAGAGCTTCACCTCTAATAAAGGAGAGTCACTTATTCACGCATTTGTTTCACAATACTAATTGAGAATTTTACCTCTTGCCAGACACCATTCTAGGCATTGAGGACAAAACTGGTTTGTGAGAGTCTATGTGTGTGTGGGAGGGGTGCTTGTGTGGTATGTGTGTGTGGTATGTGTCTGTGGTGTGTGTGTAGTGTGTGTGTGGTGTGTGTGTCTCTGTGTGTGGTGTATGTGTGGTATGTGTGGTGTGGTGTGGTGTGTGTGTGTGTGGTGTGGTGTGTGTGTGTGTGTGGTGTGGTGTGTGTGAGGGTAGTGTGTGTGTGGTGTGTGTGGTGTTGTGGTGTGTGGGGGGTGTATGTGTGTGGTGTGGTATGTGTGTGTGTGGTGTGTGTGGTGTGTGTGGGATGTGTGTGTGGTATGGTATGTGTCTGTGTGGTGTGTGTGTGGTGTGTGGTGTATATGTGTGGTGTGGTGTGTGTGTGGTGTGTGTGTGTGGTATGTTGTGTTTGTGTTGTGTGTGGTGTGTGTGTGGTGTCTGTGTGTGGTGTGGTGTGGTGTGTTGTGTTTGTGATGTG
>NW_016806375.1:4243880-4347810 GCF_001698545.2 Rhinopithecus bieti | reverse complement strand
TTTCCAGGAGCCATATTTAAAAAGCAAAAAGAAAGAGGTGAAATTCATTTTGGTAATATATTTGTATTTAACCAATATGTTCACAACGTTATCATTTCAATATGTAATCAATATTTAAACATTTTTGTGAGATACGTTTCATTCATTTTTTTTCTTGCAATGTCTTTAAAATCCACTATATTTTCAGATACTTCTGGCACATCTTGCCTCAAATGCTAAATTTTTGTTGGTGATATTTGACTTGTATTTAGATTTCATGAAATGTATAGCTGAAAAAGTAGCTTCACCTTCCCGAGTTACACCAAGCATACTTAAAAGCAAACTGAGTTTTTAAATTTAAATTTAGTTAAAATTAAGTGAAATTCAAAATTCAGTTCCTTAGTCATACTAGCCAGATTTCAACGGGTGGTCGGTGGCCATGGTGTTGGACATGCAAGCCAACAATCCCATTACACCGTGTCATGAGAGTTGTGGCCATGTCAGCTTGACCACTGAATCCCCTGCATTGTGTGTGCACATAGTAGGTATTCAATAAACACTTCTTTAAGAATGTGTATATGGATGAATGGATGGCCAAATTCAGCTAATAAACAAATGCATAGTTAATATCATTCCAATTTGATAAAGAAGCTGAGATTCAGAAAAGTAAAATAACTAGGCCAAATGCCCACAGCTTGTAAGTGGTAAGGAGGGAATTCAAAGCCAGGTCTGACTCATTCCAAAATCTATTGGCTGCAGGAAACATATGTGGGCATAGGAAAGGAAGGCTGAAGCTGGGCCATCGAGCCAAGTGTCATCAGGGTGTCCACAGTGTCCTGCCAGGTCCCCACAGCCCTCCTCACTCACCTCCACTCCTTGACCTGCTGTGACAGCTTCCCCCTGGCCAAGCTCCGGGGATGCTCCCACAGCCCAGAGGACGAAAGGCTAGTCGGAGCAGGTGACGCCATAGACACAGTGATAGCCGGATGCACCAACCACTTAAGCAAAGCCCTGGGCATGGAAAACGGGCACCAGCAGCACAGACAGAGCCCTCTTTTGTCTTGAAATCGCTAAGACTGGCCTTATATCTGGTCACAAGTCCTGGGACTGGCCCAAAACCGGAGTGAGAAGCTAAGAAGAAACTAGTTTTAGTCACAGAACTTCAGAGCAGGAAAGATTGACAGGATTGCCTCATTCAGAACATTTATTTTGTAGATGAGGAGGTCCAGGAAAGGCAAGGTCCTGCATAAGATTAACAGTGAGTTTCTTTAATAGGAAAGGCCACATCTCAGTTTTCTTATTGCTGATGATACCTTGACTTCTGTTCTCTAAAATGAGACCAGGTCAGGAATCTCTTCCAGCACCCACCAATCCTTCTGCTACCTCCGTAACACTGGATCCCATAGTGTTCTTAGGGGAAGCAGCCACAGGGCTCAAAATTTCCACTGGTTACCCTTGGAGCTGTTGCCGATGGTC
Organism: Rhinopithecus bieti; assembly: GCF_001698545.2. NCBI lineage: Eukaryota > Metazoa > Chordata > Mammalia > Primates > Cercopithecidae > Rhinopithecus > Rhinopithecus bieti. The sequence goes on along the minus strand of NW_016806375.1, from coordinate 4,346,355 downwards.
CTGTCTGCCTGAAATGCATTTCTTCCTTGCTCCTTTCTGTGCCACCCTTGCAGTCTCAGTCTGGCTAAATCGTACCCCCGCTTCAAGGCCAAGCTCAAATACCGCTGTCTCAACGAAACTTCCTCCTATCCTACTGAACCAGTGACCCTTATTCCTTTATTCCAGGGGTGGCTGTTGGACAACGGAGAAAAAGGGGTGGCTTCAGGAATCCAGGGGAGTTATGATATCCATGGTTGAGGGGAAGTTGTGGAAATTAAGATTGGAAAGAAAGGCTGAGGCAAGATGGGAGAATGGGGCAGGTTTTAAAGAGCTGAAGAGTGAGGAAGCAGAGGCCCTACTCTACAGCCCGAGCGGAAGCCAGGAGATCTGCTCCCATAACAGGGACATTTCTCCCAGGGCCTAACTTGACTCCATTTTCACGAGGAGATGGAAAACAACATTGCTTAAGACATAAGCCCTGGCCTCCTAGAGCTTCACCTCTAATAAAGGAGAGTCACTTATTCACGCATTTGTTTCACAATACTAATTGAGAATTTTACCTCTTGCCAGACACCATTCTAGGCATTGAGGACAAAAACTGGTTTGTGAGAGTCTATGTGTGTGTGGGAGGGGGTGCTTGTGTGGTATGTGTGTGTGGTATGTGTCTGTGGTGTGTGTGTAGTGTGTGTGTGGTGTGTGTGTCTCTGTGTGTGGTGTATGTGTGGTATGTGTGGTGTGGTGTGGTGTGTGTGTGTGTGGTGTGGTGTGTGTGTGTGTGTGGTGTGGTGTGTGTGAGGGTAGTGTGTGTGTGGTGTGTGTGGTGTTGTGGTGTGTGGGGGGTGTATGTGTGTGGTGTGGTATGTGTGTGTGTGGTGTGTGTGGTGTGTGTGGGATGTGTGTGTGGTATGGTATGTGTCTGTGTGGTGTGTGTGTGGTGTGTGGTGTATATGTGTGGTGTGGTGTGTGTGTGGTGTGTGTGTGTGGTATGCGTGTATGTTGTGTGTGTGGTGTGCTGTGTGTGTGGTGTCTGTGTGTGGTGTGTGTGTGGTGTGTTGTGTTTGTGATGTGCGTGGCGTGTGTGGTGTGGGGGTGTGTGTGTTGTGTGTGTGTGGTGTGTGTGGGGGTGTGTGGGGGTGTGTGTGGTGTCTGCGTGTGGTGTGTGTGTGGCATGTGTGGTGTGGTGTGTGTGTGGTGTGGGGGGGTGTGGTGTGGTGTATGTGTGTGTGTGGTGTGGTGTGTGTGTGGTGTGGGGGGGTGTGGTGTGGTGTATGTGTGTGTGGTGTGTGTGTGTGGTGCCGGGGGTGTGGTTTGTTTTCATAGCGGAAAGGGCAGACGGGTAGTTAATAATTCTTTCAATCCTAGAGACAGAACTGTGGTTAAGGCAAGTAAGTCCTGTCTTAGAAGTTTCTTTTCTGGTGAGAGACCCTTGCTGAGTACACCCTGACCCGGTTGACAGGTGCGGTGTACTTCATGACAGGCGAGTAGAGAGCACTCCGGGAACATGCAATGGAGGAAGCTATTTGATCTGGGGCCTCCAGGGTGGGAGACATCTCGGCTGCTTTTGCTGATGATTCGTTGCCTGAGCTTTTGCTGATGATTCTCTGCCTGAAATGCCTCTCCTGCCTTCCCCTGCTCTTCTCTAATCCACCCACACAGTCTCAGCCTGGCTAAATCACACCCAGACAGGCTTCAAGGCCAGGCTCAGATGCTAGTGTGTCAAGGAAGCCTCCTTCCATTCCCCTGAACTTTCACATCCCCTCTTGCCCTCGCTTCATGAGGTTTCCCGCGGTGGCTGTTGGACAATGGAGAAAAAGGCGGTGGCTTCGGGAACCATGGGAGTTGGTTGAAGGTATCACTCTCCTTGACACTGTCAGCTGTCAGTTATTCCAGGGGCCCTTCTCTCTCTGTCTTCTTTACAACAGTGAATCTGTTAGATAACTACATGTCTGCATTGGGTACAAAATGAATGTATCTGTGATCCCAGCTACTCGGGAGGCTGAGGCAGGCGAATCGCTTGAACCTGGGAGGCGGAGGTTTCAGCCAGCCGAGATCGCGCCACTGCACAGCAGCTTGGGCATCAGAGCAAGACTCTATCTCAAAAAAAAAAAAAAAAAAAAAAAAAGAATATATGATAGCTGGGCAACACATACTCCTTATGAGTAAAATACATGGTAGAACCCATTGCAACTACTCAGAAGCCTTTTTGTGTTCAGCATGTGTTGGCTGTGTGACCCTGAGCGAAACTGAATTGAAGCTGACCAGAGTTTTAAAGTATGTGAAATGCACAGTGCCAGGTTCGTTGGGAGCACCTCAGAAGGGCACTAAACCTGGATGGAGCCGAAAGAAAGACCTCTTGGAGGAGTGTCATCAAATGCTCCCCCACCTTGATGTGTAGTGTAGATGGGAGTGGATACAGAGAAAAAGAACCTGTAACAGAAGCTCTGAGCTTTCCTGAGGAAGTGAGGTTTCAGATCTGAAACATAAGTGGCAGCTCACCGCTGAGACGTGGGAGACAATAGGTGTTCCCTGCAAAGGGACCAGCATGTGCAAAGGTGCTGGAGCCTTATAAACCCCAGACATTATTACAGTACTCGAGAACTGTTTTCCTCTCCAAACCCTTTGCTGAGGATTTCCAGGTCCAAACTCTGCGAAGCCAGAGTCCCGATGCCGGGAGAGTGCTCAGCTCATCTGCTGTGCTCTGCCCAGGGGGCTTTCTGGGCACCGCGATGCTTCTCCCTCAGACCTAATCCCAGACGGAGAGTGTCTGAAGAAATGTTAAAAACCACTGAATTTAGTATCATCCCCTCCTTTTCTGAAGGGAGGCTGAGACTCAGAGAAAGCAGGTGGTGTCACATAGAATCACTCTAAGCACTTACTAGGTACTAGCCACTGTGCTACGCATTTTTCCATCCAACACGAGGGAGACACAATTATTGATCTCATGTGTCACATGAAAAAAGTGAGGTTCACCGAGGTGATCGTGTCTGAGGTCACACAGACAGAAGGTCCCAGAGCTTTGAAACCCAGGTAGTTGACCCCAGAACCTACGTTCCTATCCAGTGGGACTCTTTGTCAGAACTTGGCCAGAATCCAGTTTCTCTTGAATGCAGTCTCATGCATTTATCATTGCAATAAAAATTCAGCCTGGCAAATACTTTTTGGGAGGCCTCCACATCTCTGCAGTTGGACTGACTGACCTCAGGCAGGTCTAACCCTAATACTACAGGGCACGAAGCTAGAGTACAAATGAAGGACGCTGTGGCTCCAGCCCACCTGCCTTCTCTTGACTCCTTTTCCTACAAGGAAAATGGTTACACGCAGGCGTTTAGACATCTCACCCCTTGTGACCATGCTCCATCCTCACCACCCTAATGCCTTCCCAGCAAACAACAACTTGGCCATCCCTCAGGCCACCCTTAGAGGTGTACAGCCTGCCTTTGGAGGAAAGACCCCTGGCAGAGGCCTAGAAAGTGACCTGGGGGCTATTGAGCTGGAAACCGACAGCTTGGGTGCTCAGAATGTGATCTGGAAGTGGTAAGTGGGTCACAGGCTTAGGGTAAGCCATTCCCTTGGCTCCACAGACTCCTCACCCCATAGCAACAATGTAGCTGGAGGAAGAGCAGGGCAGGGCCTAGTAGCTCCAATGTGAGGGAGTTCTAAAATGCAGACAGTGCCAGAGTTACAGCTGGGTCCCCTCTGCCTCATGAGCCAGCTTTCCAGTGGGGCTGACTAGTGCACATTCCTTATGCCCCTGCACAGTCACATAGCCACACAGCCACACCCTAACCTTCTCCAGAGCCCTTGCCTGATTACCTGATAGTGACCTCCCCCCTCTCACCACCAACATCACCCCATCCCCACCTTGGGTCGTGCCCTGACTTGTGCAAACCACAGGTCTAAGTACTGTGCTGAAACAGAATGAGTCAGGGGCAGAACTCAAGGTGTTGAGCCTGGGAGACTGCTCCAAGCAGGGAAGAGGAAACTCTGTGGCCCCAGAGAGGAATGAATCAGGCAGGAGTGGCTCAGATCCTGGGTTCTGGCTTCTCCTCAGCAAATGCGTACAGTAGCGGGGGATGTAGGGAGAGAGACTCAGGCACCCCGGTCATGAATCAGGCAGCATTTAGGAAGTCTGATTTTCCAGGAGAATATGTAGATGTCATTTCTAGCATTCCTGAGACTGCAATTTGCTTATGGGGGAAAATATAAGAAGGTTCCGTGTGTGTGCGCACATGCATGTGTATATACACACGTTGTGTACATATGTATGCCTGTGTCTGTGTGTGATATGTATATGTGTGTCTGATGTGGACAAAATTTATACGTGTGTCCTATGTGTTTGTCGCCTGTGGTGTCCTGTGTGTAACAGTACCTGTGTCACTGTGTGTGAACATGCACATCGTTCTGCCTGTGGGTCTGTATGGATGTCCTTGCCTCTGTAGCTCAGGGTGTCCCCATGCTTGGGCCCGGCCAAATGATTCCAGTGCCTATAATCTATTGTTGTTTTTGTTGAGATGGAGTCTTGCTCTGTTGCCCAGGCTGGAGTGCAGTGTTGTGATATTGGCTCACTGCAACCTCCGCTTCCCAGTTTCAAGGGATTCTCCTACCTTAGCCTCCCAAGTAGCTGGGATTGCAGGTGCCCACCACCACCCCTGGTTTACTGTCACTACAGCTTCTGCCTCCCAGGTTCAAGTGATTCTCCTGTCTCAGTCTCCTGAGTAGCTGGGAAACAGGGGTGCACCACCATGCTCAGCTAATGTTTTTTGTATTTTTAGTAGAAATGGGATTTTGCCATGTTGACCAGGCTGGTCTTGAACTCCTGACATCAAGTGATCCACTTGCCTCAGCCTCCCAAAGTGCTGGGATTACAGGTGTGAGTCACCACACCCGACCCAGTGCCTATAATCTTAATCACTACATTTGACTGTTGACCCTGTGGGGACAGTCACCACTTCTTATTTTCTCACTATGGTGATAACAGAGCAGACATTCAGTATATATTTGTTGAATGAATATATCAGAAAGGCCCCCACCTGAACCAGCTCCCTGGAAGCTCCAGGAGTCCCAAAGAAAAGGCCCAGTGGAGAGAAGAGCTTCATTCAAGGTGATTCCTTCCTAGCTACAGGACACAAGTCTGAACTGACCTTCCTGATCCTCAGGGGCTTTTGCTCAATGTCCCCCTCTGCCCTGGTCAGAAGTCAAGACACAAAAGCTCTGGGCTCTGCCATAACCTGGCTCTATGATCTTGGGTAAGTCCTTTCCCTCTTGAGCCTCAGTTTCCCTATCTGATAAAAGAACAGATTGGACTTCTGGATATCAAAAGGCACACTCAGACTCAGCATGGGGTGGTTTTTTACCTTCGAGTTCTTTATTCAGTGGCCCCTGCCCATCTAGACACTGGATCAATGTAATCGTCCCTCTCAGCTCCTTCTCCACCTACTTGTGATCCCAGCCAGGCAGCAAGCAGAGGCCCCAACCAGGCCTTGTTCGTTAGGGCCTCATGCTATTGCTGCGAGTGCCTGTCGGTAACCCCCAGGCATCATAATTCAGATCATCTTTGCTAAAAACAGGCTGGAGGACATTTGTAGGCTTGGGAAGGGAGCATCTTGGGGAAATGGTGATGAAAAATGCAGTCTTCTAACACCCTGGCCTTCTGGGCCTGTGGAGGAAGGAAGTATTCTGTAAGCTGATTTTTCCAGAGAGCTGGGTTGGGGAGGGAGTCAGAGAAGAGGCAGTGTTGATCAATGTGTTAAACTTTTCTTTCCTTGTAACCATTTCAGGTGTGAACCTTCTCTAGCTCTGCTAGGTGCTTCCCTGCCTTTTCAAACAGGAAGCAAAGCATGATTTCATCTTTCCTTGGTTACTCAGGACCATCATAAAAACATTAACGTTTGAACTGAGTTTTAAAACAGAGGTGTCCTCAAGGGCTGCAAAGATATTTTAGGCTATTTGCCTCTCACTGAAAGGCAAGGCTTTTCTTTTTTGTGTTTAATCTTCTCTCATTGACACTGTCAGCTGTCAATTATTCCAGAGGTGCTTCTCTCTCTGTCTTCTTTATGACAGTGAATCTATTAGATAACTACATGTCTGCATTGGGTATAAAATGGATATGTAATATCTGAGCAAGGGACTTTCCTATGAGTCCTATGAGTCTACATAGTAGAAACCATTGTGGCTAGTCAGAAGCCTTTCTCTCTTCAGCACTTATTAGCTGTATGACCCTGAGCAAGATATTTCTATGACTGAGTTTTCCAATCTATAAAATGGGACTAATAGTAGTATCTGCCTCATCAGGTCATTGCAGCTCAATGTAAAGTTATGTGCAACTAAAGCACTTAGCACACTGGATTGTAACCTTAGCTACTCAGTAAATATTTGTTTTATTCTTAGCTATTTTTTTTTTTTGACTGAGTTTTGGATCAGTGACTTTGCAAGATAAGTACTTGACTCATTTTCAGAGAATGCTATGAGCTGCCTGCAAATAATAGAAAATCTACTAACAGTGGCTTAAACAAATAGGTTTTGGTTTGTATTATATTGCAAGAAACACACAGACATACAGCTGTTGGCATTTGTTCAGTGGCTCAGTGGTGTCAGGGTGGTGTCACTGCAGTTCTTTAGGCTTCTGCCTCATAAACACAATATTGCTGCTGAAGCTCCAGACATTGCACTCACTTTCAAGGCAGGGAAAAGGAGATCGGGTGATGCTGGCTATGTCTACATTCCCAGAAGCCCTTTATGTTTTCTTTCCCAGCTGATTGCCCCTATGTTTCACAGTCTAGAACTGGGTCATGTGGCCACCACCAGCTGCAAAGAATCATGAAAAACAAGAAACAGGGATGTCATGATTAACTTACACCACCATTCCATCTCTCCTGGGGCTTAACACATTGTCTCTCCCTGCTCTCATTTCCCATCAGGGTTATTTTAGTGAGAAGGAGAAATGGATATTGGGTCAGTAACTAACACTGTTTGCCCAGTAATTATTTTTCTTTTTTTCTTTTTTGTCTTAATAAGGAATTTGATTGCAAATGACAGAAACCCAAATCACACTTGCTTAAGCAAAAATAAAGAAATGGATAGAAAGAAAAAGGGACCAAAGAAGAACAGGAGACAGTAAAAGAAATGAATTGACTCATATCCAGGGAGAGTTTGTCCTTAGGTCTAAGTATGAGGCCAAATGAGCCAACAGCATTGTCAAGAGATCGCCCTTATCTGCTTTTTGGCTATTTTCCTTTGCATTTACTTAATTATCAGGTAGTTTCTCCTCAGCTGGTGGTCCCTGGGAGCTCTGAGTTCACAGTCTCCGAGGCTATTGTTCAGCTGAGAAAAGAGTGAGTCATTTCTTTCTGTCACTACAAGCAAAAGTCCCAGGATGAATATTGATTGTCTGTGATTGGGGTACAAGCCCATCCCTGAGCCAATCACAGTGACCACAGGGAACTCATGCTCTGATTGGCAAAACCCAACTCTGGAGCATAGGTTGGGTCCGTTGCCCCCAACCACTGGTTAAGCTTGAAGACTAGACTGAACCCCTCCTGAAAATCAGGGGCAGAACCAGAGGGAGGAGGAATCGATGCAGAGCACATGTAGGGCTTTGCAGTCTTCAAAGTACATTATTCCACACAGACACCTATGAATTAGGGAAAGCAGGGATTCTGGCCCCATTTTGCAGTGGCAAAATGTCTCAGAGAGGTGAAATGATGTGCCCAGAGTCATTCAGCTCACAGGTAGAAAGAAAGAGTCCCCACACCTCCAGGATCCTGGTGTTTCCCTGACACCACATCCTGAGATGACTGACAATTGGTCAACCCAGGTATTGTCCAGGAGCCATGGAGCCATGCGACAAAGTAGCCTGAGGGACCCCCAAGAGACCACTGGTTCCACACTGGCCTTTATAAAGTACTTTACCTCCATTGTCATGTTAGTTATACCCTGTGAGGAGAGCAGGCCCAGAAATTGAGAAAACCTGCATTTGAATCCATCTAACTAGCTGTGAACCCAAGAAATGTTTCTTTTCTGGGCCTCAGTTTCCCCATCTGCAAAAAAGTTAGTTGGACTCAGTGATACCTAAAGACACTTCTAGCTCCAGCTTGGTCACTGTCTCAGGTTCCAAGATTTCCCCACCCCTTGTGGTAGCTTCAGATTTCTTGCCTGGGGGAAGAGCTAGGGCAAGTTGCTACAGTTCTGTTCTCTCCACACAGCAGAGTGGCAAGGCTCCCAGCCCAGAGTGGAGGCTTACCTAACCCCAGCAAGCTGAGCAAATCCCTGAGAACAAAAGGGGGAGAGGACCTGACAAGGGAGGGGAAGGAGTGAGTCTATTCCTTCCTTGCTCAGCAACTTTAACCCCTTCCATGCCTCCCCAGCAGCAGGAGGGCAGGCAGGGTTTCCAGACAGAGGGTAAAGAATGCATCCCAGGCATGCATGGTCTTCCAGGAACTGCTGTGCCACCAAAGCCAGCTTTCCATAGGGGAGCCCTCCCTGGGAGCAACCACAGCTGGAGTTGCCATTTGTCCTTCATAGACCCAGACTCAAGGCATCAAAGCCCCTCCTGCTCCACTCCCCCAAAAAAGCCAGAAGAGGGCTGCATTCCATCCTTCTGCCAGTCAGGAAGCTGAAGCCTAGAGATGGGAAGGAACTTGCCCAGGGTAACATAGCTTTCGACTCACAGGAAGGGGCCTGGACTAGGACAGTGCCAGACACAGAGATGAATAAAGTGTGTTCAGCAACCAGAATCAAGTCCTCCCCACCTTGCGCTCCTTCCTCTGTGCCTACTATATTGCCTTTTGGGATTCTTAAATCAAAGTTTCCATCCCCAAATTAGAAGCAGATTGTTGAGGCCTGTCCATAAATTCCTCACTTGAACCTGTAGTGACTAATTCTCTCAGGAGTGTGGGATCAAACCCACCATGGCTATTAAAAATTTAATATGAAGCCCCAGTGCCTGGGGCCGTGCTTTCTCATCAGCCCTGAAACAGGGCGAAGCCTGCATGTCAGGTGGGGCCAAGAATGCGAGGCTGGAGTCCCTTCCCTGAGAAGCTTCCTGGGACAGCAACCTTCCTTCTGGGGAAATTCTCAGGGGACCTTCTGAACAGGAAGCATCTTTTTTTCCTGCGCCAATGCTAGTCATAGACAAAGTGGGGAGCCCCTTGGCAGAGACAAATCTGGATAAACAGTACCTCCTGGCAATGTACCCTTGCTCCTAACATTTCCCACATACAACTGACCTTCATGTGCAACAGTCTCCTGGTCTCCAAAGGTCTTTGTGAACACAGTGTGACCCACAGAGAAAGAAGCAGAGGTGGGGGGCAGTGGAGGAGGTTGGGGGAACAGATCCAGTCTATTGGTGAATTATAAGCAATGAACATATTTTTGACCTGAGAAAGCAATCAGAGTGCATCAAATTGGGAGCCTGGGCTTCTGCAGCCAGTGAGGGGGCAGAGGCCCCGGAAGAGGGCTCTGGGTGACCCAGGACAGTGGGTGATGGGAGCTGTCTCACCTACTGGACTTGGTTACTTATGGGACTGACGGTACTATCAGAGGGCATGTGGCCTGTGAGCCCAGGAATGCCTTCTTCAAACAGCCTCCCATCCTCCCTGAGAGGTCCCTGAGAGAGATGCAAGCTTCAGGGACAATTTAGTGACTGAGTGCCACTCCGCCTGGGATTATGTTAGGCACTTAAAGTGACAAATACAATCCGCACGGTTCCTCCCCTCAAGGTCAGTGACAGGTGAGAAATACAGAGATCATCTTGTTATTTCAGATGTGCCTGAATCCCGAAGTTGAGCTCTTTGGCAAACCAGAGCCCCACAGGATCCCTGGGCTGTGTTTATAATTTACTAGACATGTACCAACTGCATCCCACATGTCTCTCCGTCCCTCACAAGTGCATCTCACCCGTCAGTGAGTGCTCACAGCTCTACCTCCAAAACATACACCCTGAATTTCACCACTTCTTTTGGTCCCTCGCCCTACATCCAGTCACCACCTTTTCTTTCCTGGATGATTGTTCTTGTAGTTTCTTCTCCAAGGAGCAGCCAGAGTGATTTGCTCTAAGATAGTAAGTCACTCTCCTGCTAAAACTCTCCGTGGACTTCCCATGGCCCTTAGTGGGAAATGCATACTCTCTACCATGGCCCCTGGACAAGACTTTCACCATCTGTCTCCTGCCCATAGGACGTCCTTCCCTTCCACACTGCCCCTTATGCACCCGCCTTCTTTCCACTCCGAGAAGATGACGTACTTGTTCCTTTCCCTGGGCCTCTGAAATTGTTGCTCCTCCTTGGAATGTTTGCCCCCAGCTTCCCATCTTTCAGGACTCAGCTCAAAAGTCACTTCCTTGAAGAGGTCCTCCTTGACCACACTAACCAAACCCCCGCATCACTCATTGCCCATCATACTCCCTTATTTTTATGTTCAGAACACTTATCAATAACAGAAATCATCTTATTTCTTTGTGTGTATGTTTACTGCCTGTCAGTCTCCTCCTGCCATGCCCCTTGAGGGTCGTGTTTCTCTTTTATTTCCTTACTACTTTCTACTTAGCACCCAGAGCTCAGTGCCTAGTAGAGTCTCCAAAAATCTTTGTGGCCTCGTTCAATGACTAGCACAATGCTCAGACATAAAATATCCGTGTGAAAAGCGCATAGAGATTGAATCCATCTACTCACTTATCAGAGGGGTAAATGGAGATTCAAAGAGGAACTGGGACTTGCCCACAGTCATACAATTCCTTCATTTATTCATATAAGCTGATACATGCAGGATAAGAAGGAGATATCCGTGTGAAGATATGGGGGGAAGAGCTCGTGCAAAGGGCCTGAGGCACGACCTTTACAGGAAAGCAGGCAGGAGGTGAGTGTACCAGAGCAACCTGAGGAGGAGAGGTGTGAGGGGAGGTGGCCAGGCAGGCAGAAGCCAGGCCATGCATTCGCAACTTGGATTGAGTTCCCTCTAAACCAGGGATGTGAATTTCTCTGCCCACTTGTGTAAGATGCTCAGACAGCATGGGACCTGGGAGACTAGTTGGGCACCCATAAGAAGCCAAGAGTGAAGATCCTGTGATTGAGCAAGTCCCATGGGTGTGTTTGCCAGGACATCAAAGGTGCTGCAGGCAGCGGCAGCTGCCCGTCTGAGCTCCATTACCGTGTGAGAACTGCACAGGACCCGCCCAGTTAGTGTGAGTGCAGTACTCGCTGTGCAATTACGGCTGCCGCTGCTGGCTGACCCTGTGCCAAATTGCTGCACAGTTAGTTACTCATGCCACAGGCTTTGGACCAATTAAGTGAGAAAAGAGGGTGGTTAACGAGGAGTAAACAATACAAATGCCCATAATTACACTGAGGCTTTGCTCTAATGCATCTAAGCCAGGAGATGAGGATGGACAGCAGGGAACATGGGGTCTCCTGTCCTTTGTTTTCTATGGTTGGCCCACTGAAATCTCTTTCACCCAGCCCACCCTGTCCCATACTCTGCTATCACTATCTGCTGATTATTTTTTTCTTGTCTCCCTTTTTTTTGGTGGAGGGGTGTGTGTGTGCCAAATTCTAAGCGCTGAGATTACAACAAAACAAAGCAGCTCTTATGGAAGTGACATTTTAAAGTCAAACAATCAGGTAAATCAATATGATGCATCAGGTGGTAATACACGCTATGAAGAACACTGATACTGGGTAAGAGGAATAGAGAGCTCCCAGGGCATGGGTGCTAATTCATATAGCGAGTCTAGCGAAGGCCTTTTTGGGTGAGTGCAGTGGCTCCTGCCTGTAATCCCAGCATTTGGGGAGGCTGAAGCAAGAGGGTCACTTGAGCCCAGGCGTTTGAGACCTCCTGGGCAATACAGCATGACCTCATCTCTACAAAAAAAACATATACTTTTTAAGGCTGGGCATGGTGGCTCCCACCTGTAATCCCAGCAACTTGGGAGCCCGAGGCAGGCAGATCACTTGAGGTCAGGAGCTCAAGACCAGCCTGGCCAACATAGTGAAGCCCAATTTCTATTAAAAGTACAAAAAAAAAAGAAAAAATTAGCCACGCATGGTGGCAGGTACCTATAGTCCTAGCTATTCAGGGGGCTGAGGCAGGAGAATCACTTGAACCCGGAACACAGAAGCTGCAATGAACTGAAATCTTGCCACTGCACTCCAGCATGGGTGACAGAGTGAGACTCCATCTAATATATATATATATGTTAGCTGGGCATGGTGTTGCATGCCTGTGTCCTAGCTATGTGGGAGGCTAAGGCAGGAGGATTGATTGAGCCCAGGAGGTCAACGCTGAGTGAGCTAAGATCACACCACTGCACTGCAGCCTGGGCAACAGAGTGAGGCCCTGTCTAAAATAAAACTTTTTTAAAATAAAGGTCTTTTTGATAAAGTGACATTTGAACAGAGACCTCTCTGAAGGAAGTCAGGGAGCCAGCCGTGCAGTTGCTGGGGAGGGCATCGCATGCAAAGGGAACGGCCAGTACAAAGGCCCTGAGATTTCTGTTTGCAGGGCTAGACCAGTGTGACTGGAGCAGAGTTAGCAATATCATAGGATGATTTGGGATTATACAGCTACAGGGAAGGATAAGGGCAGGTTCCAAGTAGGGAGAACAGTACGCTCGAAAGCCTCCAGCGATGATAAGTGCTTTCTGTTTTTCAAAGTATTTTACCTCGTTTGATCCTCAGAACAATGCTGTAAGGGTAAGAAGGATAGATTTCTTTTTCTATTGACTGCTGAGGACCGAAGCTCTAGAATATCTAACCGTTCAGCCAGGATCACATAGGAATATTCTGATTCAGAGGCAGAAATCTGTGGTCTGCCCTATCCTTTCAGGTCAGATCAGAGGCTCATTCCTTTTGACACCATGCCATTGTGAGCTTCCAAAACAAGATCCGCTCTCAGGCAAGACTCTGAATGGGTTACAAAGTTCAAAATGGAGCCAAGCACAAGACGAGTTGCCAAGCGTGATACAGAACACTCTGTGGGGAGCGGGTGTGGAAAATCAGCACACGCAGCGCCTGTCGTAATTGAACCAATACAGCAGAAAAACGTAGCTTGCGCATCTTTCGAAGAAACCTTTACAGAAACACTGAAAGGCTAGAATCCTCCCTATGTCCGATCATAATTTAATATTTCTGGAATAAAATCCTTCTAGGATATATGTCCTTTAGAATTCCTCCAAGAAACTTCCTATGGAGCTCCAGATAAACAGGACAATCTAAAAGTTAATGTGAAGGATTAAATTAAAAATGCCATCCAGAAAACAAGATTCCCCTGCAAGGGACACATATAACAGATTTTGCAAATGTGTGGTAGATCTGACTCCGTGCCATCAGCTCCTACTGAATTCCCAGTGCTATTGTTATCATCATTTTCACTACTTAGTTTCTAGTGGCCACCACATCAAGTGAGAGTGACTTGATGGGCTGTCACCAAATTTGGAAGGAATGTTTGCAAACATTTTGTATAAAGTATACGCTATGTAGGAAACAAAATTTACTTTGCAGGGCTCAGGCAGGGGTGCATCTCAAATTGCAAGGGAGTCATCTTAGGCACTGGAGGGGCTGCTGACCAAGAGAGGCCTGCCATAGTTCTCAGGAAGCTGCAGAAAGGGAAGCCCAGAGACAGATTCAAAATTTAAGTCCCATATTGCAAGTCACAAAGAGAGATCACCACCACTGATTTTTGAGGGAGCTGGTTCTGACACAGGCTGCTCTGTGCAGCACAATCCAGAAATCTATGACTTCATCATGTTAATGAGACTGGCAGGCAACGCCGGGACCACACCTCAAGTGGGCCTCTGCTGGAGCATTAGCTCCCATGTGCCAAAGAGCGGGGAGCGTTTCCCTTTAGGCTTATGCAGCAGTTCTCAAGACACTCGATCTCAGGACCCCTTTACACTCTGTCTTTATTAGGAATTGAAACTGAGAAGACGGCCGGACGCGGTGGCTCACACCTGTAATCCCAGCACTTTGGGAGGCTGAGGGGGGGCAGATCACCTGAGGTCAGGAGTTCAAGACCAGCCTGGCCAACATGGCAAAACCCCACCTTTACTAAAAATACAAAATTGACCGAGCATGGTGGTACATGCCTGTAGTCCCAGCTACTCGGGAGGCTGAAGCAGAAGAATCGCCTGAACCTGGGAGGGAGGCAGAGGTTGCAGTGAGCCGATATCGTGCCATTGCACTCCAGCCTGAGCAACAAGAGCAAAACTCTGTCTCAAAAGAAAAAAAAAAAAAACTGAAAAGAGTGTTTTAAATATTTACATGGTAGTTTACATACTGGGTACAATTGTATACTGCTTGGGTGACGAGTGCACTAAAATCTCAGACATCATCACTATACAGTTCATCCATGTAACCAAAAACCCTTGTTACCCCAAAGTTATTGAAATAAAAATAAATAAATAAATACACAAATAAACAATAAATAATAAATAAATATTTATGTGGTAATTTATTTAAAAATAGCAATAAGCCCATTACGTGTTTCACATAATCATAATATTTTCTTTTTCTTTTTGGAGACAGGGTCTGACTCTGTCACCCAGGCTGGAGTGTGGTGGCACAATCATAGCTCACTGCAGCCTCGACCTCCTGGAGCCAAGTCACCCCCCCACCTCAGCCTCTTGAGTGGATGGGACTACAGGTGCATACCACCATGTCCTGAACCATACTTCCAAAGTAAAAAAAAATCATGAGAAGAGTGGCATCGTTTTACATGTTTGCAAATGTCTTCAACAGATACCTGGATTCTCCTAGCTGCTTGCTTTGATATCATTAAGGAGGCAGCCTCTGGAAAATGCCACTGAGCACTCGGGAGAGCATGAGAGCAAAAAGGTAAACGTGTTGTTGGTACTATCATGAAAAATATTTTGACCTCATGGACCATGTACAAGGGTTATGAGACCCCCCCTAGACAGGGGTCCCCAGACCACTCCATGAAAGTCTTAGTGTAATGGTGGAAGCCAAATTATTGGGGACTTTGGGCATGTTGCTAAACCTCTTCATGCCTCAATTTTCTTGCCTATAAAATATGGCTAGTAATAACTGTGCTCATAAGGCTCTTGTGAAAATAAAATGACTTAATATGGGTAAAGTGCCTGACACATAGTAACAGCTCAATAAATGCTGGCTGGTATTATGAACCGCTCAAGAGCCAAGTCCATGCGTTCATTGTTCCCCTAGTGCAGAGCATGGGGAAGGCATGTAGGAATCTTTCAGGAATAAGTGCAGGCACACGGGAACAACTCTGTCAGTGAGAGGACTTTCCAGCCTTTCCTAGGACTGGGAAAAGTCTCCCCCCCACCCCCCCATTAAATAAGCTAAACAGATCAGAGAGGCCATGTGACTCATCAAAGTCATTCAGCAGGTCCTGTGTGTAGCTGCTATAGCTGAGAATGACCCTCCTGCACCTCCCCACTCCACCCTACCCTCTGCATCCAAACTCATCCAAGCACACTAGGGATGGAGGTCCTGGAGCATCGATTTTGTCCTGTTGTGAAATGTACCTCATGTGCAGTCTCAGGGGCCAAATGAGGTCTACAGAAAACTGTAGCTTAAGACATCCAAGCTCTCTCCTCCCTCTGTCATGCCATCTAGAACACACTTCTAAATTGTAATTACATACTAACTTATGTGATCACTCACTGCCTCCCCCTCCTAAGTCCCGGGACCCTCTCAGTCTTTTTGGTTTCAATGGCTGTCATGTCAGGGATCTGGTAGAAACTCTATCAATATTTAGATGTCTGTTTTAGGAAAGAAGGAAGAAATAAAATGATGTGTTTTCATTGACGAAAAGAAAGCAAACAACAGACAGCTGAATGTTTTCTCTAGATAATTAGGTGTTTGAGATAGTTCAGAAAAGAGGAGAGAATGGTAAAATGTTAAAACAGAAAATCAACCAAGAGTTAGGGTGTCTGTCTACCCAGAGTGCTGGTTCTGCTTAGTTTTAGAAATAATAACAACAATGACAAGGACAAGAATGGCTCATGGTTCCTGACAGCTTACCATGGACCTGGCATAGTGCTAAGCATTCTGCATGTGTTGTCTCACTGAGCGCTCAGTATCTGCTGTGATGTTATTTCCATTTTACACATGGGGAAACAGTGCTTGAATGACTTCTGAAGTCCCACAGCCGGTGAGTAACACAGTGCATCAGGGAGGTGGGTCATCCTTAGAAGGCCTGGGGCGTGGAATACAAGCTGGAGAAGGTGGAAGGAGACTGGGATGAGATGGTGGCAGGTTGGGGTGCCAGGCAGTAGAGGACGCCTGCGTGCAGGTGCTAGAAGTTCAGTGTCTCTGGTCCTGGGCACAAGTGAGCAAGGGAAAATGCTGCTGACTTCTTTTTGTTTGTTTGTTTGTTTTGTTTTGTTTTGTTTTTTTTTGAGATGGAGTCTCACTCTGTCGCCCAGGCTGGAGTGCAGTGGTGGGATCTCAGCTCACTGCAAGCTCCGCCTCCTGGGTTCATGCCATTCTGCTGCCTCAGCCTCCCGAGTAGCTGGGACTACAGGCGCCCACCACCACGCCCGGCTAATTTTTTGTATTTTTAGTAGAGACGGGGTTTCACAGTGTTAGCCAGGATGGTCTCGATCTCCTGACCTCGGCTGCTGACTTCTTAATTCTGGGACAAGACACTGACTGGGGCACCAGGCACAGAGCTGGAGCACACCATATTTTACAAAAAGAAATGCTGAGGCTCAGAGGGAGAAAAGGCCTTGCCCAAGGTCATCCAACAAGTTAAAGCCCAGCCCAGTCTTGCTCCCAGCCCAGGGATTTTGGCACTGCAACAAGTGCCCCTCTTCTGACTAACAGACTCACACACTTCCACAATGGCAGGCTCCGCGGTCCCGGGCTCCCTGCAGAGAGGATGGCGTGGGAAGGGAGCAAAGCAGCAGACTTCACTCCAGGATTCCCCTCCCAGGGCAGGAAGGAGAGGGCTGTGGGGGCATGACCAGGCCTGCTGTGGCTAACTAGGGGTTCTCAACCAACCCCCCAACCCCAGAACAAAGCAAGGTTAATGAGAGCAAATTACAAAGGCTCTGAAAATGGAAGGGACCCTTTGAAGGCCGCCGGAGTGAGAGCAGGGATAGGACTACCCTGCTCTCTCTGTCCTCTTGTGCAATGCGCTTCACCAGGGAACAAGCTGGCACAGGACGGTGCTCACAGAAGCATCCATCCCTGTGGTCATTGCTGGGACTCTGGGTTGGGCTTCTACTCTGAATTTTTCTACTTTCCAATTGCTGGGAAAATGAAGATTTCTGATTGCAGACAGCTCAGCAGAGTTCCCCAGCCATTCCAAGACTTGGGGCTCAAAGGAGATTTGTGGGGAGGAGCTCCACCACACCCAGAACCTCTGCAGAACAGATTAAGGCTCTGCCCATCGCTGTGCATCATCTCTGCATTGGTTCACTTTTCTCTTTGTGGTGAGGGGTGGATATAGTAATATGCACTGACATATGTGATTAAATTCTTAGTCTGATGCTAGCACAGTGCTAAGGGGCTATACACCTTAACCCCGACAATAAGCCTATGAGATGGGAAACATCAAATTACCCCTTTGGGTGGCTTAGAGCAGTGGCTATCAAAGTGCATTCTTGGACTAGCAACATGAGCATCACTTGGAAATGTGTTAGAAATGCAAATTCCCAGGTGCTATTGCCTTAAATCCCTTGGGGGAGCATAAGAATCTCCCCCAAGTTGCATAGCATCAGGTGGCAGCCCAGGACTGCCCCAGGACCCACACTTCTGCCCACTAGTCACTGCCGCCTGTGTCTGTGGACCCTGTCTCCCTTCCACAGGGGTCGGTGAGTGATCATGAGCTGAGAGAGGCTGAAAGGAGCACAAAAGAACAGCACATTCACTACCACATTCTTTGTAATTAGAAAAGATTGGGGCCCGGCGCAGTGGTTCATGCCTATAATCCCAGCACTTTGGGAGACCAAGGCAGGGGGATCACTTGAGCCCAGGAATTCAAGACCAACCTGGGCAACATAGCCAGACCCTATCTCGATAAAAATTAGGAAACAAAGGATTGGAAACACCCTAACATCCACCAGCCCTAGGCTGGTTAAATAAACTATGGGGTGTTCATGTAATGCAACAACCTTTTATAGAAAAAGAGTAGGAAAGCTTTTTATGTATACTATGAAATGGTCTCTACAATGGAGTATTAAGTAGCAGAAAGCAAAGTGTAAACACTAAATATAGGAAACTACCATTTGTATGAAAAAAGAGACAATATGTGAACAAATTTGTTTATATGCACACACACACACACACACACACACTGAAAGACAATTCAAAGAACTGGCAACACAGAGACTTCCTAGAGTTGACTGTGCAAAGGGATGTGAGGGGGACCTCTCATATGTGCTTTGGTACCTTTTGCATGAATTACCTACTCAATTGACAGAGTACAATTCAAAAGAAGAAGAAGAAAGAAGAAGAGAGAGGAGGACCAGACCGAGGGCTTATAAAATGCCAGATACTGGGCTGAATTCTTACATGCATCATCTCCTTTAATCTCCTCAACGACGCTTTGAGGTGATTACTATTATTAGCCCCATTTTGTTGGCATGGAAACAGAGGCACAGAGAGGCTCAGTGACTTTCCTTGAGTCACAGAGCTAGTGAGTGGCAGAGCTGGGATTTGAACTGACATATGTGTGACTCCAGAGCCCAAGCCGTAAATTATGATATTACTTTATATGTGTGAGTTTATTTCATACTACTAACTCTCTTTGGAAGAAGTAATGGTTTTCCCCTTTATAAATAAGAAAATAGAGGCCCAAAGGGGTTATGTGGCTTGGCCAAGGTCACATTGCTGAAGCATGACCAATCAGGAAGAGAATCCCTAGAAAGGATGTATAATTGCTGCAGTCTGTAGCTGCACGTTCTCACTAGAAGAGAACCCTTCTCAATAGGCTAGAGGGGAAAGGCTGTTGTCCTGTATGTGTGTAAAGGCAGGGACCATCATGTCAGCTGATTGCCAGTTTCTGGCATAGCATCTGGTACATGTTGAACACCTGAAAACTTTGGAAAGAAGAGAGGGAATGAGGAAGAGCAATGCTGACCAGTGGCTAACCCAGGCTCTGTAAGTCAGCTAGGCCAGATGGACAAACTGAAGCCTAGAGATGGGGAGGGGCTAGCTTAAACTGGTCCAGTAAGGAGGTTTTTCTAATTACTATTTTTTAATTTTTATTTTTAGACGGAGTCTCACTCTATTACCCAGGGTGGAGTGCAGTGGCAATGTCTTGGCTCACTGCAACCCCCACCTCCCGGATCCAAGCGATTCTCCTGCCTCAGCCTCCTGAGTAGCTGGAACTACAGACATGCACCACCACACCTGGCTCCTTTTTTTGTATTTTAAGTAGAGATGGCATTTCACCATGTTGGCCAGGCTGGTCTCAAACTCCTGACCTCAGGTGATCTGCCCACCTTGGCCTCCCAAAGTACTGGGATTACAGGCGTGAGCCAACTGCACCAGGCCCAGTAAGGAGTTCTGAAGAGAATGAACACAAGGGCAGATAATACTTTTTAATGACCTGCTTGCAGGCTAGGCACGGCGGCTCACGTCTGTAATGCCAGCACTTTGGGAGGCTGAGGTGGGCGGATCACCTGAGATGGGGAGTTTGAGACCATCCTGACCAACATGGAGAAACCCCATCTCTACTAAAAATACAAAATTAGCGGGTGTGGTAGCACATGCCTGTTAATCCTAACTACTCGGGAGGCTGAGGCAGGAGAATTGCTTGAACCCAGGAAGTGGAGGTTGCAGTGAGCAGAGATCGCGCCATTGCACTCCAGCCTGAGCAACAGGAGCGAAACTTCGTCTCAAAAAAAGAAAAAAAAGACCTACTTACCTTGGGAAATTTTCATGATTTCCTTCTGTCTCCCTAACAGAGACGGAATGGGACAGGAACTGGCCACTTTTGATTAGAATGAGAGGAAATATCCATCCCAAGGTTAAATTCAGTGGGAAGGAGGGTCTTTCAGCAGCTGTTAAGGTAACAGGGAGGCAGTGGATATAAGAAGGCAGCTGAGATATAAAGTAGAGGCCAATGGGTTAGAAATCAGGGGATCTGGGTTCTAGTCTCAGCTCTGCTTTGTGGTAGCTGGGTTATGTGAGCAAGTCACTTCCCCTCCCTGACCCTTAGTGTCTTCATCTATAAATAGCAGAGCTCTCGAGGGACACAAATGAGAATAGAGAAAGCATGCATAAAGTATGCCGGGCCCTGTGGCTCATGCCTGTAATCTCAGCACTTTGGGAGGCCAAGGCTGGCGGATCACCTAAGGTCAGAAGTTCGAGACCAGCCTGACCAACATGGCAAAACCCCATCTCTACTAAAAATACAAAAATTAGCCGGGCATGGTAGTGCGCATCTGTAATCCCAGCTACTTAGGAGGCTGAGGCCGGAGAATAACTTGAACCTGGGAGGCGGAGGTTACAGTGAGCTGAGATCACACTACTGCACTCCAGCCTGGGCGACAAAGACTGTCTCAAAAACCAAACCAAAATAAACAAACCAAAAGAGAAAGCATGAATAAAGTAAATGTTAATATGGGGAGTTATTAAGGACACACAACAGTACTGGTGACAAACTGCACTGGACAACTTGCCTGTCAGCACCAGCTATTCTCTTGATTCCAAATGTAGTGCGGAGCTGAGTCCATGCAGGTCTCCTTCACTTGTTGAAGGGGTGTTAACTGTCTGGGCTCCCTATGAGGCTTTTGCTGAGACTTCCCTTCCCCCAGAGCAGCACTTACTGTGTTCCTTGCTTAGGTGTCTGCCTCTCTCACTGACAGCTAATTGAGGGTGGTGACCATGCAGTGTTCCTCACTTAATCCTTAAACTTAGGACACAGTGGGAGAGATGGAGGGAAGGAAGGAGACATGGATGCATGGATGGATAATGGACAGTTGAATATTTTCAGAATCCAGAGGAAAGATAATTCTAATTCTGGTAAGTTAATACTTTTTAGAGAAAATCTATTTGGACTGAGACTTAAAGAGTAGGTAAGATTTCAGTAGGGTGAGATCAAGAGGTTAGAGAGGAGGAAGGTGGTCGGGTAGGTGAGAAGAGCCTGAGCTCAGGCACAGGGCAGGAAAGCTCAAGGCATCAGGTAGTCACGGGCAGTGGTCTGGGGTCAACAGAGCGGAAGGAGGGCTGTGGCGTGCTGCTGCTGGAAAGGCAGGTTTGAGCCAGGTTGTGGCAGGCCTTGAAAACTGAGCAAAGTGTCTGGAATCCTCCAACCTCCAGGCAATGGGGCGCCACAGAAGGTTTTGTAAGAGGAGTGACCTGCTCTGCCCTGTGCTCGCTGGCGGCGTGTGGAAGGGTGGGCACCAGGCCAGGGCCGGCTCGGGGAGGAGGTCTCACCACTTGCTGCTCTCTGCCGGGCTCTCCTGAAGAGCTGCTCAGGATCAGGGCGAGATGTGGGAGGCTGTGGATCCTCCTGCAGGGAAGGCTTCCCCCTCAGAAATGGCTAGATTGGACAGCAAGCTTTCCAGGCCTGCCTGCTGGGCATAGAACCATGAGGCCAGACTTACCCTCCACATTCCCCAGAGCACCCTCAGGAGCACTGCCCCAGTTGCCAGGAAGTGCCTCAGCTCTGGGTTAAAGTCCCGGGTCTTCCACAGACCCTGGGATTTGGGCTAGTCCCTGTGCCTCTCTCGCAGCCCCTGCGTTTCACAACTTCAGGAAGTCCCATTCACACGGGAGACAATGAAACAATGTGCCCAGACTTGTGCAACCCAGCGGCCCTGCTTCTAATCGCAGTTTCCTTGGCTGTGCCGAAAGGAGGACGAAGGTTGGTGTGGATCACCTCTGCAGGCCACTCTAAGTCTCAGTTTATAGCAGTCTGAGCAAAATGAGGGGCTTTGGTAGGAGATAGGGGACCAGGGCCTTTGCCCAGTGCCAGAGATGGTGCTAGAGAAGGTCTAGGGGCTGGAGGATGGTCAAACCCCCAAAGCAATCATGACTCCCTCCTCCCAGGGTGAGACCTGGATTTGTGTCTCTGATCCCTACTCTGTTTTGCAACCATGTAGAATCTCACCCCTCTAGCCAGGTTTTCCATGAATGAACCAGGGAAAAGAGAAAATATCCCTCTTAAGGTGACAGTGAGCATTAAAAGAGGTTATGCATGTCAGGCACTTAGCGGGGTGCCTACTCCAAAATTGTAGCTCAGGAAACTTTAGATCCACCAGAATTTTTGTTTTGTTTTGTGAAACAAATGTATCTGCTTCTGGGCATTCTTACCTTGACCTACCTCAAGATCACAATCAAGCCATCCAGGGATGGCCCCAGAGCAGAATTCGCTATTTGCCAAAAGCTCCAAAGGGGTTCTGGGGTGTGAGAAAAAGGAAAGCAGGACACCTCTCTTCCCACAAACAGAATGACCCCAACCTTCCGATGAACCCGTTGCTCTAGAGGTGGACATGGCAGCCCGAGGAATCTGGCCAAAGTTTCAGTTATAGGAATGAAGCTGTGATTCTTAAATTTCAGGTAGGATAATGCATGTATGGTTTATCTTCCTGGCCCCTGGAGTCAGGCTCTGTGGGTGGCATATACAGCACCTGGTTGTTGCACTAGCCCCAGCCCAACTTTCCATGGAAGGAGGAGAAGAAGCCAGCAGGGAAGACTACTCAGGGCCTGAGTGTTTCCAGCTGTCACCCGGAAGCATCTTGCAGAGGAATGGAGTTAAGCTCTGCCCTGCCCTGCCCTGCCCAGGCTGCTGGGATGGAAGGAAGGGCCAGGTGTGCACCCCAGAGAGACAGGAGAGCCCCATCTGAACTCTGGAGATTGTTAGAGTATGGAAACCAGCAACCAAAATCCACTAGATATGGCTCCTCAGAGTTTCATGTATTTTCAAATTTGATGTGTTTTTTACATACCTAGAAAAAATAAAATTATATATTAAAAAACAGCTGGGCATGGTGGCTCACGCCTGTAATCCCAGCATTTTGGGAGGCCAAGGCAGACAGATCGTGAGGTCAGGAGTTCAAGACCAGCCTGGCCAACATGGTGAAACCCTGTCTCTACTAAAAATACAAAAATTAGCCAGATGTGGTGGCATGTGCCTGTGGTCCCTGCTGCTTGGGAGGCTGAGGCAGAAGAATTGCTTGAACCTGGGAGGCAGAGGTTACAGTAAGCCAAAACCGTGTCATTGCACTCCAGCCTGGGCAACAGAGTGAGACTCCATCTCAAAATAAAATAAAATAAAATAAAAACCAATACTAAGTTAGTCTGAAACTCAAAACATATAATCTCTAGTCCTGACTCTGCCACCAAATCTCTATGTGACGTTGAACAAGTTACTGACTCTCTCTGGGCCTCAGTTTCCCCAGCTGTACAGTAAGTACGGATTCCTTCTTGTCCTGACAAACTACCTGTCAAATGGATGCCATAATTAGGGTGGCGAGATTATAGATGCCTTTGCCATTCGCTTTTTATTTTTTATTTTCCACACTTCTTATAAATGTCCTAATTCTTTTTAAAGCACAATGTAATGGTAATTTGGCCACAACTTTTATTGTTATGAAGGAAAGAAGGAAGAGAAGGAAGGAGGGAAGAAAGAAGAATTTTTTTTATTTGTTAGAAAGGCAGCCACTGAAAAATCATTTCTCCTCCTCCCCAGCAGGAAGCAAACCCCATACTCCAGGTAATTTGATAAATATGGGAACAGAGAGGGACCCTACGTTTCAGTCACCTGTGTAATTCTGACATTCCAAAAGCCCAGAGCCTTAGAATTCCAGAAAGCTAGAGCTCATCAGTCTTACAAAGATCATGTGGTGTCCAGTTGCCTCCCCTACACAGTGAAGTCTTAGTGAGAGGTGAAGCCAGCTGGACTTCCTGGGTCCAGTGAGGACTTGGAGAACTTTTCTGTCTTACAAGAGGTTCGTAAAATGCACCCATCAGTGGTCCGTAAGAACGCACCAATTAGTGCTCTGTGGCTACCTTGAGGTTTGTAAAATGGACCAATCAGCACTCTGTAAAATGGACCAATCAGCAGGACATGGGTGGAGACAAATAAGGGGATAAAAGCGGGCCACCCCCTCAGCAGCAGCAGCAACCAGCTGGGGGCCCCCTTCCATGCTGTAGAAGCTTTGTTCTTTTGCTCTTCACAATAAATCTTGCTGCTGCTCACTTTTTTGGTCCATGCCACCTTTAAGAGCTGTAACACTCACCCGGAAGGTCCGTGGCTTCATTCTTGAAGTCAGCGAGACCACAAACCCACCAGAAGGAACCAACTCCAGACACATTAGGATCAAAGAGAAAAGCAGGTGCCTAAGATCATGCAGCTCACCAGAAATAGAGTGGACACATCCAAAACCCGGGAAAGTCTCACATGCCATTGTAGTCTGTGACTTTATATCTTACCATAACTTCTAATTTATTTTTTAAAATAAAAAAGTACAGAAAACTCCCATAAATCCTTGACCCAGATTCACCATTTGTTTATATTTTGCCCTATTTTATTTACCATTCTCTTTCCTACAGACACACACACACAAACACACACATGCACAGGCATGAACTATTTGGAAGTAAGTAAAAGATAGCATCCCTCAAAGCTTCAGGGTGTGTTTCCCAAAGTAAGAACATTCCCTTACACAATCACAGTACAACGATCAAAATCAGGAAATTTAACTTTGATACAATACCACCATTTAATCCACAGTCCATATTCAAATTTCCTCCATTGTTCCAATAATTGACTATCTCCCACCCCACCTCAGAACTGGTGATGTTTTGCACTCATCACTCCTGTGCCCAGGAACCTGCTTGCCTCTGGGGGAAACATGAATAAGGTCTTTAATCCTTCTTCTACCCTCCCATCCTCTGAGTGCTCTTGTCCACTGCCCTCCCCACTCCAGCGTACCCAGACAAGACAGAACAGGGGGGTGCCACTATGAGGAGCACTCAAGCCTGACCTGAGAGTGCAGGAGGACCCCTGAGACTATGCCAGGTGGATAGGTACATGGAAAGCCCAGAGGACACACTTATCAGCCCTCAGTAATGCCCACCAGCCTTCCCTGGCCTCTAGGATCAAGAGCGGTGCAGGACACTGACTAGGTCAAGGAGCTTAAATTCTATCTGCTTCCAGAGACAAAATCCACTCCCATGAAAAATCCACACACCCCCAAATATATTTCAACTGTGAGGGATCCATGTCTGGGAAGGGGCAAGAAGGTACTTTCTGGAGTGCTAAAAATGTGCTGTATCTGAGGGGTGGTTACAGGGAGGCACACACATGCAAACATTTAACCAGCTGTGCCTGAAAAACGTCTTCCCTTCACTCTACATATATCTCAGTAAACAACGAAAGCTGTATGTGTGTGTAGTCAACAATCCCAAGGTGGAACATGGTGCAGTGGAGAAAGGCTGTGAGCTCCAGAGGAAGGGACAGGACAGCTTCTGCTTTTTTCTACCTGCCTGCAGTAGTTCCTGCCTGCCACTTGGTAGACACCAAATAAATACTGTTGAATAATCAAATAAATTAATTTGATGCTGTGACTATATTTCTTAACAAGGAAATTTGTCAATGATATCTTGCTAAGTGCAATAAACAGGCTATAGAAGAGTATGTAAGAATTATCTCATTTTTGTAAATATTTATGTTCATATTTTGTGTATATCTAGTCTGGAAGAACACACCAAAATCCTAATAAAAGTTCTCTTGGGTGAAAGATAAAGACAATATATTTTTATTCTTTTTTTCTTCGTTTGTACTTAAATTTTTTTCCAGCAAATTACACTGGGTGAAAAAGCAAGTGTGTGTGTGCATGTGTGTGTGTGTGTATATATATCAGTAAATTGCTCCAGGGCAACAAAGTAGGGTCCAGAGCACATTGGAGCCGATTTGTGAGTCTCTAAAAGGGGAATATAGTATGTAGTGCGTCTCAAGCTTACCTGACCAGAGACCATTTGGGGAACTGCTGCTCTAAAGAGAACTGCATAAAAGGAGTTGGGTCTCTGATAATTGCATGAAACCATCACAGCAAATCACAACTACTTACATCCAAACTTCTCTTATACACAAAAAAAGCAAACCCTCTGTGTAAGTTAATGTTATTTGGCTCTTCTACCATGCAGTTGAACTGAATTCTAGCTGGTACCGGAGCTTCGCACAGTGCTGCACACTTAGAAAGTGGTCAAGAACTGCTAACTGCTGTTGTTTGCAGCTAACAGGGTGCCAGGACCTGGAGAGGCTGTTTTCCCAAGACTTCCCCTGAGACGGGATTCCTGAGGCGGTTACTGAGAACAAGCCAACGCCTCCTCTGCTCCCTAAGCTCCAGTAGAACAAGTTAGAGACAGAGTCATGCTCTGGGGCTGGAAGCTTAAAAACCTGGAAGATATCCCAGGCAGGGCATGTCAGAACCCAAATGCATGTGGACTTGATAGAGCCTGGAGAGTGGCTGAAATCACAGCTGCTCAACTTACATGCAGAAGGCTCCTACCAAGGGAAGAACACTACACATTTTGAGAGGCAGAAGGAAACTGCAAAGGTAACCACTCCAATCTTCAACTTAATGTCTATTCTCTCCATGGCTTCCCCTCTAAGTGGCCCTCCAGCTCTACTGAGAACCTACAGGGTTGGACGCTCACCACTCCCCCAGGCAGCCTGTTCTGTCTTCAGAACAAAAAGCTCTAGGGAAAGCTTTTTCTTTACGTTGAACTATGACTTCCACCCTTTGACCTTGGCTCTGCCTTCCAGGAGGACACAATGCAAATCACACCCTCAAAAATCTTTCATGAGATTTTTCTCCTTAATCAAAATAATCATAATGATAGCTACCATTAATGTGGTCTTTACTGTGTGCTAGACACCATGTTAAACACTTTACATGCCTGATCTCATTTAATTTTCTCAACGATCCCATGACATAGTGTTTACAATTGGCCCCATTTTACAGATGAGGAGTCTGAGTCTTAGGTGAGATGAGGAACCTTACCCAAGATTGCTCAGCTAGTAAGTAGCAGAAACTGAAATACAGAAGCCAGATTTTTCATGTTCTAAACTCCTGATGAGCCAGGCATGATGGTGCGCACCTGTGGAGTCCTAGCTACTCAGAATGCTAAGGCGAGAAGCCCTTGATCCCTGGAGTTCAAGACTATAATGGCCTATGACTGCGCCTGTGAAAAGCCACTGCATTCCAGCCTGGGCAACAGAGCAAGACTCTGTCTCTAAAAATAAAAATATAGTTCCTGAGCTTCACCATTGCACTCTGCTACCTCCTGTGCACACCCACCCCACACATACACACCCCAGCAGTATGCACACTGACAACTCTGCAATGTCGCAATAGAAATTCTCACATGGTTCTGAAGGACCTAGAACTTTCAGGCGATTCTGCCAACTTCTCCTCTGGTTTGCACACCTCTCTCCTGCCATCAGCACCTCCTAATGCAGCCCTTGGTTTCAGCTCCTTACATTGCTCTTGGAATATTGCCGCTGCAGGGCATATGGGCTGTTTTCATTTGTCCAGCAGGCCTTCTCCTCCTCATTCCAAGTGATTCTGAGGGGCCCATCAATCGCATTGTCTCCACCCAAACCGTCACCACAGGCATGTAACCTGGGCTAGGCTGGCTCTCTTCCTCCCATTTTGGCACCAGTGATCCATACCACAAGAGACAGTTCCTTGAACCAGCTTGACAGTTCTTTCTCTGGGAATCCTGTGGGGACTTTGAGAGAAAGAAACGTCCTCTACCCCCATGGACTACTAGATTAGTAAATGAGAAGATGTAAACCTGGAGGGGTAAGGCCCTTACATTAGTTTCCTATGGCTGCAGTGTTGAGTTACCACAAATTCAGTGGACTTAAACAACATAAATATGTTATCTTATAGTTCTGGAGGTAGAAGTCCTAAAAAAAGAAAAAAAGGTGTTGGCAGGGTTATGTTCCTTCTGGAAGCTCTAGGGGAGAATCTGTTTTCTTGACTTTTTTTTTTTCAGTTTCTAGGCTCCCTACAATCTTCAACTCATGGCTTCTGTCCCCACTCCATCTTCAAAGCTCTCTCTCCCTCTCTCTTTCTCACCTCTGTTTCCTTTTCTTTTCTTTCTTTCTTTTTTTTTTTTTTTTTTTTTAGACGGAGTTTCGCCGCTGTTGTCCAGGCTGGAGTGCCGTGGTGTGATCTTTGCTCACTGCAACCTCTGCCTCCTGGGTTCAAGCGATTCTCTTGCCTCAATCTCCCTAGTAACTGGGATTTCAGGTACCTGCCACCACACCTGGCTAATTTTTCATATTTTTAGTAGAGATAGGGCTTTGCCATGTTGGCCAGGCTGATCTCAAACTCCTGACCTCAGGTGATCTGCCCGCCTGGGCCTCCCAAAGTGCTGGGATTACAAGTGTGAGCCACCGTGCCCAGCCCTCACATCTGCTTCTATCATCACATCTCCTTCTACTCTGACCCTCTGCCTCCCTCTTATAAGCACCCTGGTGATTACATTGGGCCCACCCATAGATAATTCTATCATCTCATTTCATCCTTAACTTGGTCACATATGCAGAATCACTTTTGTCTTGTAAAGTAACATATTCACAGGTTGGGGATTAGGACATGAACACCTTTGGGGGCCATTATTCAGTTCATTCATCACACTCATCCATGTGGAGGAGCTCAGAAGCAGCAGGATACAGGCAAACATGCAGAGAGAACAGAGCTGAGAGATGGAAATGATAGGACCCTTGATCCAGCCATGCCTGGAGTCACAAGTTGTTGATTACATGAGCCAATGTGCTTAAGTCAAGCCTTTGTGCTTAAGTTAATTTGATCTCAGTTTCTGTCACTTGCAACCCAACAAATTCTGACTACTGCACATGCTTACTGGTCATGATTGTCTTAGCCAGACTTGGCTCTTCAAGCGCAGGTTCTCTAAGTTATTGCCACGATGAGTCCGTTTCAAAAACTCCAAATGGACACCTATAGCACAACAAACACACGGCTATGTTTGAGGAACAACAGACATGAGTAGAAAAATTGGGATTAACCTGGAACTCAAGTGGTCTAGGTAAGGATGGCACAAAGAGCAGAGCACTGGGGGAAAGGACACTTGGATTTAATCTGAGCCCTCGTGGGAGAGATCCCAGGAAATTCCATAGATGCCTTGGTTTTCCCCATCTTCATCCACACAAAGGATTGCTTGGTTGAACACTAAGGTTGCATCCCACTCTAACCTTCTGAGAATACACTTGTTGCTCTGTGTTTCTATCATACACCAAGACACCACACCGAAAGTTAACAAGAAGGCTGGGCTCTTGCGGTACATAACCAGGGGCAATCACCCTACCCCTTTCCTGTTTCCTTTTCCTGCAGGCTTTGGCAGCAGAACAGTGACTTTGAGAGAAAGCCAAGGATGAGAAAAGGAAATGAAGCAGCTCTCTCTTCCAGCTGTTTTAAAAAATATATACACACACTCCTACACACATACACACAGGTAAAGCCCATCTACCATGTAGCCACTTGTACCCTTGTCTAAGTCACAATCCAGGCAAGGGAATGCTCTACATTTACTTAGTATGTTTTCCTATTTTTAGCATGTTGTTTTGCAATAACAAACTACTACTTTAGGGAATTTTAACAATAATGTTTTATGGGGTTTTTTCTTTTTCTGTTTTTTTTTTTTTTTTTTTTTTTTTTTAAACCATAAGATGATCAGATCTCTAAGGGCCCTTCTAGCACAATCACGTGAGGCTTCTCAGGATTGTGTGCTCAAGGGCAAGGTCAGTACAGAACCTTGGGAATGGCCAGGAGTGGCAGGGCTAGCTCGTACCTTGACTTCAAGTGCCTTTCAGAAGGATGTGTGCTGTGGGGGAGTCATTGCACTTCCAGGTCTGCTTCTAAAGTAGCAGCAGGGCCTTGAACTTTGTCCTCTTGGAACAGTTATTTTCCCCCATTGGGTCTTAGTTTTCTCCACTGCAAAATGAAAATATTGGACCACAAATTAATTAATAAGAGCCCTTCCAGGAGACATGAGAGAGGTTCTGGAGAGCTAGTTATGTTCTGTTTCTTAAACTGGGTGTAGGTTACACTGATGTGCTCAATTTTTGAAAATTCATTGAATTACACACTTATGATTTGTGCATTTTTCTATATGTATATTTTCTTCAATTAAAAGTTTACATTAACTATTTTTTAAAAAAGATAGGAGGCCTACTTGTGTTTCTGAATTAGAAGAATAAAAAAGATTGGAGGGGGATGAGCAGAGATGAAACAAAATTTGATGTGAATTGATTACTGCTGGAGCTAGGAGCTGGGCATGTGGACTCCTGATGCCATCTTCTCTACCTTTGCATATGTTTGAAACTTCCCAGAGTGGAAGTTTGAAATAAGAGCTCTTCTAGCTCTAAAATACTGTCATTTGAGGAGCTCCCACTATTATGCAAGAATGCAGAAGAAAGGGCAAAGGAAAATCACAGCTCCCCTCACCCCAGATTTGAGTGTCTTGTAAAAGAGAAGGAAATGGACCCAATGTAGTCAAAAAAGAGTTATTATAACAGAAATAAGAAGTATTGTGACTGGATGTGGTGGCTCGTGCCTGTAATCCCAGCACTTTGGGAGGCCAAGGCAGGCAGATCACTTGAGGTCAGGAGTTCGAGACCAGTCTGGCCAACATGGTGAAACCCCGTCTCTACTAAAAATACAAAAAATTAGTCGGGTGTGGTGGCACATGCCTGTAATCCCAGCTACTCAGGAGGCTGAGACAGGAGAATTGCTTGAACCTGGGAGGCGGAGTTTGCAATGAGCAGAGATCAGGCCACTGCCCTATATAGCCTGGTCAACAGAGTGAGAATCTGTCTCAGAAAAAAAAAAAAAGGATTGTTCCTCTTGAACATGGTTTTTCTGTTTGTTTGTTTGTTTTTGTCCTAATTTCAGATCTCATTCGATGTATTTGTGTCTGACAGAACAAATTAACAGTATTAGTTCATTCTCACACTGCTATAAAGACATACCTGAGACAGGGTAATTTATAAAGAAAAAAGATTTAATTGGCTCACAGTTCTGTGCTTCTGTTTCTGGGGAGGCCTCCGGAAACTTACAATCATAACAGAAGGCAAAGGAGAAGCAGGCACGTATTCAGATGGCCAGCAGGAGAGAGAGAGGGCAAAGGGGTAGGTGCTGCACACTTTGAAACAACCAGATCTTTATCACAAGAACAGCAAGGGGGAAGGCTGCCCCCATGATCCAATCACTTCCCACCAGGCCCCTCTCTCAACACTGGGGATTACAATTTGACATGAGATCTGGGTGGGGACACAGAGCCAAATTATATCATTAACTAAGAGTGTTTTATGATATGGCTATTTATTTGTTATCTATAAGAATGTCGGTGAGGTCTGGTGTTGATTGGTTCTCAGTTGTCACAGCCTACGCACTGTTGGCTCCTCTGCCCTGGCATGAGCTGGGGCCCTTCAGCTGGTAGCAGGAAGTAGGGGAACGGGCAAATCCCATAAGGTCCCTCTGGGGTTTGGCTTGACCTTCAAACAGTGAGTACGATGTCACCCTCACACTTACAAGAGTTGTGAAACATCATTGCAAAGTGGCCAGGATTCACTTACTATTTAAATGTAATGAGCACCTACTCCATTGCCAGGCACCAGTCTAGGGGATGGAAATACAGCAGTGCACAAACAGACAAAACTCCCTGACCTCATGGAGCTTCCATAATTTGATAATTCACATAATAGCTTTAAAGGCTTTTCCAAGCCAGACAAAGTGGTGCATGCCTGCAGTTCCAGCTACTTGGGAGGCTGAGGCAGGAGGATTGCTTGAGTCCAGGGGTTCAAGATTGTAGTATGTTATGATCATGCCTGTGAATAACCACTGGACTCTAGCCTGAGCAACATAGCAAGACTTCATCTCTTAAAAAAAAGACTTAAAATTTTTGTAAATTGTAGTAAAATATACGTAGCAGTTTTGTATATTTTACCACACTTAAAATTTTTTCAGTTTAATAGTTGTTGTGAAACAGATGTCTAGAACTTCGTTGCTTTGCAGAACTGAAACTCTATACCCATTAGGCAACTATCTTTTGCTCCCTCTTCCTAGCCCCTAGTAACCACCATTCTACTTTCTACATCCATGAATTCAACTTCTCTAGGCACCTCATAGAAGTGGAGTCATATAGTATTTGTCTTTTTGTGACTGACTTCTTTCATTTAGCCTAATGCCTTCAAGGTCCATCCATGAGGTAGCATGTGTCAGAATTTTCTTCCTTTTTAAGGCAGAATAATATTCCACTGTATATGTGTAACACATTTCATTTATCCATTCACCTGCCAATGGAGACAGGTTTACTTCCACATTTTGGCTATTGTAAACCGTGATCCTATGAACATGAGTGTACAAATATCTCTTTCAGATCCTGCTTTTAATTCTTTCGTGCATGTACCCAGAAGTGGAATTGCAGGATCATATGGCAATTCCATGTTAAATTGTTTGAGGAACTGCCATGTTGTTTTTCATAGTGGCTGCATCATTTTACCTTCCTATTAACAATGCAAATGTGGTCTAATTTTTTCACATCCTTGTTAATACTTGTTAATTGCCACCCAATAATAGCTATCCTAATGGGTATAAAGACTATTTTTTTTTTTAACTACTTGTACTAGCTTAATTATAGAACAACCGGGCTAAATTAAGTTAGCTGGAAAGCTGGGAAGAACGCACAGCTCAAACTCACCATTTTACAAGTGACTAAATAAAATCTTCTGAATAAAGACCCCATCTAGGCATGCGTGGATGTGAATACAACTAAAATTAAAAAACGAATAAAGAGACTTGTTCAATATCAGGCCACGAGGGACTAATGGAGGTGGCACAGGTTTCTAAACCAGCGGCCAGCAAACTTCTCCCTAAAATATTAGATATTTACTCTCTGTTTCTAAAGCCTTTGACCACCATAGTCTCTGTCATAGCTTCTCAACTCTGCCATTGTAGTGTGAAAGCAGCCACAGACACTCTGTATAACCAAATGGGTGTAGCAGTATTCCAATAAAACTTTTGCAAAAATAGGCAATAGGCTATAATTTTCTAATCCCTGTTCTAAACCAATAAACTAAAGTGTGGGACCAGCAGGTGTGTATTGTTCCCCACCTTCCCCCCACTCTGGTAATAGCACCTTGATTTCCTTTTGATGAACTGCTTGTCTTCCTAGTGCCTGTGATCTTGGTAGAATTGTCAGTCAACGTACTTTGCCAGTTCTGGTCAAGAGGTGGGTCCATGACCCAGGCTGGGCCTTTCTATCTAAGGACTTTGAACGTTACAAAGGTACAAAGGGACAAGATGACTGAAGTTGATCCCACCTGTGTCTTTGGTGACTCTATTGAAGGGTTCCTCTACCTGGATCTCCAGAGTTGCCCAGCTCCTAGCCGTTTCCAAGCCTGTGTAATAATATTCCACTGTATATGTGTAACACATGTCATTTATCCATTCACCTGCCAATGGAGACAGGTTGCTTCCACACTTTGGCTATTGTAAACAGTGATCCTATGAACATGAGTGTACAAATATCTCTTTCAGATCCTGCCTTCCTTCCAGTTCTTGGAAGGAAGATCCAATTCTTTCTTCCATTTTGCAAGCAACCCCACATCCTTTTAGTAATTATTTTTTCTGCTAAATGACTTGAAGTCAATTTCTGATGCTCACAACCAGAGAATCCTGACTGATCATTCACTTTTAAGAAAAGATGTGCTATATAATTACTTTAACCACAATATCCCCAATAGCTAAAACAGGATTTGATTTGATTGCTTTTTTATTTTTATTTTTGAGACGGAGTTTCACTGTTGTTGCCCAGGCTGGAGTGCAATGGTGCCATCTCGGCTCACCACAACCTCTGCTTCCTGGGTTCAAGCGATTCTCCTGCCTCAGCCTCCCGAGTAGCTGGGATTACAGGCATGCACCACCACGCCCAGCTAATTTCGTATTTTTAGTAGAGACAGTTTTCTCCATGTTGGTCAGGCTGGTCTCAACCTCCCAAACTCAGGTGATCCACCCGCCTCAACCTCCCAAAGTGCTGGGATGACTGGCATGAGCCACGGCACCCTGCCAGCTGATTTCTTAAAAAGCAAATTATCTGAACGTTTAAGGACGTAACAGACTCATCAGTTGAGATTCCTGCGTCCATGCCTGCCAGTGTGGACATACCAAGCTGGAATGCCATTATCCTCCAATCTTTGTTCAACAAATACCTCCAGCCCTGCTGAGCTCTCCCTTGTGCAAGCACCTGATGCCCTCTGGGTCTTGGATTCTTCATCTGTAACAAGAAGGGACTTAGTTTCCATCCAGCTCCAGACTTGGATCAGGGCCTCCTACTGTGTGCTCAGCACTGTGCTCAGGTATAAAAGAGGCACCATGATTCCCCCGACTTCAAGGAGCTTGAGGATGAGTTGGGGAGACATGTCGTAATCAGTGGTGACACAGAGTAGCCTATGTAACATGCAGGTGAGGAAAACAGCCACTGGGGCTCAGACGGGAGAAAGTTGCTGTGGACCGGAAAGGACTTTAGCGGAGCCTTTAGAAGCAGATAGGCTTTGAATAAGGAGAGAGGAAGGCAAAATTACATGCACTTTGGAGGCCTATTCAGCACCCTTCAAACTAAGCTCAGGCAACAGTTCCTGGGCTTCATTTCCATCCCTGAAGCAGCAGAGGATGAATGGAACCAACCTTGCCAACAGAACCAGGGAATATCTGGTCCTATTCTACTGGTGACATTATTTGTTGCATTGGGTTTCTTGTAGGTATTTTCAGTTGCTGACTGCAGGAACAGGGTGTGGACAGCTCTCTGTGTGTTAGCTAGAATATCAGAGTCTTGCTGAACTTGCTCATTTTCTGCCCATCCCAGCTGTCCAAGCACTAGAGGCAGCCCCCTGGGTCCACCCGACCCCACCCTTCAGGCAGGCAAGATGAAAGGACGGGGGCTCACATTGTGTGGTCTAGCCCCCCAGGAGGTGCCTCTGATGCCAAGTATTCCTGTGGCTAATGAACCCCGGCTGCAGGAGTTGTGGGCCGGGTGGCACAGGGAGGTAGGGGGTGGCCCTCTCTCTCCTCCTCAGCTTCCTAAAAGCCATCTGTTCCCAAACCCAAGCATTGCTTTCCGCTACACCCAAACCACCGCTACACCCAAACCCGTGGGACTGGTTATCCCCAGCACACACGGCTCTCTGTTGCTGCTTGTGTTTGTTAGTTGGCATTTGAACAGTTCTCTGTGGTTCAAGTTTGAGGCTGGCCTGGGGCAAAATGAGATTGGCAGAGGTTGCCATGGCTGTTGCACCTCCCTCCCACTGTCCCACCCATGAGCCCAGACCCCTAAACTTCCCTCTTTCTAACAAACACCACCATCGCCCGAAACGCCCTTCCCCTTCAGGACCCCATTCTTTACTTTTTCAGATGGCTTATTGGAGAAACAACCTCTTCTAAGGGATGAGATGTTGCTAAAGTTCTTTTTCATAGGAGTCCTCCGTGGACAGCACACCCAGGATTCATGAAAGGATAATGGCTGGAAATTCCAGGCATGTGGCAACTTCTGAGGGACAGATGGAAGTAGATTATCTCCTCTGCTCTTACGTAAATCTTACGTTTTTCTATACATTGTCACCCAAGGTACGTAAGATTTTATTTTCTTTTTCTCTTTTTTGGTCAGGATTTCCCTCTTCGCTTAGGCTGGAATGCAGTGGCACCATCACAGCTCACTGCAACCTCTGTCTCCCTGGCTCAAACAATCCTCCCACCTCTGCCTCCAGAGTAGCTGGGACAATAGGCATGTGCCACCAAGCTTGGCTAATCTTTTTTTTTTTAGAGATGGAATCTCACTAGGTTGCCCAGGCTGGTCTCAAACTCCTAGGCTCAAGCGATCTGCCCGCCCTGGACTCCTAAAGTGCTGGGATTATAGGCGTTAAGTGCCTGGTCCTCTATTCATTTTCTGTTCGGCAGACACTGGGATGCACTGGCCTAGCAGGAGTGAGAACTGACTTCTTAATCAACTCAACGACTCATGTGCCGTGTCATCTTCCCTTTTGGGAGAACCTCAGTTTTCTTGTGTGAAGGGGTTTCATTGAGTTATTGCTGCTGGGCTCACAATTTATGAGGCAGTTCTCTGTTTTTAAAGAACTACCCATGAAGCTAGGAGACATGAGTTTCCTCCTGACTCACCCTCAGTTTCTCTGCTATTTGGGGTGGCTTTCATTGAGGTAGGGCACTTTACAATTTGCAGGATATCCAGACTGCCCTGACTTGATTCAGTGTCCAACAAATATTTTTGAGCATCTCTGAAGTGCCAGGCATGGTGCTGGTTCTGTGGATATAAGCATGAGTGAAGTAAGTGGTTTGGAAATAATGTGCTAGGGAAACGAACAATGTATTCAAAAGGTGCACAATGGCCTGGGGCGGTGGCTCAGGCCTGTAATCCCACCACTTTGGGAGGCCAAAGCGGGCGGATCACTTGAGGTCAGGAGTTTGAGACCAGCTTGGCCAACACATTGAAATCCTGTCTCTACTAAAAATACAAAAATTAGCTGGGTGTGGTGGGGGGCGCCTGTAATCCCAGCTACTCGAGAAGCTGAGGTAGGAGAATGACTTAAACCTGGAAGGCAGTGGTTGCAGTGAGTCGAGATGGCATCACTGCGCTCCAGCCTGGACCACCACATGAATGAGACTCCGTCTCAAAAAAACAAAAAAGAGAAAATGGAAGTGCACAAGTTCCTTGCAGATGGAACTTAAACTGTAAGGTGGGAATGAATAGAAAGAGCCCAGGGAGGAAGGTAAGATGAGGATTACCACTGCCATTTTACAGAGAAACCTTGGAGACATCGACTGACCATTCTAGACTGAATGGTTAGAGGCTCCCTCCCTGAGAAAGTGGTGTTTTAGGAGAACACTTCCTAACAAGAAGCAGCCAGCCTTGGGAAGAGCTAAAGGTAGCTTGCTCAAAGGCCCTGAGGCAGGAACCAGCTAGGCCACTGGGTACATTTGAAGACCAGAAATAAGGTCAATGTGTCTGGAACTTAGTTACTGCAGGATATGAGATTGGAGAGAAAAATAGGGTTGAATCTTTAGGGATTTTGTTTTGAGTGTAACAAAAAGTCATTGGTGGTTTTTGTTTTGGTTTTGTTAATTTTACATTTTAAAATGATCATGCTAGCTGCTGTAGCATTATCACCAGCACCACTTTGTACCTCTTTTTTGGGGGGGTTTTTTTCTTTCACCCAGGCTCGTGGGAAGTGGTGTGATCTCAGCTCACTGCAACCTCCGCCCCCAGGTTCAAGCAATTCTCCTGCCTCAGGCTCCCAAGTAGCTAGGATTACAAGCATGTGCCACCACGCCCAGCTAATTTTTGTATTTTCAGTAGAGACAGGGTTTCTCCATGTTGGCTGGTCTCAAACTCCTGACCTCAGGTGATCCGCCTGCCTCAGCCTCCCAAAGTGCTGGGATTACAGGTGTGAGCCACCTGGACCTGGCCCACTTTGTGCCTCTTTGGTGCACCATTCACTTTGTAATCAATATAAATGAAGACCTCCAGAGCTGTGCAAGGTGGAGCAGTCCCTATAGTTC
Organism: Rhinopithecus bieti; assembly: GCF_001698545.2. Lineage (NCBI taxonomy): Eukaryota > Metazoa > Chordata > Mammalia > Primates > Cercopithecidae > Rhinopithecus > Rhinopithecus bieti. The sequence continues at coordinate 4,308,845 of NW_016806375.1, read as the reverse complement.
TTCCCAAGCCCTGTGTGCTTTCAGGATCTGAGAATCCAGTGTTAAGAGACTTTGGGGTGGAAAGAGTCTTCCCTAGGGGCTTTGATGATGTTAATCCTAAATCATCTTGGAAAAGCCCAAGGGGAGCGCTGGCCCCTCCAGGGTGTTTTTATTGATCTCTGTAAACACTCCCTTCTCCCAAGCTCTTTCATTTGAGAGGCCAAGCCAAGTAGAGGCAGACGCTCGCTCACTCTCTCCTCCCTTCAAGCTGACACTCTGTAAGCCTTTAAGCAGCTTGTAACTCCACCATCTCAGCGCCCCTTGGAAGCAAGCAGCATCAGATTAAGCAAATCTGGGATCCAGGCGCTGAGGAATTTGGGGCCTCTCAGGTTTCTTGGCAGGGGTAACAAGTACCTGCAGAGACTCTTCTTCAGAACAAGTGAAACTAATCCCTTCCAGGGGCAGAAAAAGGCATGCTTTTGGCAAAAGACTTCATAAGATGTTATCTCAACATCTTCTGAAGTTGGAGCCTTAGGAGGGAAGGCAGTTGCTAAACCAGGTGGGAAAACGGATGGGATGGGAAGGAAAGACTTAGGTGGGTTCCCACATCAGTTCGGACCCAGGGTTGCCTCTAGAACCAGGTTTCCTGGCCTGAGGAGGGTGGCCTTATGCCTTTTCCACTCTCCTAGGACTAAACAGGGAGAAAGAAGAATGTGGAAGGGAAGAAAGTGGAGAAGAGAAGAAATGAGCTACTTCAGTTCATGGCCCCAATTCTACTCCTCAAGCTGGACAACTTAGAGGAAAGAGTTGCAGATGTAACGTTACAGATGCAAAGAAGTTTCAGTATCATCCAATCTAACACTCTTATTTCTTATTTATTTATTTATTTATTAAGACAGGGTTTCACTCTGTTGCCCAAGCTGGACTGCAGTGGCACAATCTTGGCTCACTGCAGCCTCCTCCTGTGAGGCTCAAGAAATCCTCTCAGCTCAGCCTCCCACATAGCTGGGACTTCAGGTGCACGCCACCATGCTCAGTTAATTTTTTAAAATTTTTTGTAGGGACAGTGTCTCACTATGTTGCTCAGGTTGGTCTCAAACTCCTGGGTTCAAGCAATCCTCCCACCTCAGCCTCCCAAAGTTCTGGAATAACAGACCTGAGCCACTGCGCCCAGCGAAGCCTCTTATTTCATGGATGAAAAGACCAAGGCGCCGAGGATGAGTACTTTCCAGTGCTGACCAGGAGACGAGATGGCCTTCTCCTATGCCAGAGGAAGTTAAAAGTGACACATTTTGAAGGAAATTTTGGCAATATTTGTCAATGTTTTAGACACACATACATTATTTGGCCCAGCAATTCCACTTCTGGAACTTTATCCCACAGAAATCCTTGTACATGTGTACAGAGATGTATGTACCAGGTTGTCCTCTGTAGTGTGCTTTGTCAGTGCAAGACACCTCAAGAGACAGTACAGGGTGTGCTTATCAGTAAGTGCGGCATTAAACTGCTACATTGGTATTACAAAATACCACGCAGCCACTGGAAGGAAGGAGAAAATATATCTCATTACTATGGAAAAATTATGAGTGACATTGATTGACTGATTGATTGATTGAGATGGAGTCTCACTCTATCGCCCAGGCTGGAGTGCAGTGGCGTGATCTTGGCTCACTGCAACCTCTGCCTCCCAGGTTCAAGTGATTCTCCTGCCTCAGCCTCCCAAAGTGGTTGGGATTACAGGTGCCTGCCACCAGGCCCAGCTAATTTTTGTATTTGTGTGTGTGTGTGTGAGATGGAGTTTTGCTCTTGTTGCCCAGGCTGGAGTGCAATGGCACCATCTCAGCTCACTGCAATCTCCCCCTCCCTGGTTCAAGCAATTCTTCTGCCTCAGCCTCCCAAGTAGCTGGGATTACAGGCACCTGCCACCACGCTCAGCTAATTTTTTGTATTTTTAGTAGAGACGGGGTTTCACCATGTTGGCCAGGCTGGTCTCCAACTCCTGGACTCAGGTGATCCATCCCCACTTGGCCTCCCAAAGTGCTAGGATTACAGGCGTGAGCCACCATGCCCAGCCTATTTTTTGTATTTTTAGTGGAGATAGGGGTTTCACCATACTGGCCAGGCTAGTCGTCAACTCCTGACCTCAAGTGGGAGGCCTGACCACCTAGGCCTCCCAACATGCTGGGATTACATGCGTGAGCCACCATGCCCGGCCTATGAGTGATATTTAAAATTAAAAACAAAGCATGGCTGGGCAAGGTAGCTCACTCCTGTAATCCCAGGATTTTGTGGGGCCAAGGTGGGTGGATTGTTTGAGCCTAGGAGTTCAAGACCAGAGTGGGCAACACAGTGAGATCCCATCGCTACAAAAAAAAAAAAAAAAAAAAACTAGTTGGGCATGGCACACACCTGTAGTCTTAGCTACTTAGGAGGCTGAGCTACGAGGATCACCTGAGCCCAGGAAGTCAAGGATTCAGTAAGCCCGTGTTTGTACCACTGCACTCCAGCCTGGGTGAAAGAGTGAGACCATGTCTCAAAAAAACAAAATAAACAAATAAATAAAAGCACATAAAATGTGTTGTGTTATCCCACTGATGCAACAAAAAGTATATGTATATGCTTATGTATTATTTTATTTTTATAGTTTAATATATATATATTTCCAGAAAGATATGCAAGAAATATTCATAGTTAATTTACTTCATTTTACACCCGTATGCAGTTTGAAGTTTTTGTTTGGTAGATTTTTATCACATGTGTATTACTTTCATTGCAAAAAGAAAATTGAGATGGAAGTTGCTTGGCTGGGATCGTGTAATCATCCAATTACTTTGGGACTGGAACCAGACCAGGTCTCCTGACTTGTCTCTTTTGACTTTTGCACACTGCCTTCTCTTCTAAGCTCAACAGCCAGACTCAGGGCAGAGAGGGTTCTGCCTCCTGTTCGTCTGTCCAGTGGCTGAGAACTGGGGGTATGAAACTGTCAGTGCACAGGGAGGATGACATTCTAGGTTTTTGGGCTTCTGCCTATTGGACTTCTTTTCTGGCTGTGCCACTAAAAGTAGATATTGAGCAAATGACAAATTGCTTCTCTTTTCTGAGACTCAGTTTCCCCACCTGCATAGTGGTGGCGTGGGCGTGGGTGGTGAAATGAAGCTCACTCCTTCAATGTCCTGAGAACCTTTTAGCTCGGGCTGCTGTTCCTCCAGGCTGGGAAGTATGGGGCCCAGGAGTTTTCATTCCCTGAGCCAGGCTTCCCCCTGCTGGTCTCTGCCGGTAGCGCTCGGTAGGCTTCCAATAAAGTGTTCTAACCGGCCGTCGGTGGGGCAGGGGCTGGAGAGCTCGACATCCTGCAGTGGATGAGACAGTTGTGCACAGTGATGAATTGTCTCACCTCCTGCATGGCTTTCCAATAAACAGACGACCTGAGCTTGGAACTAACTCCCCTTTACAAACATTAACAAAGTGATTTGGGTTTGTGCCGTTTTGTGTTGCTTTGCTGTGCAACAGAGATGGTCTCTCTTGCCCAGGCTGGAGTGCAGTGGCATGATAATAGCTCACAGCAGCCTCCAACTCCTGGGCCCAAGAGATCCACCCACCTCAGCCTCCCATGCACCTGGGACTACAGGCCGGCGCCACCACACCTGGCTTGTTTTTGTTGTTGTTTTGCATTTAAGATATATCGAATTGCAAAGACCCTGTAAATCAAGGGATGCTTGAACTTAGCTTGGTCCAGAGACAAGAGTTGTTCACCATCTCACAAAATCATGTCACCAGTTCCACTTGTGTGGGAATCACCTTTTCAACCCCCTTGTGTCCATCTGCATTTGTAGCCATAACTCTTTGCAAATATGTAACCAAGGAGCTCTGAGACTACCTTTAAGAGATGGAGAACTAAATATTACTAAATTAGCACAAAGATATATGAAATACAGACATTTTATTTCATTTATAAAGGCTGTTTAAAATATATATTATTGCCATGTTTTATGTTTTTAAATTTTGGGTAGCACAATAATAAGAAAGCTATATTGTGAAAAATTATGTTCTTAACTTATTTATGTATCTTTTGGTTGCCTGGTTTTTTTCTGCCTGACTGATACTGTCCCCAGATATCTACCACATAAATTTGCTATGCCCCTTATAGTGTAATTTTCTTTTCTTTTTCCTCAATCATCTTGTGGTCCCCATCACCTCCTAAAAGATATGGTGTCCAAGTCTTTTTAAGAATCAGAGGCCAAGTGTATCTTGGACATGTGGGGAGTTGCTATGGGCCTCCACAACAGTATGAGTGGCTGCATGTCCTCAAGTGTCACTAAAGCTCAAGATTTTGACCCTACACTTATACACAAGGCCCAACTCATTTGCAAGACTCACACCTCTCCTCATCTCTTATTCCACACTTTGCAATTTCTTTTGTTGTGCCATTCCCTTCTCAGTTAACCTTATTATCCTTCCTCTGTTAGTATACATGAATAAGTCATTCTGTTCTTTAATCCATACCTCTGTTCTTTTTTTCTCTGTACTTCCTAGATGGGAATGACTTCTGCTCTATCTATTCTCTTAAATCTAAACTTTATTCTTGTAAGTAGGCATACACATCTGACAGTTTCATTATATCTTCTAAAGAGAGCATGCCTCAACATTTACGTACTGAAAAGTTTTGTTTTATTTTTATTTATTTATTTATTTTTATTTTTGGACAGAGTCTTGCTCTGTCACCCAGGCTGGAGTGCAGTGGCACAACTGTGGCTCACTGCAACCTCTGCCTCCTGGTTTCAAGCAATTCTCCTCCCTCAGCATCCTGAGTAGCTGGGATTACAGGCCCCTGCTGTCACGCCCGGCTAATTTTTTTTATTTTTAGTAGAGATGAGGTTTCCCCATGTTGGCCAGGTTTGTCTCAAACCCCTGACCTCGGGTGATCCGCCTGCCTCAGCCTCCCAAGGTTCTGGGATCATAGGTGTGAGCCACCGCGCCCAGCCAAAGTTATGTTTTATGATAACTACTTGCATTTCTCCTTTTATTTTACAGTTAAGGTGTCATATTGATTTGTTAAATTTAACTTATCCTGTCTATGAATTTTATTGCAGAGTAGTAGGAAATATTTGTATTCATTTAAAGTGGAAAAACAATCTGCATGCCTGGAGGAGATATTTGCAACATTTACAACTGGCAAAGGTTTATTACCAAGAATATATAAAGAAGTCTTGCAAATCAACAAGAAAGAAGAATAAAGCAGAAAGAAATAGACAAATGAAAAGGCATTTTATAAAAGAAGAAATGCGCATGGCCAGCAAACATATGGAGATGTTCAGCCTCATGTGAAATGTAAATCAAGACCCAATAAGATAAGCTTTTATGTCCACTAAAATGGCAAAATTTTAATAGCTAGACAATCCAAGTATTGTAAAACATACGGATCCACGGGATCTCTTACAAATTGCTTACAAGGGTATACATTAGGACACTCACTTAGAAAAACAGTGTGGCATTATCTTGTAAAATCAAACACTCACATAGGCTGCTGTGCAGGTCCTTGGTCTGTTTGCCCTCAGATCCACTCTTTGCTATGCCCTTATGTGCTCAGTTTTCCAGCAGGATCTTGGCAGCCATGTCATCTTGCTTCCAGTTGGGCTCAGTCAATAAAAGAGAGAGAATGGAAGGTGGAAGGAAGGGAGAAGCCAAGGTGTTTCTCAACCAGCACCCTCCCCCACTCCTCTCAGGTAGCATCCCCTGTGGTGGCCACAGCTCTCCCATGGGTCCAGTTCCCACAGGAAAGCCAGTCATGATTCTAACTTGTACCAGGTGACCCTGGCCCTGGGTTCTGGTGACACTAACCCTTTATTTCTCTAGTTCTAGGGAGGGGTAGTAACAGCTTCCTGCTATTATTAATTTATGGGTTGCCTCACTCCCTCCTGTGAGGCTTCTCAGCTATTGATTACCATACTACTCAGCAATAAATAGGAAAAAACTATTGATACATGCAACAACTTTGTTGGACCACAAGAGAATTTTACCAACTGAAAAAGCCAGTCCCACATGGTTACATACTATATGATTCCACTTATATAACCTTCTAGAAATGACAAAATTATTGAAGTGAAGAGCAGATTAGTGGTTGCCAAGGGTTAAAGACAGGGGTGGGGTTGGAGAAGGACCACAATTTTGTGGGACCACAAGAGAGTTTTACCAACTAAAAAAGCCAGTCTCACATGGTTACATACTATATGATTCCACTTATATAACCTTCTAGAAATGACAAAATTATTGAGGTGAAGAACAGATTAGTGGTTGCCAAGGGTTAAAGACAGGGGTGGGGTTGGAGAAGGACCACAACTTTGTGGAACCACAAGAGAATTTTACCAACTAAAAAAGCCAGTCTCACATGGTTACATACTGTATAATTCCACTTATATAACCTTCTAGAAATGACAAAATTATTGAGGTGAAGAACAGATTAGTGGTTGCCAAGGGTTAAAGACGGGGTGGGGTTGGAGAAGGAAATCAGTGTACCTAAAAAGGGGCAGCCAGAGGGATCTTTGTGGTGATGGGACAATTCTGTATCTTGATTGTGGTAGTGGTTATACAAATCTACATGTAATAAAGTTTTATGTGTGCATAGAACTATGTACATACTCAAACAAATGCATGTAACCCTGGTGAAATCTGAATAAGGTCTGTGGATTGTGACCTGGTTTTGATACTGTATTATAGCTATCTAAGATGTTATTATTGGGAGAAAATGGGGGAAAGGTACATGTACTTTTCTGTACTATTTTTGCAACTTCTTGTGACTCTGTTAGTACTTCAAAATTAAAAGTATCTGAAAATCCATAGAGTGGTTTCTGTTTTTTCTGATTAGACCCTGACTGCATTCCTATAACCCCACGATTCCTTCCACTCCTAGCTATATATTTACAAGATAGGCCCCAGAGAAACTCATAATGCATGTGTAGCAGTTATTCATGATAGAAGGAAACCCAACCACTCATAAATAGGAGAATAAATAAATTGTGGTACAAACAGAACAAAACCTTATACAGCAGTGCAGATGAATGCAATATGCTATATACAGCAATATGGATAAGCCTGAACTCATAATGCAACGTTGAATGAAAAGGGCAGGGCTCAGGACATTATTTATAATTATTTTATCAATGTAAAGACAAAGCACTTGTTATAAAATTTAAAATTATCTAAAATGATACACCATATTGCTTAGATATATATGAGTGTGTGTATGGGTGTGTTTTTGCTTATGTTTCTGTGATATTTATTTATTTATTATTTTTTCCTAATCACTAGATGATGTGGGAATGACATTAATTTTTAAACATAAGGGAAGGATAGGCCAGGCGCAGTGGCTCATACCTGTAATCCCAGCACTTTGGGAGGCCGAGGCAGCTGGATCACCTGAGGTCAGGAGTTCAAGACCCAGCCTGACCAACATGAAGAAACCCCATCTCGACTAAAAATATAAAATTAGCTGGGTGTGGTGGCACTTGCCTGTAATCCCAGCTACTTGGGAGGCTGAGGCAAGAGAATCTCCTGAACCCAGGAGGTAGAGGTTGCGGTGAGCCGAGATTGTGCCATTGCACTCCAGCTTGGGCAGTAAGAACAAAACTCCATCAAAACAAAAGAAAACCATAAGGGAAGGATAAACACAAAATTCAGGAGAGTGGTCAGTTCACCTGGTAGACACAGAGAGAGACAGGATAGAGAATGAACACAGGTGTCGCCACTGTTCCAGTTCTCAGGTGGGGAGGCAGGCTCATGGGTGTTCAATATATTATTTGATAGATGATAGAAAGATAGATAGATAGATAGATAGATAGATAGATAGATAGACAGATAGATGGATAATGGCTAGATGATAGATTGATATATAGATGATAAATAGACGATAGATGATAGATATAGATGATAGGTAAATAGATGATTGATAGATAAATAGTAGATAGATAGATTGATCGACTGATAGATAAAAGCAAAAGAGAGTCATGCAAAGACTGACCAAAGACAGTGAGTCTTGAATTAAGGATCACAATGAATGGCTCTATGACTTGAGGTCTATTGCATTATCTATATCTCCATTTATTATTAAAAGGAGGTATGGAGTCTAGTAACTCTGGGACCTCTGATCTAATGAAAACAGACTTCTAAGAAATCCATGTGCTCTCGGATTCAGAAAACGGATGCCCATTCTTGTGCCCCATCAGGGTTCTTCTGAAAGCTTTTCGGTTTCTCAGACTTCAGTGTCTATCTGTCCTGTTCCTAGGTTCCAGGGCTTTTTCTACTGTGGCCTTCCCAACCTCTCATTTGTTAATTCATTTTCTTAACACATCTTGCTGAGCATTTAGTATGTTTCAAGTGCTCAGACCTGGAGACACAGCAATGAGCAGAAGAGACCAGGTCTCTGTAATCATGGAACTTACGTTTTGTACTTTGGTGGGGCAGAGTGGGAGGGGGTGAAAGGTGGTCAGACAACAAAAGCAAATAAACAAGAAAATAATTACAGCTTGTGGTCATTGATATGAAGGAGAGATGGGAGTGAGAGGGAGAGACAGCAAAGCCTTTCTGAGAAGGAGGCATCTGAACTGAGAAGCTGAGGGTGCAGAAAAGGCAGGACTAAAGCTGGGAAAAGAGTGCAGTTCCAGAGGGGACAGCGAGTGCAAAGGCCTGGAGGCAGGACAGACTTTGGCCTGTTTCAGGAACAGAAAGGAGGCCACTCTGCCTGCAGTGTACTGACTGAGGGTATAGTGATAGCAGACTCCAGAGGTCATTCACAGGGCACCAGCTGTGACCAAGACATAACCTGAGTCTCCTGGCACTTACGTTCCTGGTTGCACAGATTGCTTGCTTCCTGGTGGTCATAATTTCCTGTACTTCTCTGAATCTCACCCACTCTTCAAGACCAGGTCATGCCCATCTCCTCCCAGAACCTTCCTCAACTCTCCCAGCTCTTGGGAATGGGGGGCACCAAATATGTGTTTAGAAGTGGGTGACTCTCTTCACTCTCTTACCTCCAAGCCAGTATTTCTTAAAGTATGGCTTTCTGACCATCTGAATTACAATCCCCTAAAATCTACCTAAGTTTTAAAAGTATTTTTAGTGAAATATTTGAATTATAGTGAATAGAATACTGATTATTCATGTACTTAATATCTGTTTCTAAAAGCCTTACCATTTGTCCATTTTTGCTTCTGTTTTATTTTCATTTATTAAGAAACAGAACACATTACAAATACATATGTGTGCTTACCAAAAGGTCCCAGTCTGGACCTACTGAATCGGAATTCCTGGAAGTAGAGCTGGGAATATGCAGTTTTGCAGATTTTACATTCCTTCCTCACTCCCCTTCCCTTACCCACAGGGATTTTTTTTTTTTTTTTTTTTTTTTTTTGAGACGGAATTTTGTTCTTGTTGCCCAGGCTGGAGTGCAGTGGCGTGATCTTGGCTCACTACAACCTCCACCTCCTGGATTCAAAAGATTCTCCTGCCTCAGCCTCCTGAGTAGCTGGGATTACAGACACGTGCCACCACACCCCAGCTAATTTTTTGTATTTTTAGTAGAGATGGAGTTTCACCATGTTGGCCAGGCTGGTCTCAAACTCCTGACCTCAGGTGATCCATCTGCCTCCGCCTCCCAAAATTCAGGGATTACAGGCATGAGCCACTGTGCCTGGCTAGTGGTTTTCAGACATAGTGAATATTGACAATTACTGATATGTGCCATTTTCAATGTATCCCATCCAAGTAGTTCTTCCTTATAGCTCATCCAAGGGGTCTTTGCTATGCATGAGAATCCCCTGGGGAATTTTCTAAAAATACAGATGTCCAGGCCCCTCCCTAACCTAGTAAACCAGACTGGGCAGGGATGTTAGGAATCTCCATCATTAAAACCTTGCTGGTGGGTTTTTAAGGGTAGTAGAGGTTGGGGCAGAGGAGGACCCGCCTCCTGTCTGAAACACTCCTGGTGATCATCAAAGTGAGGATTCAGATGTCCTTCCATTTGCTGTCTCCCAGAAGGATTCAACAAGCCTTTCCTATGCCCCTGCTGAGTACTGGGCAGAGCTGCAACCAAAAGACATTGGTCAGGCATGATGGAGAAGCCCTGACCTATGTCCAGGATGCAGTCCGAGCTCAGACATTAACTCAGTGGGTGGACTTGGAGGTACGGTTGGCAGATCTAGCAAAGAAATAGAATGCCTGCTTAAATTCAAATTTCAGATTTCCAACAAACAATTTTTTAGTAGAAGTATGTCCTAAGTGTTGCATGGGACATATGTGTACTAAAAAATGATTTGTTGTTTATTTGAAATTCAAATTTAACTAGGAGTCTTTTGTTTTATCTGGCAATCCTACTTGAGGGAGTATCCTCTGCGTCTCTGAACCTCTGAAACTGTTTCCCCATCTGGGAAATGAGAGGGTTGGACTAGATGTCCTCTGTGGGTTCTAATAGTTTGGATGTTAAGATGCATTGCATAGGCCTAGGAGCTTTTCTTCTCAGCCCCAGCAGGGGGCGCCCTAACCCTCCTCAGCCGCCTCACCAGCTAATGGCTCAGCCAGGAGGCAACCAGGTCCTGCTGGCTCTGGGGGACCACCTGGAAACCAGGTTGTAAGAGCTGGGAGAGTCCAGGTTTGCCCATCCCTAGGACAGCCTATTCAGAAGGAGAGAAGGGAAGATCAGAGTCTCTGAAGATAGGACCATCTCACCCAGCGCCCCACCTGCCAATATTTAGAAGAGAAGACTGAACCCCAAGAGGGGTAGGCACTTGTCCAGGTTCACACATCTGTCCTGAAAATTAGATTCCTATCACCCTGTCCAGGACTCCTTTGCATCCCTAGAGTACCTTTGTTTTTCTGTTTCCAGTTGGAAGTGTTTAACCCTTGCAGTCCTGTAGCCAAAACCAATGCAGACCCCAGCCAGCCCAGTACAGCCTAACAGGACTGAGACAGTCCCTGAGTCCCTTCACAGAGGGAGTGTGGTCTGGAAGAAAGAAATATTACGACTCATGGATAAAGGATCAGTCTAGGCAGTGAGGAAAGAGCAGATCCCTCACATTTAAGTTGGGAGTGGTAGTTAACGATGATGATGATAATTATTATGGTGACTATAATGATTATTTATTGGCTTTTTCTATGCTAGGACACAACAACCTGTGAGGCAAGGATCATTATCGTCAGGATTTTTACCGATGCGGAAGTAAGTTCAGAGTGTTGGATCACTGGACTAAATGAGACTCCATCCAGTTCTGCAGCAGGAGTGGGAGGGAGGGCTGCTTCCATTCTCTGACCCCTTTGACTTGGGTGCCTCCAATTGCATCAAAAGCCTGGCTAACTCCTCCTCAATGAATGGTACAGGGGACCAGGATTATCTCCAAAGGATCCACACCTTCCCATGAAGAGTCAGTGCCTGAAGGAAGGGATGCTCACCACTTCAGTTTAGGAGACGATTTTAGGAGAGTTACGAATTTGGCATTAACATTGATTTGCTTACAGTTCAATTCTCCTTTGGTCTTTCTATCAAGGAGAACATCTCTAAGATTTCTTCTTTTAACAAGAAACGGAGCATTATTTAAGAAGCATGAGGCACATTTATAACTGCATAACATTGTTTTTTCATTATATGTGTATTTTTTACCATATTTATCTTTAAGGTTTATCTCTTTGGTAAATGATACTAATTTTTCATCTAAGGTAATAATACAATTTATTTTAGATATTAAAATTTTTGTTTTTTAAAAAAATTGATTTGAAGTGGAGAGAAGGACTGATAGAAGGAAGTTATAGAAGCTCTGCCCTTAAGGGTTCTGGATTCTGAGGGTCCCTGTTAACTCAGCTAATTAATTTTGCTGAAGCCAGCAGGGCATGCAGCCCTACCCTGTCCTCCCAGGACCCTGAGCTGATTCATACAGCATGGCTCTTTGATGCTGACATTTTTTTGAAAACTGTGGCACTCCCTATAGGGAAACATCAGATATGAGGGAGGAAGCTCTGCGTTCCAGTTCTCTCCCTTTTTCAGTGCCTCATCACGTGACCAAGTCACCCAAGCTCCCTGAATGTCAGTAAGTTGTTGGCAGAGCTACTGTGATAGTAACGTGTATTCCATGTATGATCTGTCCCGGGCTGACCAAGAGGACAGACTGCATCATTCAGTTCATAGGGCAAATGTTACATCTCCCACCTACCTGAAGGAGCAGTCGGTCCAAGTCATTTTCCATTTATTTCCTTTACAGCACATGTTTTTATCAGAAACAGTATTGCAAGCTTATGTATGGTCTGCCTGCTAGAATGTTAGAAAGCTCCAGGGGAGCAAGGATCATGCACGCTGCCTACTCATAAGACCCCCTAACACATTGCAGGTACCTGATGAATGTTGCCAAATGACTGAATGAGCCAATGCTGAAATTTACTTTAATCCATCTCTCCACAGATTCCTAGAGATTATGAGACTAGTGCTGGGCTTGCATTCCTCAAATGGCCAGGACCAAATGGACAAATCTCTCCTACTGCTCTCCCTCCCATTGTGTAGAAGAGAATACCAGAATACAGTTTGATTTTTTAGGAGCTTTTATTATTTTAGTAATCTTAACATAACTTAAGAGAGGGGAAATGACATCTGGAGATCTAGGTATGTGGCCCATTGCAATTGAGAACATTTTTTGGGTCTGTTTCTCTAAGGGGAGTCTCAAAACACCAGCTCAAAATATGACACATGACACAAAATATGAACATGCATGAGCTTTGAAAAGTGCTCTGTAGTCTTAATGATGATCTAGAAGAGCACTGTCCAATAGAACTTTCTGTGATGATGAAAATATTCTACATCTGACCTGCTCAATTGGGTAACCACTGATCATGCACGGCTCTCAAGCACTTGAAATGTTGCTGGTGTGATTGGGGAGCTGCATTTTGAATGTTAATTAATTTAAATTTAAATCTTAAAAAGTTATACGTGGGTAGTGGCTGCCGTACGGAATAGTACAGCACTAGAATAATGCTGTGTCCTCCTGTTACACACACTCATGGTCTCTCCTACTCTCCCTTTATTGCACCTGTGACATCTTGCAATTTATATTTGGTTGTGTCATTATTTAATGTATTCCTCTGGACTCTAAGCTCCAAAAGAACAAATGTTTTGTCTACTTTGCCATAACTGTGTCTCCAGTGCTTGGCATGGGACCTGGTACACCGTAGGTACATCATAAATATTTTGCGAATGAATGAATGAATGAATGAACGACCATGATTAATAAAAGGACATAGCTGCTCAGTATGGTGCTGATAATGGTGGTAGTGATAAAAAGGGTTAAACCACAGGTCATTAAATGAAAACAGCTAAGTTAGTGCTTACAGGAACCATACACTCCCTGTGTGTAAACATGCCGGTGTGTGTGTACAGGTGTGTGTGTGCAAAAGCATAATAATGTGTTTGCAAAGATTTGTATTTTTGTAGTCGTGTGTAGACATGTATGCTCATGTGTTTGTGTGTCAGGATAATAAGGTGACTAAGACTAAGACACATGCAAATCACCCAGGAAGGCAGTTTCTAAGTCATTACTTTTTATTTTGAAAGATTCGTGAAACTCTTCACACCATGGTGAGAGTTTGTATGATTAATAAGAAGCAGCTTTTTCATGAAATGCTTGGAGGTGAACGAGTTCTCAGCCTGTGAGATCCGACCATCCCATTAACTTTGAAGTTTCTCTTGATTAATAGAAGAAAAAAAGGGAGAATGAAGAAAAGGAGGAACATGCTAAAAACCTTATGACAGTCATCCAAATGCGGGAAAAGAACAACCAATTCACCAACTCCACTTTTTCTATTTTACAGCTTTCTACATCTCACTCTTGATTTTGGCCTTCCTGGCTGAAACAGCCTGGCAGTCCCCGGAGCCCCTGAGAAGAGCCCTGATTCTCCAAAAGACAGAGGAGGATAAGCCCTGCAGGATGCGCTGACCACTTCCCAGAGAACTGACAGTCCATGCTCCCAAAAGTTTGAACCAAAGCCTAGTGTGAAAAGAAACTGCACTGAAAGGTAAAGGAGGAAATGGTGATGAACTGGGCTTATGTGAGAATGTCTGTATTTTCATAACACAGCCCCAGAATCTTTCTCTCAGTGACAGCCTCAGGCAAACCACGTTCTGGTTGGTGGGTTCTGCAGGGACCTCTCCCACCACTGAGCCTCTAGTCCCAAAACCATCCTTGACAACATCGTGTGTCTGTTACTTCCCTTTGCCCACCTCCAGGCCACCTGGGGAAGCCCACAGGCAGCCAGTACCCTGAAATGAAATGAACACAAAGTCTGACTCGGTGAGTATTAGTTTCAAACACAATACTAGAGAGAAAAGTTGAAGCTGCAATGTGTGTTTAAGGCAGAGCCCAGCAGATCCATGTCCACCCACATGCCAATAAGACAATGGGCAAAGCTACAAATGGCAAGAGAAAAATGGGACTATTAATGAGTGTGGAAAAGGCCTTAATAGTTAAGTTACAGCTAAGAATGTCATGTCTTGGGTTAGAATTTTCATTTTTAGCACCGTTAAAGTATTCACTTAAATCTATGTTAGCACCTTGTCCCCAGGCAGAACAACAAACCATCCAAACATTTTAAACATTGGGGGAAACAGGAAGGGGAGGGTTACAGAGAGAGAATCCGGTACTGCGGAAGCAGTGGATTTAGATCACAAGATCCTTGTCGATATCCTCTGCAAAGCAAGAAAAGAGCAGGGTTAAAAATAAGGCTGTGTCGATGATGACGCACTTCCCAAGGAGTTGGTGGACTCCCACCCATCCCCAGGGACAGGGGTCTAGGTGGCCGTCCAAGGTCACCCAGGAAGTCAGTGATGGAGGAACATTGCTCTCCCTGTCTCTGGCCTTTCCCTGTCTCTTACACACGCTGCCAAGTTACACTTCCTGTTTCCTCTCTGTGTGCCTGCCAGTTCCCAAAATAGTGTTTAGCACAGGGTGAGTGCTAACGCTGGAGGAAGGAAAAGAGAGAGAGACAGTCGGATGGACAGAGAAGGATCAGGAAGATGCCCAACAAACCGGAGTCAAATAGGCAGACAGAGCAGAGACAGGCAGAGAGGACAGACAACAGACAGACCAAGAGAGCAGAGAGTGTGAGGATGACAACCCAGAACCCTGGGAGCAGTGCTTCTGCCCATGCCCCTTGCTCCTTTGTTCAGACACTCACTCTGCTTGATGCCGAAGCAGCCGGCCCACTCATCCAGGGCGATATACTTGTCATTGTCCAGGTCACAGGTCTCGAAAAAGCGGGTGGTGCAGTGCTCCATGGGGATGAGGGGAGCGCGCAGTGGGGCCAGCTCAGTGTGGGAGAGGTACCTGCAGGGAAGAAGGCAGGAGAGGGCCTGAGGCATGGAAAAGCTCCACACCCAGCCTAGGGAGGCAACCGGGGAGTTAGCCTGCCCCAGAGCGTGGAGGAAAGGATATTTAAAGCAGGACAAAAAGCCAGAATCCCAGGTGTACCCTTAGCTCTGCCACTGACTGCTCTGAGACTCAGAGAACAGCAGTGCCCCATTCGGAACCTCAGTTTCTCCTTCCAGCAAAGAGGAGGAGTTAGCCGTAATTACTAACAGCCCTTCCAGCACTACGGTTTCATGGGCTCAAAAACAAGGTCTTTTTGGTGTGTTTGATTGTTTCCCAATTGGCTGAGAACTGGGGGCACAGAAACTTAAAATCAAAATTCAGCACTTCTGCTATGGGTAGATCAAAATCTGGCATGACACAACCCTGTATATTGTCTATGGACACACATTTATGTAACTATAAATGCCTAGTAAAGGGTCTAAAAAGACACACCGATCTGGTGACAGTGCTGCCATCTGGGAAGGAATGTGGAAAGGGACTGGGATTGGCAGTGAGGGTTAATGGGAGCTCTAACCATGTTCATAGAGCTTTACTTGTGTATCCCGTAATGTCTGAGAGGGAGGTCCTTTGGATGTCTCTCCCACTGTCCTCCCTCCCTATTCTCCCTGCTGGCCTTAGGCTCCAGAGCATGTTTATAATTTTTTTCTTTGTTCCCCAGAGCTCCCAACTACTTCTCCCTAAAACACTCTCCCTGCCAAGGATCTCCAGGGAACAACGTGACTCTAGTTGTCTTCTTAACCTCTAGACCTCCCAGCCCCACCCAGCTCACCAAAGAAATCACACAATGTTTGAACTGATAGGAACCTTCTCCTCCCCTTCATTGTACTGGTGGAAAACCGAGGCCCAGGGAGGGGCAGGGATGCAGGCAAGGTCACCTACAGCCCTGGGATGGGAGGAGGAAGAAGTGGGTCCCCTTGCCCAGGCTGGAGCCGTTTCCCAGATGTGCAGTCCTTGCACCCCATCTGGAAGCCTCCCTCCAGGCCCTCTGTTGCAGTGGGATCCAGTTGCTTTGCCTGAGCTCCAGATGTTCCCCCTTGACTTTTCCCCTCCCTGCCATAGTGAGTGACTCAGTTGGATCCCAGCCATGGCAAGAGCCTGGGAGAGAAGTGGCCGGGAGATTCCCAGAGCTCAGGAGACCCCAGCCCTCGGGATCACTGGCAGGGTTGGCGGACTTCAGGCACACGGGCTGGATAAAGAGCAAGGGGTGAAAATCCTAGAGAGGAGGTTCCTGGGTATGTGAGTAGGGCACCCTTCCTTTCTCCTGTGTGTGATGCTCTGCTTCCACAACCCAAGGACAAAGTGAAAACAACTCTGGGAAGGTGCAGGTGTGGCTTGCTCTATCTGAGGCTGAGCAGGGGCTCTCACTTCATCACCACAAGAAAAGTTCAGAAGGTAGTGACAGGGTTATGAACAGAGTATGAGTCCATAAGGGAAAGGACCATGCCAGCTCTGATTGCTGTTCAGTCCCCTGCCTAGAATAGTGCAGGGCACAAAATGCACACTCAGTAAGCATTTGCTAACTGACCAGCTGCCTGCTTTTTCTGCAGTGCAGTTGCACAGTGCCTCATAACTCATTTGGACAAGGCACAAGAGTCCTCAAACTGGGGGCTTGCAAAATAGAAGGAATTTTTTGGATAACTTCCAGGGTCAGTTGCGCCCTGTTGGGGCTGGGCCTTAGGACAGGGCTTAGACAGTACCAGGTGGCTGCACTGCCCCTGGATGTTCTGCTGAAGGACAGGGAGTATATGGCTGACCCCACCTTGTCCCCTGCCACCCCTTGGAGCCTGGTACTCCTTCCTAACTCACACTCCTTCATCATCCAGATATCCACGCCTAGTACTTGCAGGATTATGGAGCTATTTTAAGCTCCTACTGACTTGCACCTCGGCATGAGAGTGTCTTATTGGCTTCTTTCTCCCAAGTCCCCATCTTTTCTCCAGACGCCTCATCCTTCTGCTCCAATCCCCAGGCAAACTGTGGATGCCGGGGCTGGGAGCAGCATAGGCTGCTGAGAGGCTTTCTGGCCCTAGCTAGTGCACCTGCCAGCCTTCAGCCATGGCTCTGTCCACTCTAGGGTCTGGGGTCTTACCCATCAATGGGGTGCTGGTCCAGCTGGCCGAACTGCCAGTGCACAGGAAAGATGTACATGTTGTAGTTCTTCTCAAAGTCCCGGGCCAGCAGCTCCACGGGATGGTCTCCTGCCTCCAGGCGCTTCTCATTCTCATGGATCTTCTTCACCTGAGGGAGTAGAGACCGTGTGTGACAAGAGGTCCACGGAGATTGTCTGGACCAGTCGGGCCCTCCCACCCCTGCCAGAAGGCCAGAGCAGGCAGAGACTAGCTAGACCAAAGCTCACAATGAGGGGAAGGAGGTATCATAGATGGGTACCAGCATCTCATTCACAAAACCAGAAGCCTGGGATGATCTCAAAGAATTCGCTGTATAGCTACCCACATCAAAATCACCTGGAGAAGTCCGGGCACACTGGCTCACGCCTGTAATCCCAGCACTTTGGGAGGCTGAGGCAGGCAGATCACCTGAGGTCAGGAGTTTTGAGACCAGCCTGGCCAACATAGTGAAACTCTGTCTCTACTAAAAATACAAAAATTAGCCGGGCGTGGTGGCATGCCTGTAGTCCCAGCTACTTGAGAGGCTGAGGCAGGAGAATCGCTTGAACCCGGGAGGTGGAGGTTACAGTGAGCCGAGATCGCACCACTGCACTCCAGCCTCGCAACAGAGTGAGACTTCGCCTCAAAAAAATAAAATAAACATAAATCACCTAGGGAGTACTTAGAATGCAGCTTCTTAGGCCTTGCTTTTTAGAGACACTGTTTCAGTGGCCTGAGGTGGGACCAAGGAATCTGCATTTTATCAGCATCCTGCGGTACGTAATATGCTCTTTAAAGTTTAAGATCCACAGCCTCCAAAGGAAAAAGGAACAGGGCTGTTTGTGTCTCTTTTGTTTAATGCTAAGTTAAGCAAAGGGAGCAGGTCTCTGGGAGGAGAAGTATGTGTCCTGGTGTTCAGGGGTGAATGCACGCTTCAGAGCAGGATGCCACCCTGCAGTTGGGGGCCCAGTTCTAGGAATGGGACTGGATCTTCGCCAGCACAGGGCCAGCAGGGCCAGAGAGACCACTTACCCGCAGCTTCTGCTTCTCAGTCAGAAGGTTGTTGTCTTCATCCCTCTCATACAGGGTGACCAGGACGTTCTTGAGCCAGTCCCGCATGCGCAGGGGGAATTCGGTCAGCTCAGAGTCCAGGCAAGGGGGGATGTCTAGGTTCCAAACATAGGGGTGGTCAGTGCAGACCCTGATTCTCCCTGCCAAGAGCCAACCAGCTGCCTGGGCCTGCTCCCCACCCCAGGGCCCCCACACACACCACCTGCATTGGTGGCCTTGGCACCGTGGCTCAACCTTTCTGGGCCACAGTTTCTTCACAGGACAAAGAGCAGAGGAGATTATGTATGGGAAGAATGCTCTAAAAATGCATTGTGCAAAGGCCTGGCTGCTGCTTTCTCAGCCTGATCTCCTCAGATCAGGGAAACGGATGGCTCCTGATGGCTCCTGCACCTTACTGGGTGCTGGGCTTTGGGTGTGATTCTAGCTGAGACAGCTTATGTTGTTCATGTCAACCATTGGCAGGTGTTTGAAGCTGGGAGGCTGAGGGATCACATATCCACAGGCCCAGCTTGGCAGGGAGTAGGGAGTAGAGGAATCAGGAATGTGTAACCACCAGAATCTTCTTAGAAATGATTCCAACCTGGTCTTTGGAACTTAGAATCACAAATGCAGACCCGAAGATTTCATCCAAGTCCACACTTTTATTTTTCTTTTCTTTTCTTTTTTTTTGAGACAGCGTCTCACTCTGTTGCCCAGGCTGGAGTGCAGTGGCACAATCACAGCTCACTGCAGCCTCGGCCTCCTGGGCTCCACCAATCCTCCCTCCTCAGTCTCCTGAGTAGCTGGGACTACACGCATGTGCCACCATACTCAGCTAATTTTTTTTTTTTGAGACGGAGTCTGACTCTGTTGCCCAGGTTAGAATGCAGCGGCGTGATCTCAGCTCACTGTAAGCTCCGCCTCCCGGGTTCACGCCATTCTCCTGTCTCAGCCTCCCGAGTAGCTGGGACTACAGGTGTCCGCCATCATGCCCAGCTAATTTTTTTGTATTTTTAGTAGAGACAGGGTTTCACCATGTTAGCCAGGATGGTCTCGATCTCCTGACCTCGTGATCTGCCCGCCTCGGCCTCCCAAAGTGCTGGGATTACAGGCATGAGCCACTGCGCCTGACCCAAGTTCACACTTTGTACTGGACTTGTTAGAGGTCAGCATGGAGAGAAGGGACTTGCTCAAGGCCACATTGTCAGAGCCCCATCCAGCAGCCAGGGCAGTGTGGTCGCCTGGGGGCTTAGTGTCTGCTCTTCCCTCATCACTGGACCATGGAAAGTCCCCTCTGTAAGGCCACCTTCATTATTAGCTGGGGGCTGGGAGAGAACATCTGGTGATAAAAACCTTAGGAGTCGGAGTGAGTGGGCAACATGCCTCAGGGAAAGCAAAGTCACTTTGTAAAGGCTCCTTAAGACAGGCACTCTAGTCTCACTGCCCAGGGACTTCCTACCCACGCTTCTTCCCCAACCCTGCTTCTCTACTCTGTACCTTCTCAATTTCATAGCCGGGGCCCCACGAGGAGAACTTTGTTTCCCCTACATACTTTTCTGCACCCTGTGCACCTGAGGGAGGTGAGTGGCTGTCCTCATTGCCATTGGGCCAGAATATACAAGACCCACAGTGTGGATGTTGCCTTGGAGTGGGAGCAGGTGTGGTCTTGGAGGTCTCCCAAGACAGGGAGGATGCTGAACAAGGGACTTGGCCCCACTGAGTCTGTAGCTGGGGTCACTAACCAAAGATCAGACCGTACCCTGGCATCCTTCCCCAGACAATGGGCTCCCAGGTTTCTGGAAGAGGGTGCTTATCCTCTCTCTTCAGAGGGCAGATAGGAATGTAATGGAGTAAAAGGTGATGATATGACAGTACCGAGTAACAGAGCCCAAAGCAAACTGACAGGCATAACCCTTATTTTAAAGCATTCAAATTTAGATATTTTCAAAATATTTTGTAGGCCCAGGTCAAACATCATTTTTGCTTTACAGTGTTGAAGCAAGATGCAAGTTAGTCTTAGAGAAGAACTTCTTCCTCGTTAGAGAAATGAAATGTGGTTGTCTCAGATGCTAGTGAGAGACTCCAGAAACCCTCCCTGATGCTGACCTTCCATAGTCGCTCAGTCCTTCCCCAGAAAGTACCCTGACCTCAGAGTTGGGAGGAGCCGACTCATAGATGATTACCTCATTTTATAAATGGGGATGCTGAGACTCAGAAAGGGAAAGAGATTTGCCCAAGATCGCCGAGCATGGGGGTGGCAGAGCCAGCATCAGTGCCAGCTCAGAGCTCTCTCCCCAAGACGGGAGTCTGGAATGGCCCAAGGACACTCACATTTGCAAGGCCCGATGTAGTCCAGGTGGAGCTTGTGGCCTTTCTTGGTGCCCTCCAGGGTGCACTTTGTGGCAAAGAAGTGGCAGGAAGAGTCGAAGGTCTTGTTGTCATTGCTGCACACCTGTTGGCAAAGCACAGAGCACCCCCTCCTTCATTCCCAAAGCCCTTAGCTGATACCACTATCCTTGCCCATTTCAGAGATGGGGACAGCGAGGGTTAAGTAAGGAATGTCATTAGCCCGAGGTCATACAGTGAGTTGTGGTAGGGCTGGGACACAAATCCACTCTTTGGGTTCCCAGGTCAATGTTCAGCCCAGGCTGAGAGCCATCGATGGTCTTTGAGCAGAGGCATGACTGAGTCAGGTCTAAGACACAGGAGAAAAAAAATCCTGGAAGATATTTGAAGAAAGTTAAAGACGGGAATGGGAGAGAAACAAGAGTGTTCAAAGAAGAGTTAACATAGCAGGCCTGGAACTGTTATCCTTAGAAAGGCCTGCTTGTAAGGTCAGCCTGTGGCTGGTGTCTGGGAACTTAGCTGGGAAACAGTTCCCTGCACTGCTGTAAATATTTCCCTAACTGATAAGAGTGGCTCACTATGCCTGGACTGTTTGTACAAACAATCTGATTCATGCTGAACATCTGCTTTCCTTCTGGAAGAGTGAAATTCTGGTGCATGCTAGGCAAAGGGTACCTATGTGACCAGCCTCCAATTAAAACTTTGGGTGCTCTCTAATGAGCTTCCCTGGACAGAAACATCACTCACATGTGGCTGCATCTTTGTAGCTGGGGTAAGAATGCACTCTGATGACCCCTCATGGGAGTAAGTCAGTCTTCACTCAGATTCCTCCTGACTCTGCCTGTGTCTTTTTCCCTTATGACCCAGCTGTATATCCTGAATATGTTGTTGTACTAAACCTTAGCTGTGAGTACAACTGTATGCTGAGCCATTGGAGTCCTAGTCAATCTTTGAACATAGGAGTGGCCAAGCAGAGATGTTGAGGGCTGGACGAGGGCAGTGGCCGTAAGTAGCTGTGTTAGGAGGAGGGGAGCCTGTGTTGAACATCCTGACTGTACTTACTCAGTATAGCTTATATTTCACTGCAGAGGGAGAACTGATGGGCACTGGTGACTGGGCATTGGGAGTGGGGAGGGTGAGGAGGAAAATGTTAACAATGATATTAAAATGTGGAACCCAGAGGCTATGTAGTCCCTGGAGAAACTGAAGATGGAGAAGCCAGATGGAGGCTGTAGGAACAATGCTGGCCCCAGATTTGCTGCCATGAGATAGACTGCCACCAGCATGATGGTGGGCAGGAGTAGGCACTCAAAAAATATTTACTTGGACGGAGGGATGGATGGATGGATGGATGGATGGATGGATGGATGGATGGAGGGATGGGTCCTACTGGAGAGAAGGGACATATTTGAGAAATAATTTAAAAATAAGTAGCATTTATTGGATACTCGTTATGTACCAAGCATTTTCTGACACATCTCCACAACAGTTCTATGAATTAAGGACTATTTTTATCCTCTCTTTGGACGTGAGAAAACTGAGACCTGAAAAGGTCCGGCAACTTAGCTGAAATCTCACAGCTAACAAGTGATGGAGATGAGGTTTGAAGTCAACCTTCGGTTTGGCCCCAGAACCCATATATTTGGACCTGATTCTTTGCTGATGCTCTTATACTCTTAGCTCTAAGAGTCTGGCATAGGACTTGGAATCTGTTGGTGCTATTAAAGTCTTGCTGGTTGCTGGAAAGATCCAGTGCCAGGCAGAGCACTCTGACTCATCCCCTCTTTCCTGCTGGGACTAGGTCTAGTAAGGGGACTTCTGAGACTGGCGCTGCCCCCATAGAACCACCAAGCCAACAGTTTCCTGAGCAGACATCCTGTATTCCGAAGTGCCCAATCCCTACCCCCGCCCCTGTCTCTCAGCCCTCACCTTCTCAAACTCGCCAATGGGGGCCGGGCAGCTGGTGGGGTCCTGGCACACACACATGGGGGTATTGTTCTCATCCAGCTCGCACACCTTGCCGTGTTTGCAGTGGTGGTTCTGGCAGGGGTCTGTAGGGCAGAAAAACAAGGGAATCAGCATCACCTGGACTAGCACATCTACCCCCATCCTACCTGGACAGATCTCAGGGCTGACAGTCCTTGGCAGTGGCCCCCACTCTGGACTTTGGGCAGCCCTGAGTCCTGCCTGCTCTTACACTGAGCCTTGCAGTCAGCATTTAGGGGAGCAGTTGGTTCAGCTGGGGATTAGAGGTTTAGCTCGAGATAGAGGTCAGGCACTTTTGAGCGGCTGGAGGCTCAGTCTGGGACCCAAAAACACTAGATGCCATATGGCCTTCCTGAAGATTGAAGCAACCATTGTGTTCCTGGGTCTCCACTGAACAATCGCAGTGAGGCATTTCTGGATTCCAGAATAGGCTTTCTAGAATGGCTTAGAAAGTCAGCTGTTGACACTGAGCCAGGGAGCGGTGAGGCCCAACAAAACAGACTTAAGCAGCTATAAACGAAAAGGGAGAAAAGCCCCAAGGTCCATGCTAGACAATAGAGCCTGGTAAACACCGGATGAGGTGGGCGTGGAGGCGGGAAGGAACATGACTCAGTAGACTTCCCTCTGTTCCAACAGAAACCGTGTGCCCAGCTAGATCGAATATCATTAACTATCCCCTCAGGATGAGAGCTTAATAATGTGGCCTTTACCTAGCGATGCTTTATTTTGGGTGTTTTAATAATCCTTTAGTGGATGCCTACTCAGCTTGTCTGTAAACCTTCTGACAGCCCTGGGAGGAGGTTCTGCTGTCTTCATCAGCCCTATATGAGATGTCTTCATCAGCCCTATATGTTTATGAGGCTCCGAGATGCTAAGCAAGCTGCTGTGGAGAAACCTAGGTTCAAAGCTTGGTTGGACTGCTTCCAAAGTCCATGCTCTTAACCCCTTGGGTACAAATGCCTTGCACCTAGGGCTGCAGCCAGAGCCCCTAGGTCATTTCTCTCCCAGGGCACTAACACATGGATAGCATGGTATGGTTTATGTCAGGTTGCATTTCCTCAGGACCTCATTTCCTTGGGTTGTGTGAAATAGAATGAGCTTATGAGTGTGCAAGTTCCTGATCTCTTCTCTCAGATCTATTCCTCTGTGGGGCACGGGCTGAGACAGAAGCAATGGGGGATTTTGGCAACCAGATGTGATCAGCAACCTCCGTGGGACTGGGAAACTCAGCTTTGGACTCAGGGCAAAGAGCTATGAGGGGAGAAGGCCATTTTCAGCTGGAGAACTCTCCTTCCTACCACACACATGCATGGCCTGGAAACCGATCTTAACGGGATCCCAGGGGACTGAGTGTCACAGTTTCCCAGTCATTAAGTCAAAGCCGTGTTTCCTCCATAGCCCACTGAGGACCCCACCCTGCATTTTTGCTGGAAGGAGCCTCATGTAGGCTGTCCTCATGCCCCAGACCCAGGCAGCCAAGGGCAGCTTGGATGTGCCAAGTCACAGGGAAGGGACGTACTTTCAGCCACCACCTCCTCTTCAGTTTCCTCTGCACCGTCATCAAATTCTCCTACTTCCACCTGGACAGGATTAGCTCCCACAGATACCTGGAATTGAGAGAGAAGAATGGGTAAAATGGTCCCCACTCCCATCCCAGACGCATAAGGGTAGCTGAAGGGTTCCAGGTCACAGAAAGCACAAATGCAGGGTTGGGAATCCAGATTTAATCTATAGGCCTGTTGTGTTTTGCAGTATGCCTGGGATTCTGTTGAGCTGCCTTAGAGGCCACCAGGGGTGTTAGGGAAAGAAAGCGTGAAAGGAAAATATATCTTGGACCCCAAAATCACTAAGCTAAGGGGAAAAGTCAAGTTGGGAACTGCATAGGACAAACCCGCCTCCTATTCTATGCAGTCATCCCTCTGAGGCTCACCTGAGACAAATGCTTATCTGATTGCTTCCTCTCCCCTATTGTTTATGTAAAAATGCAAATTCACTGAGCCAGATTAAATTGTGTATTCAGGGGAAGGCTGATCAAAGACTCAAAAGAATGCAACCATTTGTCTCTTTTCTTCTTCTAACCTGGAAGCCCTTACTTCTCAAGTTGTCTTGCCTTAGCGAACTGAACCAATGTACAACTTAGACATATTGATTGATGTCTCATGTCTCCCTAAAATGTATAGAAGCAAACCGTACTCCCGACCACCTTGGGCACATGTCTCAGAACTTCCTGGGGCTGTGTCATGGGCTCATCCTTAACCTTGGCAAAATAAACTTTCTAAATTGACTGAGACTTATGTTCACAAGAGGGTGTCAAGCCTCCACCCCTGCCAGTCACACCCAAGCATCTCCCCTTTACTCTGTGTGTGTGTGTATGTGTGGTTTTTATTTTTTTTATATATTTTTTGAGACTGAGTCTTGCGCTGTCGCCCAGGCTACAGTACAGTGGCGAGATCTTGGCTTACTGCAACCTCCGCCTCGCGGGTTCAAGCGATTCTCCTACCTCAGCCTCCTGAGTAGCTGGGATTACAGGCGCCCGCCACCACGCCCAGCTACTTTTTTGTATTTTTAGTAGAGATGGGGTTTCACCATGTTTGCCAGGCTGGTCTCGAACTCTTGACCTTGTGATTCGCCTGCCTCAGCCTCCCAAAGTGCTGAGATTATAGGTGTGAGCCACCGCACCCGGCCTCCTGTTTTATGTTTGGGGAAACTGTGGGTAAACATGGAAGAACAGTTGTTCTACAGCTTAAAAAACAAAAAGTTTAAGGTCCTGGCCCCCAAACGTAGGGTTCCGTTGAAGGTTTGGGAAGCATTCAGGAGTGTTTCAGGATGTGGAGGATACTTAGGGTTTGCATCTATGCTATGTGTGTACACGGAGATGAATGCCCCACTCTAGCATTGAGACCCACAGCACCTGCCCTAATTTCTCAGGGCACAGATACAGGTAGAGAGGGGCTAAGGGGCTGTAGTCACTGCCCACATACCTCGGTCACCTCTGCCACAGTTTCTTCCACCACCTCTGTCTCATCAGGCAGGGCTTCTTGCTGCTGTTGGAAAGAGAAAGTAGGGTTCAGAGGGGTCAGGAATAAGGCCAGCTGCACCTCCAAAGTGCCTGTGGCCTGAGATACAGGCTAGGGGAGCTTGGAGAGCAGCTCACTGGAGATCCCCAAAGTTGTGTCTCACAGACTGCCATGGGTGAGGGACAGGACAAAGAAGGAGCCAGTCATGTTAGCACCGTGGAACACTCAAGCAGCTCTCATTTTATGTATTTTACATCCAAGGTGTCTACCTAAGATTTAGCTTGGAAAAGTATTTCTGCTGCTTTGATTCTTATAAAGTCTGAAAATCACTGATTCAGACCAATTCCCTCACTTTACAGATAGGAAAATTGACATCCAGAGGGGATGACACTGTGAATTTTAACAGATGTCATCATCTTCCTCACAGTCTGATATTATTATTATTATTATTATTATTATTATTATTATTAGGCAATGTTTCTTGCCATTTCAACTTGGAGTAGGAGAAAGCAAGAAAACACACAACTTTGAGGCCCCTAGGTGGCTGGGGCTGCTTCAAAACTTAAAGCCAACTTTGAGAAACTTTTGCCTCCATCTACCAGCCTGATCAAGATTGCCAGGGTCTGCCATCACTACCACTTCTTAGTGAAGAGAGGATGAGGGGATCACAGGTTGAAAGAAATTGCACTTTTTGCCTGTCCTGTTTCTTCCTCCTCTCCTGGTGAAGGCTTCCAGATGGGCTGTGGATAACTACTCCTGTCCTTTGCATGCAATACTTGGAGAAGTTGTCAGTCAATCAAGGGGCCCCACCCTCCCCTGGCCAAGAAGTTGCCTCAGGACCCAAGCTCAGCCAGATTGGCTCTCATTTTTTGAATTTTTAAAAATCTTCTTGGCACATTCTCTCAAGATGTGAAAATTGCTGGAGTTGATTCATTCAGATAGCAACATCTCAGAGACTGTCCATTAGTTCTTAACTCCCAAAGCCTAGATTTGCCCTTTTCCAGTCCTCCCCAAGGCCTTTAATATTATAATCTACCTCTGTATCTTCCCCTCCTCCACCAATTTAGTTAGATTGAACTGTTGCTTACAATCAAACAACCCTCACTGTTTCAGAAGCCAACACGTTCCTCTCTCTATAGCTTGAATCTCTTCTAACACCACCCCTACCAGCAATCCCCCACATCCCGTCTCCTGCCTGCTTGAATTCCTCATATGACAAAGAGGTCATTTCCTTCTAAAGCAATCCTAGTTCATTGCTGGGAGGCTCTGACTACTAAGAAGTTTATCTAACATTACATGGAACTCTCTCTTCTCTGAAACATCACCCATCCCAGTTTTTCTCCTGAACTTACTAACTTAAGAAAAACAAATCTTAAAAAAAAAAAGACAACTAACTTGAAATGGGGAAGTCCCTGTTCCCTTTCAGCATCCAGGGCTGGCAGGCTCAGAACCCCTGGAGCTAGTGGTAGGAATGAAAATAAGGAGATATGATATTTAGGTACTTACAGGGGCTGCCAAGGCCCTCCCAGCCAGGCAAAGGAGAAAGAAGATCCAGGCCCTCATGGTGCCGGGAACCCTGTGGGGAGGAGAGATTGAGAGTTCAGTGAGGGTGAGACTTCCTTATGGAGATTTCTGAATTCCTGATATGTGCAAGATAATGTTAGATGGTACAAGTTAAATGATAGTGAAAAACATGAGAGGAAGTTGGTTCCATTTAATATTCTTTCAATTCTGCTTATATGAGAAGAAACTCTCAGTTTGGTGCTAAGATATCTTGAACACCTCCTTTATATTCATCTATCTCCTTTTTTAACAGAGAGAACAGGCCTCCAGCTCAGAGCTTCCACAGGAAATTATATCCAGCTGGAACTGAATAAAGTTGTTGTTTTTGTTTTTTTTAATGTGTTTGTTTTTACAGTTTCCTTCTATTTATGACAAAGGTACACAGAGTTTTCCATTTATGGTAATGATATAAAATCTGCTTTCATAATACATTTATTAAAGTTTTTAAAAAGTGATTCAACTAAGGTGATGGGCTAATTAGCTAAGTTTGGGCAATGCCAAACCAGACCATCTTCAAGGTCCCTTCAATCCCTGATATTCTAAAATTATTTTTTTCCCTAAACCCAATCTCTCCTCCTCCTCCTCTGTCGCCTCCTCCCCCTCCTTCCTACTCCCTCTGCAATGGGAGAAGTTAATAGGCAGCAAGTTCTTGCCAGTTTGAGATAATGAGATCCACATTCTAAAACAAAGAACAATAGCCTTGGAATGTAACCCATGGAAACTTGAGGGTGGCCACATTTTTCTCCATTCTACCCAGAAGGGACAGCAGTTCTTTAGTCCTGTAAGGAAACCATCCAGATGCTTCCATGTGTTGCAGAGGGGATGTGTTCAGATCTTGAAAATACCCCCGTTCTGGTAACTGTTAAGGCCTCATTCTCTAAATGGCAAGCTCTAGACTCTAATACTCTCATGGCTATAAGAGATGTTGGAGCAGCATCTCCTCTGAGGATTCAAAACCAAAATGCCATTCCTAACAGAGGCTCTGTGGTGGAGACACTTCATTTCTTGAGCTAACTAAATGGCTTTTCATTCTCAAGTGACTTTAGAAAGTTCTTTCTTTTACTGATCTAAATCTGCCTCCCTCAAACCTTCTGATCTGTCTACCCTGCCTCCCCTGCAGCCACAAAGAACAAACCTGCTCTCTCTACCCACAAATAGTCTTCCAGTCAGGAGCAGCAATGGCCATGTCATCCCTCTTTTTTCTCCCAAAACCTCCCTGTCAGGCTCATCATCCCTTAATTCTTCCAAGACTTTTCAACTGACCAAATGGTGGTGGGAGGTAACCTGGCATCGTGGAGAAGAACACTGAGCTTGAAATTAAATGCCAGGGGTTCTTGTTCTACCACAATAGTATCTTGATGTACTGGTTAAGTCTTTTGGTCTCTCTAGACCTTGGTTCCCCCATCTATCAACTGAAAGGGGTAAAATACGTGAACTTTGAAGTGGCAGCCTCGGTCCTTAAAAGGCTCTTAAAACACCCCAAGAACATTCTGATCTTGACACATATCATCTCCTCTGGGATCATTTGGCTTCACTTGTACTATAGCATTTGGGAAGCAGAAACAGGCAGAGGAAGAGCCGACTTCATAATGGTCCTTTCTTGGACTTAAAGAGACACAAAACCTCACCCCCTATTGCATGGAGTGAATGAAATAAAACTAACAGAAATTTAAAGGATCTGGGGGTTTGGTATTGCTTCACAATGACCCCAACTTTCAGAGGAGTCTAGTCTTCCCTTTGGAGGCAGTTTGTGGAATGTTCCTCCCCTCACACAGTTGTTCACTTGTTCCCCAGGCTTAAGTGGAAAAATCTCCCTTCTTGCTTCCCCTTTTGGAAGACACAAGATAAATAACTCCTGCATGTGGCTTGGGACAAATGGAACAGAAAAGAAAACATCAAGGAAGGACTTTCTGAGATAGTTTGAAGTCAAAGGATCAAAGTGAAATGGCAGCTAAAACAAAACAAAAAAAAGGCACCCTGTCTGAGCTACAATGACAGGGAAGTCATGTTATTGAAGAAATAGCCCAGCTAGGACTGGAAATGTAGTAAGCTTCAGATTAGAAAGACAGGAAGACAGACCTTTCCCTGAGTCTGTGTCCTGCATATGAGCAGTGTAACCATGCTTCCCTGTGACCTGGGGAAGGTTTCACTGGGCAGTTCTTCCATCTATCCTGCCTCCCCATCTTCCTGAATTCCTTTTCCAGCTGCACACTCACCCTCCCTTGCCACCCTCATCCCTGCTGTTGCAGCCAGAAAAGAAAAATAACTCTAAGTCTTACAGTGCTGCTTCATAGTTTCTAAAGCACTGTCACGTAACACTATCTCCTAGAGCCTTCTGACAATGCTGGGAAGGAGGCAGTCAGTCATGGAAGGGTTCTTAGTCCCACTGTCCTAATGGGGAGTCTGAGGTTGAGAGGGAGGAAGCACTTGTCCAAAGTCATGCAACATTCAGGCCCTCTCCAAATAGGCAAGCGTTCTCACTCATGGAGTTGGGGTGAGCCTAACAGGAATTATGCTCAGACAAGTGGGAGTGGGGGAGCAATACAGAGAGACTGTTAAGAACAGAATGCAAAATCTTGGAATACTCCCTCAAAGTTTTGGAAGAAAACTGTAAAAACAAACACAAAATTTGGGTCCTGCCCAGTACGCAGTGCTACACCACCAGTCCCAGAGCGCTTTTCCCCCAGATGATGAGATGGGAGGGAAGGGAAGTGGCTGAACTATTCCAGATGCACAGCCATACTCCCTGCTTCCCACGGGATACCTCTCTGAGGCTCTCTAAACCACCACTGACCAAAGAGGCCTGCGTCCATCCTGCAAAGCTAATGGAGTATAACAGTCACCCCAGCAAGGTCAGAACACAGTGTCAAACCCCAGTATTCAGAACTTACCAGCTGTGATCCTTTGCCAATCAAACCTAGGTGTAGTGTGCCTGGTGAAAATTTAAATTTCCTTCATATAAATGACCAATATTAAATGAAAACACCCTCCTTTGTATTTCTTTAGTCTGTGATGATGCATACGTTTATCATTTTCAGGGTGTTTTCATAATCCAGCATCCGACTAGGGACTCAAGCTACATCTTTCTGCCCAACAGTACAGATGAGAAGACCAAGGCCTAGAGGAAAGGAGAAACCTGCCAACAGCCGGTAGCAGTGAGTGAGTGGCAGGACTAGGATGAGGACCCATACAACCCTACCCCACCGCTGGCATGTCTCTACCTCTGCACACTATTTCCCTTGGCAGTTACTCACTCCCAGGTGGTCACCTGAATGGGGCTCAGTTGGGTCTTGAACTGGCCTGAGTTCCTGGGAAGGAAAATGCCCAGGGCCAGGGGAGGAAGAGGAGGCATATTTCCCTTGGCTTGGTGGCCATCAAATGCAGACAGTCTTAGCCCCCTCCCAGCCGCCACTCACTGCCTCCTGTTCCGTACATTGAGTCCCTTCCTTTTGCCTTTATTTGCTCTGGAGACTGCTGAAAATCCATCCTTGGCTGCCAGCAGGACCTGAAGCTGAGGTCACTTCTCTCTCTGGAAAGACTCTGAGGATGGAAAAGTACAGCCAGCCCCCAGGTTTGTCCCTCAAAACATAAAGGGCCTCCTTGGATGCTAAAAAGCCACCGAACGTTAGAATAGGGGGGATACCTCAGAATCATAGAATCATGCACTGTGGGTCTCAGAATGATACTCTTAGAATGTGAAGCAAAGAAACTGAGTTGCCATCTTTAAATCTTATTTCAGTGGAAAGAACTTATGGAGTAATGCAACCCAACAGGACTTCCCAAGATGATGAACACATTCTATATCTACATGGTCCACTATGATAGCTACTGGTTACAAGTGGTTATTGAATGCTTGAAATGTTGCCAGTGCAAATGAAGAACTGAGTTTTAAATTGTATTTCATTTTAACCAATTTTTTTATTTTAAAATTTTATACAAAAGGACTGAGGCCAGTCCTAAAAATCTTACTTAACCCAGACCTTGTTGAAATACTGCAATAGAGAATAGTGGAAAACATCTTTTTTGTTTTTTGTGTTTTTTTGAGACAGGGTGTCCCTCTGTCACCCAGACTGGAGTGCAGTTGGTGCAGTTTCAGCTCATTGCAAGCTCTGCCTCCCAGGCTCAAGCGATTCTCCCACTTCAACCTCCCGAGTAGCTGAGACCAGAGGCACATGTGACTATACCCAGCTAATTTTTCTATTTTTTTGATAGAGATGGGGTTTCACTATGTTGCCCAGGCTGATCTCAAACTCCTGACCTCAAGCGATCTGCCCGCCTCAGCCTCCCAAAGAGGTGGGATTACAGGCATGAGCCACCATGCCCATCTATTTTAATCAACTTAAATATAAAGTGGCTAGTGGCTACCATGGTAGACAGAGTGGTAATAAACTATGAGGCAGTACAGCATAAAGGTAAGCTCATGGGCTCTAGAGTCAGAATATATAGGTTCAAATCCTGGCTCTGCTACTTAGCAATTGTATGACCTTTAGAAATCAACTCTACCTCTTGGGGCCTCAATTTGTTCCCCAATGTGTAAAATGGAAACAACAACATACCAGTCTTGAAAGGCTCATGGGTGATTTGCACAAGAGAATCCAAATAAAGAGGTAAGCAATGTAGTCGTTGGGAAGAACATCTTAAAGTCCGAGGATCCCAGAATCTCCATCCCCCGAAAGAATTCACTGCAAAATTCCAGTGCTTTATAAGCCCAGGGAGAAAGGGGTGTTTGGGTGGAACAAAGGACATATTGCCCCTGTTGGTCTACGTAAGTCCAGCCTCCAGAGGATACAGTGACGAAGACCAGGCCCAGGGCTGGCCTCTTACTCGGGCAGCTGATACCAGCCAAGCATCTCACTCTCACTATTTGGCTTGGAAACAAGGGCTTCAAAAACACATGTTGCTGGTAAACAAGCCCAAAGTGAGGAAAACAAGTCTAGAGGATAATAAAGGAAGCCAGGAGCCAGGCCCTCCAGGGAGTTGGGACTCAGAAGGAGCTTGGGCTCTGCTGACGTGGGGACCGAGCCAGGCAGGCCAGAGAGGTGGCCACATGCAGCTACAATGGCGCTCCAGCTCATACCCCCGGGAACAGACATAGCAGCTCAGAGGTGGCCTCATGACGTGGAAGTCAGGAGAGCTGAGAGCAAGTCAGCATGTCTCCCAGCTCACTGTGCGAACTTAGGGGAGTCTCCTCTACCCTCCAGAACTAACACTCCCAGTTTGTCTGTTTAAGGTCAGTGCTCAAAATTATGTAAG
The DNA here is from genome assembly GCF_001698545.2 of Rhinopithecus bieti. Classification (NCBI taxonomy): domain Eukaryota; kingdom Metazoa; phylum Chordata; class Mammalia; order Primates; family Cercopithecidae; genus Rhinopithecus; species Rhinopithecus bieti. Next base: position 4,276,151 of record NW_016806375.1, on the reverse strand, counting down.
CCAGAAAATCCTTTATTTCAATGAAATCTTCTTCAGAGTCCGATATTTCAAACAGCTGAAATCTTTTAGCATGTGTTGAAACATATGAATGACTATTATCTATTTAATCAATAAGTGTGAAATTAAAAAACAAGAGCAGGCTGGGTGCGGTGGCTCACGCCTGTAATCCCAGCACTTTGGGAGGCCGAGGCGGGTGGATCACCTGAGGTCAGGAGTTCGAGACTAGCCTGGCCAACATGATGAAACCCCATCTCTACTAAAAATACAAAAAACTTAGCTGGGCGTGGTGGCGGGCACCTGTAATCCCAGCTATTTGGGAGGCTGAAGCAGGAGAATCACTTGAACCCGGGAGGCGGAAGTTCCAGTGAGCCAAGATTGCGCCATTGGCCACTGTACTCCGGCCTCGGCAACAAGAGTGAAACTCCCTCTCAAAAAAATCTACAAAAAAGAAAAGCAGCTAAAAATGGAGTGGAACTGAGGACTAGGAGTCCTACATACAGGGACATTCCCTAAGATACCTTGGAACATCTGTAGTTTCTCCTAGGAACACAGTGTGGAACCCTTGGGCAAGGTGGTCCCTTAGGTTCTTTTCAGCTCTGATTTTCTGGAACAATTTAGGCAAAAGCTTTTTAGAGCATTACCTCTCTCCACTTGCCCCTTGACTCCCTGCTTCCACTTCTATTTCCTGTTGGAAGAGAAGAAGCTAAAGGAAACTTTTAACGTGTGGTAGCTAAAATTTAGGACTGGAGAGCTTCTGGGGCAGCTCAGAGATGCTCCAGAGTTTGGGGCCAGAATCAGCCTGAGATTCCATAAAGACATCTGAGATGCCACGTTTCACTGTGGCTAGCAGAGGCTGGGGTGGATCTTCGGGCTTCCTCCTTGGCTCCCTCTAGGGGACCGCTGTTGCATCATGGTGACCACAAATGAAAGGGGGAGAAATAACGTCAAAGTGTCCAGGCTGTTGCATCTGGAAAGGCCTCTGAGATCCCAAAGATAGCAAATATGTGGCACATGTGGCAAACACGTGGCCTCCACCTACCTCTCCTGCACATGTGGCAGACATTACTAATCAATCGCCTGACCTCTTCCCCTAAAGCCTAGAGAGGCATCAGAATCCTGAACACAGTTCTTCTGACAGCCACTACCGATGGATTAGTGATGTTGTCAGGCCACATGAAACCTCTATGTGATGTCCCTTATTGTAGAGATAGAGAAATTGAGGCTTAGAGAAGGAAAATACCTCACTGGAGGTCACATGGCAAGCTGGTGTCTGAGCCAAACTTCCAGATTGTCAAAAACATCCAGATGTTTACTTTGCTTTGCTTTTTTAATCTGATAGGTCTGAAATCCTAATGCCATGACTAACACAAGATGACCCAGGGGGATCCCCAAATGAGAGAAGTTAATACCAAGTTTCTGAAAGAAACCAGCTCTGAAAACAATTGTTGTCTATGTTCATGTTTTCCTTGCAGACAACAACCTCTTAGCTTGATGGGTGAGAGCAGAGATGATTTCCTGTCTAAGCTGCCAGCTGAGGAGAGGCTGTTTTTCTAAATAATTCTGTCAAGTCACTACTTGCTGGCCCTGGCCTTGCAGAGTCCAGCTGTCCCTGGGTTCAGGATTGGGGTTGGGAGGGAGGGAGGGAAGGAGAGAGGGAAGCATCAGGTTCTGTGCTGTAGAAACAAGGTCCTCAGGGTTGCTGAAAGCTCAAGGCCGGTTTTCTCTTCTTTCCTTTGAGACTGACGTTTGGGAGGGAGCCAGCTAGAAGCAAGGGGTCAGCCGCCTACAGGCACATCGCACAGGGCCTTTGGGCCTAATGACAAAGCCATGTGGGCTGGAATAGGCACTGCAGGCCAGCCAAGGGGAGAGACAAAGTACTGCTCACCACTTAGTATCTATGGGACTTGTGTGCATGACTATGTTTCCAAACTGAACAAATGGGGATTGGGGGAAGGCAAGGTGAACATCTAAATGGTCCAAACACCTGGAAGTCTGGCTCAGACTCCAGCTTGCTATGTGATCTCCAGTGAATTATTTTCTCTTCCTGGGCCTCAGTTTTTCTCTCTCTGAGACACAGTGATATATGTAGGTGATGCATGTAGGTTACACTTCTGTCTCATTGTCATGATCCATATTATGTTTGACTGTGCACATCCATCCATCCATGTGTGACTACAAGTTGCGGTGTGTGTTTGTACACCTGATGGCATGTCTGTGTAAGTTACATAGAGCCTGACTGAGCATCTGTGTGTTTCAGCCTGTAATAGGCGAGGATCAGAATTTTCACATTCGTTAAGGTATTCAAGATAGGAACTTGTTTATAAGTCAGTCATCCAGGAAGAAGTGTGTGAGTGAATGACTTTCTGTGTCTGCTCCTGTAATGAGGCACTTATTTTTAGCTGAGCCAGTGGGTGCCTGTTGATGAAATCAATGTTTATGCTCTTCAGCCCTATGGGTTTGTACCTGTCCCTGTTTATCTCTGCATATTTATCTACCTACCTAAATGACTTTGAAAGCCAAATATTCTACTGTTTACCTCACATCCTCAGCCCTTTCCTTTCCTTCACCATTCTTTCTTATTTATAGCTTGTTTTCAGCAAGGAAAGCTGTTCTCATGAATAGCAAACCCCAGTCACACTATTGGTTGACAAATCTCTACAGATGGATAAGGAATACAGCATGATGGTTATGTAACCCAAGATCCCCTAGCCCATCCTTTCTTGTTTTCTTTTCAACTAGGGGTGCAGTAAGGGGGTGTTAGAAATGTAGGCCAACTATTCCTTCAAGTAAATGCTGTATCTGGGATTTAGGTTTACAGGACTTCAGAGTTAGAAGGGTGCCTGGAAGATCATCTAGCTTAGAACCTCTATTTAACAGATTGGGACACTGCAGCCTCAAGAGAGGAAGTGTCTTTCCCGATGTCAGGCACTGTGAGTCAGAACACACTTCTTTTTTTTTCTTTTTTTTTGCACCCTTGGCCAGTGCTTTTCCTACATAGAGGGCACAACAGTCTTGGGAAATACACAAGAAGGTCCCCAAATCAAAATGAAGGTAAACAATATTATGATTTTAAACTTTTTCCTGTCAGCACTTCTAGTAAAGGGAAGTTCTACATGAATCCCAAGATAATGGAGCTGCCAGGAAAAAAAAAGAAAAAAAAAAAGCTGAGAATGATTTCACCAGGTCTTTGGATGCCATTAATCCATCAGTTCTGAAACCCTTTGCATTATGAGGGAACGCCACAATTTGTGCTTCCCTGAGCATTATCCCATTTCTTCCACACACTATCTACCCTCTAGAGGTGGCTGCTGTTACTGTTCTTTAACTGTAGAGGGAATGGGGCCCAGAAAGAAGTATTAGTTCAAGGCCAAATGGTACCTTCAGGGCACAGCCAGAGCTAAAACCCAAGTCTTCAAACACCCTTGCAAGGAGATTATCACGGCCCAAGGCTTCCCCGGAATCCTGAGAGATCACAAGGGCAGGGCCTAAAATTTGCTGCAGTCCTTGAATTTGGGGGTGGGGTACGTTCAGACTGATGTTCTGAGTGTCCCCTCCCAGCCAGCAGGCAGAGACCCTGAAAAAAAGGTTACCGTGGCAACTCGCATTCCTCGGAGAGTGAGTCAGGCGAGAAGAGCCTTCTGGTGGGTGGGACTTGGAGAAAGTTTCAAAAGTTGATTTCTTCTCCAGGCAACCCCCTTCTTCCCCTCCCTCCCCCTCTTTGCTCTAGGCTTTGTCGATGTGGCAGCTGATAGCTGCGAGTTAACTCTCTCTTTCCTCAACCACTCCCTTTTCAAAAGGCTTCACCCTCCAGCAAATACACACGTTTGTTACCAGTCCTCACTCCATCCCCATGTCATGCCCTCTAATCCATTTGAGAATATCTTAAAGCTGAAAGTTGTGAGCACCCATATTCATTCTCTCTCTCTCTCTCCTCTCTCTCTCTTTCACACACACACACACACACACACACACACACACACACACACACACACACAGTGCATACAATTTTTAGGGGCTTACAGATGGCTTGAGGCCCATTCAAAGACCACTCCATAGACCCTGGTTAAGAAATCTTCCTTTGAATATTTTAGAGGACACAAAGCACCTCAAAGAGCCTTCAGTTTCAGCCTTCTTTCTTTACAGATGGGGAAGCTAAATCCAGGGGACACACTTACCTAAGGTCACACATAAAATGCATGCCTGAAGCTTGTGTCCTACTTCTGCTTTGCTTCTCACTAAACCACCAGCACGTGGGGCATACAGAAATTTAACTCTAAAGCATTATTAGCGAAAACATTTTCTCTAATGAAAAAAATGCTGTCCTTTCCTGAGGAAAATGCATGCCTCTCTGTTCCCTTTTGGGCAGACTGGGATTCCTGGAACACATAACTCAACCCAGTGCCCCCTTGCCCTTGGAGTCCTTGGAGTCCCTTTCCCTAAGGAAGTCCACATGACAGCCAGTTCGTGGAGCCAGTGGCAGTGAAGAAAGGTAGTGGGTTTGTCTGACGAAGCCCTGACACCCTGACAGGCTGGACACCAGTCTTGGGTGGAGTACGGAAGGGGACCCTGGAAATCTCTCCCTCTTCCCTTCCCCCTTTCCCCTTCTGAGAACATCTCCCCCAGCACACTCCACCTCCCATTACACCCACGTCTTGCTTGAGGATATCTGATGTCTGGGTTCTTCAGATCTAGATAAACTAAGGGCTACTGCCTGTGTTTACCATCCCAGGGAACTCAGGACAGGGGCAACACCTAGCAGAATTGGCAGAATGGCACTGGAGTTTGTGTATGTGGGGGGTCGGAAGGTGGTGTTTGGGAGTGAGGAGAATCAGAGGAAAACAGAAGGCTTCCCAGAGGTGGGGATTAATAGTGAAGCCTCCCCCTTTGCCTTTCGGAGATCAAATGATTGTTCGTGCAAAGTCCCTTTTGGAAAACAGAGCCCCTGACCAACATCCAAGTCTAGGAGGTTTCTTCTCCTGGAATAAGGAACAGGAGGACAGACGCTGGTTGCTGGCCAGGTCCCTGTGGCAGCTGCGATGGGATCAGATTCCCAGGAAAGGAGGAAGCTGCCACATTTGCAAAGGGAGCAAAGAGGACAGGCAGGCAGCCTCCGAAACCAGAGAGGCAGACACAGGGAGAAACAGAGAGTGAGAAATACTCCCCCGAAGACATAGTGAGATTATTTTCTGTAAACCTATAAGGGAAGACAAAGTTACACAGTGAGTCTACCTCCTGAAAAGCAACGGGCAGACAGGACCGAGGACCATGCTCTTAAGGGGAGCCGTGATGGAGCCGGGAGGAGAGGTGCATCCTCAGCAGAGCTTCCCTCCCTTGCACACGAGCTGACGGCGTGAACTAGGGTGTCGGGGTTGGTGCAACTATAGAAGGGAAAGGCTGGGCGGGGGTCACACATACCTCAGTGGCAGGCAGGCAGGCGGCAGGCAGAGCGCACTCTCTGGGCAGTCTGAAGGTCTGCAGGAATGTGGAGGGGTTTAGAGACAGGCAACAGGAAACCACTCAGAGCTCTGGGCTGGGTCTATCTCCCCTCCACCCCGCGGTCCCTCCTCCTCCTGTCTCCTCCTTCCCCCGACCTCCTCCTTCTCCCACAGCCAAAGCTGTCTCTGTCTTTCATTTCTTTCCTCCTCTTTTTGCGGTGGGCTGTCCTGACCAAACGCCCCAACCCTGCCTGCCTCATCTGTTCCGGGGCTCCTGCCTAAACGGACTCACAGAGTGCCAGGGCTGGACAGGCCTGGAGGGATCACCCAGAACAGCCTCTTTCTTGTTCAGAGGGCAAGTGAGGCCTGGAGAGTGCAAGGAATTACCCAATGGCCCCCAGGGGCAGAACCAGGCGCAAGTGTCTTGATCTTCTAAACAGTGAGCTTTACAGGAGTACTCCCTAATATTAGGCAATGCTGAGAAGGGCGAAGCAATTCAAGGGGTTTGTATTTGCCACAAAGGCAAGGCCAGGACTTGCCACTGTACAGACAAGACAAGCTGCTACTAGTGGTATCATCCTTGATGATTTGGAACTGGTCTTAAAAAAAAAATCCCACTCAAACTCCACTTGTACCACTGATAGGCATGTAAGGGATTAGACATCTAACTGGTGGGCCTGTGCCACCAATATTGAACAGATAAGGTAACTGATGATATTGATGATAATCATAGGAGTAACAATAGCCAAGGTTTACTGAGGACTTAATAATCTTCCCAGCAACCCCTTATCTTAGACATTGTAATTATGACCATTTTAATAATAAGGAAACACAGAGGCTAAGTAACTTGCCTGTGATCACCTGGCAAAAAGTGGTATGAGTGGGCTGATTCTACGTTTCAACTTGGGTCACTCCTGTTGTATATGAACTGCTCAGTGAAACAGGTCTTGGCTGTGCCTGTTTGTGCCTAACAGGCACAGCTTGTTGACTTTGTGCCTAACACTCTGGGAGGTATGTGAATTCATACCTGGCCTTGTCCTCAAAAAGTTTGGTGGTTTCTGGTTTTGTTTTGTTTTTTTGAGACAGAGTCTTAACTCTGTCGCCCAGGCTGAAGTGCGGTGGCATGATCTTGGCTCACTGCAACTTCTGCCTCCCGGGTTCAAGCAATCCTCGTGCCTCAGCCTCCAGAGTAGCTGAGATTACAGGTGCACATGCCACCACACCCAGCTAATTTATTGTATTTTTAGTAGCAATGGGGTTTCATCATGTTGCCCAGGCTGGTCTCGAACTCCTGAGCTCAGGCAATCCAAATGCCTTGGCCTCCCAAAGTGCTAGGATTACAGCTGTGAGCCACCGCACCCAGCTTAGCTTTGTGGTTTCTTAAGTTGTTTTTTAATTTTTTTAGACTAGTTAAGTGCAGAACTGAGAAGGGAAAATGAGTACAACAAGGAATTAAATCTGTAACTGACTGTAAACAATCAACCAATTGAGATAACTCACTACTCAAGGAGCTTTGGATCTTGCTGAAAGGTTGTGCCTTACGTACACACCCACTTACACAAGTGATACAGACTCTAAGGCTTATTCCAGGGCTTCAGATTGGTGGATTCCTGAAAGAGGTGGATCTTGAAGCATGGGTTAGGTTTGAATACCATGGAAAGGGAGAAGGCAGAGAACACTCTCATGATACACTTCCATGTGCTGTGGACCCTGTCTCTCTTACTATTCTCTCCTCCTACCACTGTCCTCTGTGCCCATGCTGCTCTGGTCACACCAACTTCCTTCCAGTCCCTCAACTACCCCAAAGCTTCTCCCACCCCAGGATTTTTTTTTTTTTTTTTTTTAAGACAGACTCTCACTCTCTTGCCCAGTCTGGAGTGCAGTGGCGCAATCTCAACTCACTGCAATCTCCACCTCCTGGGTTCAAGTGATTCTGCTGCCTCAGCCTCTCAAGAAACTGGGATTACAGAAATGCACCACCACACCAGGCTAATTTTTGTATTTTTAGTAGAGACAGGGTTTCACCATGTTGGCCAGACTGGTCTCGAACTCCTGATCACAAGTGATCCGCCCACCTTGGCCTCTCAAAGTGTTGGGATTACAAGTGTGAGCCACCATGCCCAGAATCTTTGCACTTGCTCATACCTCTGCCAGAAACACTCTTCCACCTGATTTTCCTGTGCCTATTCTAATGTCACCTCCTTAGAGAGGCCCTCCCTGGCCACTCAATCTACTTGCCTCTCTCACAGGCACAGTTCGTCGCCTTACACTGTTTTATTTCCTCCCCATCACCTGTCATTCTCAGAAACCATTTGTTTCCCCCACTAGACAGAAGCTTGGTGAGAGCAGGGACTTCACATGTCTATTCACTGCTTTGTGCCAAGCATGTTGACCAGTGCCCCACACAAAGCTGGTTTGCAATATTTTATTCAACAAATAAATGAACTTCCACTTGCCCATCTGAAAAAAGAGGGGGTTGTCTTTTACTAGGGTTCCAGCCTGGAACAGTGCCCCACACCCAAGAGACCCTCAAACCACTAAAGTGGAATATAAAAGTTAGGGTGTTTGGTCCTTTTGAGAACCTGAAGGAAGCCATGAACTTTCTCTGCAGAAAAATCCACAAACACCCAAGAAGGAATCTGCTCCAGATGACCCCCAAGGGCCAGGTGCAGTAGTATGTTCCTGGAGTCCCAGCTACTCTGAGGCTGAAGCAGGAGGATTGCTTAAGGCCAGAAGCCTGAGACTAGCCTTGGTGACAGAGTAAGATGCAGTCTGTAATAATAATAATAATAATAATAATAATAATAATAATAATAATAAGGCCGGGCATGATGGCTCACTCCTGTAATTCCAGCACTTTGGGAGGCTGAGGCAGGTAAATCACCTGAGGTCACGAGTTCGAGACCAGCCTGGCCAACATGGCAAAACCCCATCTCTACTAGAAATACAAAAGAAATTAGTTGGACATCATGGCACGTGCCTGTAATCCCAGCTACACGGGAGGCTGAGGCAGGACAATAGCTTGAACCCAAAAGGCAGAGGTTGCAGTGAGCCGAGATGGCGCCACTGCACTCCAGCCTGGGAGACAGAGCCAAAGACTCTGCCTCTATTAAATAAATAAATAAATAATTTTATATATTTCATATATTATATATATAATATATATTATATATATTTATTAATATACATTATATATATATTGTATATTATTATTTATTATATAATCATACTATAATATTGTATTATATATAATAAGTTTATATAATTATATTATTATATATATATTATTTATAAATTATATATATATATATATTATTATAATATGATAATTATATTAATATATATTATATTAATATATAATATATTATCGATCATATTACTATTAATATCTATTTATATTATAATTATTAATATTTATATAAAAATATAAATATTTTTATTTATTTTGAACCAGGTGAGAGCACCCTGGTTCAAAAGCCAAGGGCATTTGACTGCTGAATACAGGGTGCTGGTGGACTCTCCAGATCTGTTTTGCCATCTGGACTGATGTATATTTTTATAGGATTGGTTGCTATAGCTCCCAGGCATTATAGGGACTAAAATTAGCGGAAGCTTTGTGTTTTTATTCATAAACTAAAATGATGATTCTGATGAGGATGAGCCAGTGGAAGTCTTCCCAGTTTTTGGCTTGTGTTCCCATGTGGCTTTCGGTTCAGGAATTGGAAGTCTGGTTGGGGCTGGGCTGAAGCTCTGGGACAGAGATCCCTCCTGAGGGCCACTTCCAGGTCTTTATGGGGACACCCTGAGCCAGAATCACTCCCAAAAGGAAAACTTGGTAGGTGTTATATCTAGGGATAAGAGCATATGGCTGGGTGTGGTGGCTCACGCCTGTAATCCCAACACTTTGGGAGGCGGAGGTGGGTGGATCACCTGAGGTCAGGAGTTCGGCAACCAGCCTGACCAACATACTGAAACCCTGTCTCTACTAAAAATACAAAATTAGCCAGGAGTGGTGGCTCATGCCTGTAATCCCAGCTACTTGGGAAGCTGAGGCAGGAGAACTGCTTAAACTCAGGAGGCAGAGGTTGCAGTGAGCTGAGATCACACCATTGCAGTCCAGCCTGGGCAACAAGAGTGAAACTCCATCTCGAAAAGTAAAGAAATAAAATTAAAAAAAAAAAAAAAAAAAAAGCATCCTGGGATAGCAGGAGCCTCTGAAGCAAGGATGACTCTGACCTAGAAAGGAAGACCACTAGGACTAAGGCTGGTCTTCCTGCCATCTGCCAAGGGCTTTATAGGAAGTGTATATAGGAAGGGAGAGAAGCACAACCCAGCCAGGTGTGATAGACCTGGGTGTGAGTCCCCACTCTGCTATTGAGTCACTGAGTGACTTTGGGCTCATCCCTACCCCTCTCTGAACTACACTTTTTCTTTCTTTCTTTTTAATTGTGTTAATAGAGGTAAGATCTTGCCAGGTTGCCCAGGCTGGTCTTGAACTCCTGGCCTCAAGCAATCCTCCTGCCTTGTCCTCCCAATGTGTTAGTGTTACAAGCATGAGCCACTGTAACTGACCCTACACCTTTTCATTTATAAAATAGGTTGGACAGCAGAATAGTAGTAATAAGAGCCAGCATTTATTAAACACCTACTATGTGCCAAGCACCAGCTAAACTCTTTGTATATATTGTCTGATTTAACCCTTATAAATCTGGAACTGTTATTATTCCCATTTTATAAATGTGGAAAATGAAGTTCATATCAATAATTTGCCCAAGCTTATGCACCAAGTATATGGTAAATCAGAGATTCAAATCCAGGTTTAAGGGACACCAGAGCCCAAGTGCTTGACTACTGCACACTACTTCCCCCTCAGTTCCTCTCCAGCTCTGACATATGTGGACTTCAGACCACACAACCCTCTCCTGAGTCAAGTATGTTGCTGATCCAACATTAGGCTGAATCAGCTTTTCATCTTGTAAAGCAAACAGTCAGTATATTGGGGTCCCTGCTGCCTGCCCACTGCCCCCTCCAACCACTCTCCAGCTGTGCTTTTCTAGGCACTTCTCACTTTACCCTGATCCTGCCCTCCTGACCTAGCACCCCAACCACAGCCTTAGAACTCAAGGGACTGCCTGGGAAATGTCCACATGTGCCTGCCATCCAGGCTCCCTACACCCCCAGTACATCAGCTACCTCATTCATTCATTCAATCTTTGTTGCGCTTTGCATCAGGCGCTGGGCATACAGCAATAAACAGGACAGACAAGCCTCTGCCCTCGTGCACTTTACATTCCGATAGGTGGAGGCAGGCCGTGAGCTCATTTCAGGTTGTGATCAGTTTCATGGAAGAAATAAGGAAGATGAAATGGAAAAGCAGTGGAGGATGACTTAGGTAGGGTCATTAGCATAGGCCTCTTGGAGGAGGCAAGATGAGAAAGATGTTGAAGCATGAGTCAATGGGAAGGGCTGGGAGAAGAGTACTCCAGGAGAGGGGAGAAAAAGCACCAAAACCCTGATGTGAGGAGAGCTTGGCTTTTTCAAGTAACTGCAAGTGTGCCTAGAATTACCTATTGGGGGAGATTTCCCTTCTCCTCCTGTTCTTCCTTGTCCTTTTCTCCTCCATTTTCCTCTTATTCATTCCTACCCTTTTTACACCTGTTTAGCCATTTCAACGTACTTTCTTGTCCACTATCTCAGTCCTGTGAAAGAGTTAGGGTAGGGATTAGAACCTATAGTGTAGATACGGAGAAACTGAAGCCTCTATCACTCAGGGAGGCTGGGGCTCGAAAGCAGGTCTCCTGACCCCTGACTAAAAACCAGATTCTTAACCACACCATGAATCTTCTTGTCTTTCTGCTCACTGACTCCAGAGACTCTGTCACTAGCTCTGAGACCAGCCTATGGACCACCTGATGAACCATTTCTGGGAGCTGGACTGAGGCCAGGTAAACTATTCTGATACAGGAACAGGAATACCTGGACAGGGAGCAAGAGGTCTGAACTCTGGAAATAGATCAGGAAGGCTCTGTGGATTTGGCTTCTGGCAAGAAGGAAAGCAACCAAGCATAAAGTTAAACAAATAAAAGCAGGGCCAAGAAACATCTCCTAAGGCCATGCATTAAAAACAGCATCGGGATCTCAGCAGTTCAGATCTCCAGGTCATAACTCCTGAGTGGGCCTTTCAGGTTAAAAAACTCAACAAAACTTACATAGGAGAACTTGAGAGCCCATGAGGGACCAGGTTTCATTGGAGCAATTGTTACTAAACTGAGAAGAGAGACAATCATATTCAATATTACAGAGCAGACGGTGGGCCAAACTCTTTATGTCCATTATCTCATTTAACACAACACTTATGCAGAATATTTGTTTTCTATCATTACTATAGTAAATTACCACAAACTTGGTGACTTAAAAACAACACACACTTATTATCTTATAGTTCTGGAGGTCAGAAGTCCTAAAATCAAGGTGTCATTGGGCTGTGTTCCTTCCAGAGGAAGGATTAATCTGTTAATGAAAGAATCTGTTTTCTTACCTTTTTGTTGTTGTTTTGTTTTGTTTTTTGAGGCAGAGTTTCACTCTTGTTGCCCAGGCTGGAGTGCAATGGTGTGATCTTGCCTCACTGCCATCTCCACCTCCCAGGTTCAAGCGATTCTCCTACCTCAGCCTCACGAGTAGCTGAGATTATAGGCATGCGCCACCACATCTGGCTAATTTTGTATTTTCAGTAGAGACGGGGTTTCTCCATTTTGGTCAGGCTAGTCTCAAGCTCCTGACCTCAAGTGATCTGCCCGCCTTGGCCTCCCAAAGTGCTGGGATTACAGGCGTGAGCCACCGTGTCCTGCCTGTTTTCTTACCTTTTTCAGCTGCTCGAGGCCACCTTCATTCCTTGGCTTGTGAACCCTCACTCTGTCTTCTAAGCACATCACTCCAACTCTGCTTCTGCCTTGACATCTTATCCTGACTTTGACCCTCTAGCCTTCATCTTTGAAGAACCCTTGTCATTACATTGGGCCCACCTAAATAATCTAAGATAATCTTCCCAACTTTAAATCCTTAAATCAATCTGCAAAGCCCTCTTTGCCATGTAAGATAGCCTATTTATGGGTTCTGAGGATTAGGGCATGTCCATCTTTGGAAGGGACATTATTTTGTCTACCATAGGTGGGTACAATTACCATTCCCATTTTAAGGATGAATAAAGAAAAGTTCTGAGAACTAAATCACTTGGTCAAGGTCCCATGGTGGAAAAGCCAGGAATGCACACAGGTAGCTCCACTCCAGAGCTCTCTCTCCATGGCTTCCCCATGCACTCCACTGACCATTCTGCCCTTCTGGCCATGGCTGCCTTCCTTCCCCCACTGGCCCCAAACACAAACCCATTCATCCTTTGAGCTCAGATTGGATCTCTCCTATTTTTTCAAAGCTTAGAACTGATAGGGCCCTTTAGTCCTATTCAATCCCAGATGTGTGGCTGGGAACATCGAGGTTTAAAGAGCCCAAGGTTACAGCGTGGACAGCTAGGCCTGGGGCCTCTGTCTCCCAGGCTGAAGCCAACTCTGGCCTGATCCAAATCTCCAGAGGAAGGGACTGGGCAGGCTGACCTCTTTGGGATGAGGATTATGTATCAGAACTCTCAAATGTACTCTTTGTGTGGCTGGCTGAATGTCAAGGCTACCAAGCTAAGAAGGTTCAAGCACATTGGAGGCTGACTCAGCCTGTTGCCTTGTTACTGTATCTTTTCCCAGGCAGGCCTTCCCATTGTCTGAAGGGCACAAAGAACCCATTGTCATCTGGCCCTGGGTCCCCCAAGCAGAGCACCCACCAACCAGGCCAAGGCCAAACAGAGGAAGATGAAATTTAATCTCAGCACCCTCCCCACTTACAACACACCCACTGAGCAGTTGAAGGTTTCTCCTTTAGTGCTTTGTAGCTCACAAAGGACTTTTTTTTTTTTTTTTTGAGACGGAGTCTCACTCTGTCGCCCAGGCTGGAGTATAGTCGCACAATCTTGGCTCACTGCATCCTCCGCCTCCTGGGTTCAAACAATTCTCCTGCCTCAGCCTCCTGAGTAGCTAGGATTACAGGCGTGTGTCACCATGCCCAGCTAATTTTTTGTATTTTTTAGTAGAGACAGGGTTTCACCATGTAGGCCAGGCTGGTCTCAAACTCCTGACCTAGTGATCTGCCTGCCTTAGCCTCCCAAAGTGCTGGGATTATAGGCATGAGCCACCGAGTCCAGCCCACAAAGAACTTTTATCACCCTCATCTTATTGAGTGGCGTATTTAGTCTACAAAGTAGAAAAGTCAGGATTCACTAAGCCCATTTTGGGCTTGGGCAGACAGACAGACTTGCCCAAAGTGACATAGTTGGCCATTGTGGGGGTGAAATGAAAGCTCCCAAACTCTTAACACTCAGTCAAGACTCTTTCCACTGCACCCACTGCCTCTACCCAGGGTCCTGGTAAGAGTTTGCCAAGGCACCCCCTTCTCACAGAGGCTCCCTCTCCACTGAGGTGACAAATGCTAACAATGTGTTGGCTGCACCTTCTCATGTTGACACAAACCCACTGGTCTTAGTCTGTTTTCGTGTTGTTATAACAGAATACCTGGAACTGGCTGATTTATAATAAACAGAAATTTAATGGCTCATGATTCTGGAGCTGGGAAGTCCAAGATTGAGGAGTTAGCATCTGGCAAAGGTCTTCATGCTGTATCATGCCATGGGGGAAGGGCAAAGAGAGAGCGAGAAAGAGAGCAAGAGATAGAACTTGCAACCTCAAACCCTAATTGATGTTAATCAACTTGTAAGGGCAGAGCCCTCATGAACTAAGCATCTCCCGATAGGCCCCACTTCCCAACACTGTTGCATTGAGGATTAAGTTTTCAACACATGCTTTTAGGGGTACATGTTCAAACCATCGCATCACCCAAGGAGAAAGAAGCACTCATTTGAATTCTGATTTGGGTTCTTCCCTTAGTAGGACCTGTGTCCTGAGGCCCTGCTTATACTCTGACTTTAAGCAGTTATCTTTTCCTTTCCAAACCTGAGTGTTCTTATCTGTAAAATGAGCATGATTAAAACATTTCACCCTCCTGGGTACAAAGTCAGTGTAAGATTCAAGTGAATATCGATTTTAGGGAGTCAGTAAATATAACAGGATGCTTAGGAGGCCTAGTTTTTGAGTCAGATCTCTGGGTTTGGGCCCTGGGTCAAAGTTATTCAACTCTGGAAGACTTGAGGCATGTTATTAACCTCTAGCCTCAGCTTCCTCAAGTGTAAAGTTCTTGTGAGGTGCTTGTGAGGATTAAATGAGATCATATATGTAATGCATTTGGCCCACTGCTGCATGTCCAAAGCACTTCATAAATGTCAGCTATCTTATAAGTAGATTATCTAATTTAACATTTTCCAAAGTGTGTTTTACAAAATATTAGTCCTATAATATACTCCAGAAAGATAGGGGGACCCTGGGTTGAAGTGCGTTTGCGAAATGCAGCACTCTCTACCTTCCTTGTGGATATTCCTGAGGCACCTTGAAACCTTAAAAGCTCTGAAAATGCCTGCTGAAAAGAAACCTGTTGAACTCTGTGAAAGCTATCACAGAGTCCTCTTTTTCATGAGTGTTTAAGGCATTCCACAGAACTTTGTTTCCTAACAAACTCTTTGGGGAATGTTTATTTGCTCCAACACCCTCGTTTGAAGAAGAAACTAAGGTTCAGAAAGGTAAAGTGACTTGGCCTGGGTCTCCCGGCCAATAAATAGCAGAGCTGGGACTTGACTCAAGCTAACTAACTCTTTGACCTATTGCTCTTTTTATTAAACCACACTGAGAAAACACATTCAGCTGTTGATGTGGCCAATCACTCTCCAAAGGTTAAAGATTTGTATTATTGGTTTCATAGCCCTTCAGCCTTTTCCAGGGCTCTGTATCCATGACTTTGAGGGTGCAGGGCTCCCTGCTGCTCTGGGAAGGGTTGGAGGAGCTCGGCAGCAGATTGGCTCAGTCTTCCCCAACCCCCGTGTCTGTAATATTGCCGCTGCTGGTCCAGGTCCAGGGAACACTCACACACAGGCATCAATTTTCTTCTGAAACCCCACACGCCTGGAAATCTTCTCTGAAGGAGGGGAAAAGCCCAATAACCCAGCCCTGACAACGTGGCAGCTCTTACATGTTCCTTGACGTGGCCCACAAACCAAACCTTTCTTCAGTTTAGCTGCTGTGAGGCCAGGAATAACTACGGCCCCGCCAGCCCAGAGACGTGGCAGCCTACACTACATGACTCAGCCAGCCCGAGAGGCAGCCTGAAGGCTCCGTTCTCTGGGGTCTCTGGGCTGGGGCAGATGGCTGATGAGGAAGGGCGATCTGAACTAAGCAGCTCAGCCCTCCTCTTCCCCCACCCCTGTCTCTTCTCCTCCACTGCCTGAGACAAGGCGGCCTTCACTGTCATCTGAGGCTGATCCAGCACTGTGGCTTCATGTCACCTCTCCCCACTCCTGGCTCCTGTACCTTTCCTCAGACAAGAGCTTCTTGTCATGATTCTTCGAGATTTCCCATGTCCGTTTCCGACTGCATTTCTGTAGCGCTCTGGGAGTTCCACGCAGCAGCCCTAAGAGGAGAGAAGGAAGGCCAAGGAGGCAGATCTTCAGACCCCTCGTCCGTCCTTGCTTCAACCAGAGCAGAACTGCTTTTGTCTGTTTGAAGTATTGGGCTTTTGTCTAAAATTTCATTTCTTTTAAATTTTATTTGTTCTTTGTTTTATTTTTTAATTTTAATAAAATTTTAATTTATGTTTCAGAGAAACTTTTGTGGTAACGAACTATAGAAATAATCCCTGAAAGTATAGTTTTGTAAGATTTAATTTTCAAAAGGGGTTTCAGTAATTAAAAAAAAAAGTTTGGAATGCACTGATTTATTTTCAGCCCACTGGCTCTCCAGGTGAGAAAAAATGAACCCTAGAGAGAAGGGGTGATCTATCCAAAGACCCAGAGCATCGTAAGCTCTCCAGGGCTCTGTGGGAAGGAGGACAGTTCCAAGATCCAAGCAGAAGCCACGGAAGACTCGAGCCTGCTTGCTGGAAGCTTTCAGTCTGGTCACTCTGGGCAGGCAGGCAGCTGGTAGTCCCTATGTCCACCCAGAAGCTGGAGGAAGAGACTCCATCTATTAGCCTGGCATCTCCCCAAAAGAAAAAACCAGAGGCCAGGTGCTATGGCTCACGCCTGTAATCCCAGCACTTTGGGAGGCCAAGGCAGGCAGATTACTTGAGCCCAGGACTTCAAGACCAGCTTACAGGGAAGCCTGGCTCTACAAAAAATACAAAAATTAGCCTGGTATGGCATGTGCCTGAGATTCCAGCTAGTCAAGAGGATGAGGTGGCAGGATCACTTGAGCCCAAGGAGGTCAAGGCTACAGTGAGCTGTGATCCTGTCACTGCACTCTATCCTGGGCAACAAAGTGAAACCCTATTTGAAAGAGAAAAAAAAAAAAAAAAAACAGAAAACAAAACTGCCAGGCACAGTGGCTCACACCTGTAATCCCAGCACTTTGGGAGGCCAAGGCAGAGGGATCACCTGAGGTCAGGTGTTCAAGACCAGCCTGCCCAACATGGTGAAACCCCGTCTCTACAAAAAATACAAAATTAGCCAGATGTGGTGATGCATGCCTGTAACCCCAGCTACTCAAGAGGCTGAGGCGTAAGAATTACTTGAACCTTGGAGGTGGAGGTTGCAGTGAGCTGAGATCATGCCACTGCACTCTAGCCTGGGCAACAGAAATAAATAAATAAATAAACAAAATGAGCACTGGACAAGGATTTGAGAGACCTGGGCTCCTCACCCAATCATTAAATGATACGGGCAAATCCTTTTCTCGTTGTGGGCCTTACTTTGCTCATTTTTTTTTTTTTTCTTGAGATGGATTCTCACTTGGTTGCCCAGGCTGGAGTGCAACGGTGTGATCTTGGCTCACTGGAACCTCTGCCTCCCGGGTTCAAGCGATTCTCCTGTCTCAGCTTGCCGGGTAGCTGGGATTACAGGCACCCGCCATCACACCCAGTTAATTGCTGTATTTGTAGTAGAGACGGGGTTTCACCATGTTGGCCAGACTGGTCTCAAACTCCTGAACTCAAGTGATCCACCTGCCCCAGCCTCTGAAAGTGCTTGGATTACAGACATGAGACACTGTGGCCAGCCATTTTGCTCACTTGTAAAATAAGGCTATTGGTTTAAATCATAGTTTCCAGGCAGTGGGTGATGAGAACCAAGATGATGGGGTTCAGATACTCTTAGAGGCAGCTGTTGTTTTGCTATGTTAGTTGTAAACAAGGATTCTGCAGCTAATAAAATGCTTGAAACTCACTAGGCCATGTAACTTAAAGGCCTTTTGATCATTAAATTCAGTGTTTTTGTCCTCTTTCTGTCTCCTGCTTCTCTTTCTCCCCTGAATTCCTTACTCAAATCCCTGAGTTTGCTGGCAGAGACTTCATGATCCTTCAGGGTTGCATCCCTAAGTCTATCTTGCTGTCTCTCTGGAGGCTGGACTCTGCCCTGTCACTTGCACCATGGGAGAAGAATTGTTTCTTTCCTAAGATCGCAGAACAATGAGGGAGACCCAAGGGTCAGGACAAATCAGAGCCAGCCACCCCATCTGGTCCAACGCTGAGCTCTCCAGCTCCCCTGTCTCCCAGTGAACGGCTCGCTTCCCAGCCCCATCCCAAGTTAGGTTATTTTCCTGATTCAGACATTTTTGTGGTGTGAAATCATCTCCGCCCAGTCAGCCGAAGCTGGGAGCTCACTCCAGCCCACTGCAGCTTGCTGGCTCTCCCTTTCCCTGCCACGTCCCCACACCCTCAGCTCCTCTCCTCTCAGCACTCAGAACTTCCATTTGATTTCCTTTCAATTCTGCAAAGAAACAGAGTGTCAAGCGCATGTTGGATTCAGCTCTGTCCTCTCCCTGTAGCTCCTGGTACAGGTCCTGGCTCATGATCAACCCCTAAGGGAAGGTGATTAAAATAAGTTTGTTAAATCAAGACAGAGAAAGGAGACAAATGAAGACAGACAGAATCAGACAGTGGAAGGGAGAGACAGACACTGAGAGTCTGCCATGATCAAGAGAGAGACAGAGGCCACGCATGGTGGCTCATGCCTGTAATCCTAGCACTTGGGAAGGCCAAGGTGGGTGGATCACCTGAGGTCAGGAGTTTGAGACAAGCCAGGCCAACATGTCAAAACCCCGTCTCTATTAAAAATACAAAACTTAGCTGGGCATGGTGGCACATGCCTGTAATCCCAGCTACTTGGGAGGCTAAGGCATGAGAATCACTTTTACCTGAGGGCCAGAGGTTTCAGTGAGCCGAGACCACACCACTGTACTCCAACCTGAGTGAAAGAGTGAGACTCCATCTCAAAAAAAACAAAATGGTCGGGCGCAGTGGCTCACACACTTTGGGAGGTGGAGGTGGGCAGATCACGAGGTCAAGAGACTGAAACCATCCTGGCCAACATGGTGAAATCCCATCTTTACTAAAAATACAAAAAATAAAATTAGCTGGGCATGGTGGAGCACGCCCATAGCCCCAGCTACTCAGGAGGCTGAGGCAGGAGAATCGCTTGAACCTGGGTGGTGGAGGTCACAGTGAGTCAAGATTGCGCCACTGCACTCCAGTCTGGCGATGGAGTGAGACTGTCTCAAAAAAAAAAAAAAAAGAGAGAGACAGAGGTGGGAGACAGAGAAACAGAGAGACGAGAGAGACACAGAAACAAATGTGAAGAAAACTTACCTGCAACTTAGCAACAAAGCAAAAGGACGATTGCATGTCCTCTCAATGTTAGACTGGAACACGGTCTGACAAGTCCATCCAGGGATCATCTTCTCTAGGGGATTTATCTTGATTTGGCTTGCTACTTACTATTGATGAGGGCTCTGACTTTGAAGTTACATACTAACTTGCAGCTTTCTGTCCATTAAAAAAAAAAAAAAGAACCCCAGAGCTGACAGTGCAATTGCCTTGTAGGGCATTAACCAGTTTTGTATATTACCCAGCAGTCCTTTTCCAGCATTCTTTCAATGCAGTAGCTGTATAATCTCTTTTTGAATTCTCTTTGAACCAGCTTTACCATCCTGCTTATTCCCTCATTAATGGGTTAAATAAATCATTAATATGTGCTCATTTTAATTCATTTTATTCATTTTTTATGAGAGTCATGTTTTTAACTATTAAAAACTATATTCTGATAAGAGAGGCAGATATAGAATGAGACAGAGATGAAGAAAGAGAGAGAGCGAGAGGCAGAGGAAGAGACAGAAAGGGAAAGAGACATAGGGACACTGAGAGAGGCCAGAGAAAGAGATACACAGACAAACAGAAGAAAGAAAAGTTAGAGGAACTGAGACCCAGTGAATTCATGCACAGAGTCAGAGAGAGAGAGAGAGAAAAAAAAGGCTAGCAGCAGAGATCAAGGTCAGCCATGCATGCACAAAACACCAGAAGTAATGTTAGCCTCTGGCGAAGGGATACATTGGAGTGAAAGTGGAGGTGAAGGGGAGGGACTTTTGTATTTATTTATTTATACTTCTATCTTGAATTTCTTTCTTTTCTTTTCTTTTTCTTTTCTTTTCTTTTTTTTTTAAATTAGAGACAGATTCTCTCTATGTTGCTCAGGCTGGTCTTGGACTCCTGGGCTCAAGTGATCCTCTTGCTGCGACCTCCCAAAGTGCTGGGATTATAGGCCACTGTGCAGGCACTTTAATTTCTTATGAGAATATGATCATGTGTTATTTTATACTTTTATTTTAATTTTTATCTTTTTGATACAGGGTCTCACTCTGTCGCCCAGACTAGAGAGCAGTGGTGTGATCATGGCTCACTGCAGCCTTGACTTCCCAGGCTCAAGTGATCCTCCTGCCTCAGCCTCCAGTGTAGCTGGGACTACAGGTGTGCGCCACTAGGCCCAGCTATTTTTTTACTTTTATAGAGATGCGGGGGAGGGGGTCTCACTATGTTGCGTAGGCTGCTCTTGAACTCCTGGGCTCAAGCAATCCTCCCATCTTCGTCCCCCAAAGTGCTGGGATTACAGGCGTGAGCCACCATGCTCAGCCCATTTTACATTTTTAAAATAGGCATAGAGGGAAAGGCAAAGAGAGACTGTGAAAGAAGCAAAACCACTAGAGAGAGAAAACATCAAGAAAAGCAAGGACAGGTACACTGGCTGGCACCTGTTAATCCAAGCGCTTTGGGAGTAAGTAAAATTCTTGAAAATTAACTGTGACGTTTTTTCTTAAACTTTCTAATTTTTGTAACTATTAAGGCTGATTTTTAAAATCATGGTAAAACAAATATAAAATTCATATGGTGAGTTCTTGATAATGGAAACATCATCACTGTGAAACAAATGTAAGCATTGTGTGAGGCACAAAGGCTACAGTGGTAACAAAGACAGACTAGGTCCCTGCTTTCATGGCACTTACATTCTGGGGAGAAGGCAATAAGAAAATAGGCCCATAAATAAACACACAAGACAATTTTTTTTTTTTTTCTCTGAGATGGAGTCTCGCTCTGTCACCCAGGCTGGAGTCCAGTGGCACGGTCTTGGCTCACCACAACCTCCACCTCCTGGGTTCAAGCAATTCTCCTGCCTCAGCCTCCCGAGTAGCCAGGACTACAGGCGAGCGCCACCACACTCAGCTAACTTTGCTGTTGTTGTTGTTGCTGTTGTTGTTGTATTTTTAATGGAGACAGGGTTTCACCATGTTGACCAGGCTGGTCTTGAACTCCTGACCTCATGATCCACCCGCCTCAGCCTCCCAAAGTGCTGGGATTACAGGTATGAGCCACTGCGCTTGGCTCTCTGAGATCATTCTTAGCCCCTCAGGCTATGACTGGCTTATGAGGGCCAAGTGCAGCTTGGACTGAATCCAGGCCTGGGACTTTCTACCCCTTAAGGTCCTTTTCAGTTTCCAGCCCAGAGTTTTGGCCCCAAAGACAGGCAGCATCCAGCTTCCCTCAGCTGCTCAGCTGGCCAAAAAATAAGAAAGCCACCTCGTGCTCATGGGAGGGCAGCCAGGGGAGTGGGTCTGGGTGGGGCCCAGTGCTGTGGGATGCCCAGGAGTGTATAGATCCATTTCAGAGGCTCGCCAGCCTCTTCACCCAGGGACTCTTCTGGGCCTCTCCTGTGCTTTCCAATTAAAAATATCATTTCCCTAATGTTTCTCAGAGGCTCTCAGAGGGCCACAAGAAAGGCAGCCAGGGAGGAGGCAGGAGGGAGGGGAGGCCAATATCTAAAACACAAGGAGTAGTGGTCCAGAGCAGGACTTCTGAGACTTCAGTCATCCGGTACCATCTTCACCTTTGTTGCCATATCCTCATAACACCTACAGAATTATTTACTTTATTTCAACTTTTAAAAAAAATCTAAATAAATTTAACTTAAAGAAAACTTTACATCACAATACTGAAAAAAGAGTATAATTTGCCAGGTGTGTCCACCTTATCCCCTCAGATCCACTCTCTGCCCCTCCCCATCTGCTCTAGGGCAGAGGTGCTGAACTTATGGCCTATGAGCTCCCATGGCCTCTGTTTCCATGTGGGATTGGCTAGTGGGGAGCATTAGTAGGAGATTGGGAAGAGGGAGAAACAAGAGTGAAGTTAGACGCTTTCTTTCCCCACCCCCTTCCCTAGAGGATCACAGCAGACTGGCTGTGTTCTTCAACCCAAGGGCTGAGCTCCCGTTCCTTGGCCCTTTCTCTGGTTCTAGTACCCACTCTCCCTTACCCCTCAGGCACCTTGCTGCAGCTGCCCCTAGAGGACTGCACTGTCCTTGTGATTTACATTCACAGGGCCTACATCTTTATAAATAGTCCCTTGATGAAATTCTCAGATTACCCATTTTGAAAGTGCCATCTGTTTTCTGCCAGGAATCTGGCTGATATACTTGTCATAAAGAGAAAGTAATTGATAGTGATAATACAATTATGCTATTACATTCTGACCAAATGTAAAAAGGGATGAATAATTTTTACATAATGCTATAGAATGAGCTTCAGAGCATATTAGTAAAAGTGAACAAACCATAAAACCAAAGTGCAGAGCAATGTTTAGACGGCAAGGGAGAGAAAATAGAAACATGTACATGTGCATTTACTCAAATACCCAAAAGAAGCAATTGAAAGGTAAAACTAAAAATTAATAGAGACGGTTACCTTAGGGAGAGATAAAACGTTGTTGATAAAAAGCCAGAGTTCTCTGATTACTTTGTTATATGGCTTTAACTTTGGAACTATTAAGCGTTTTATATAATTAAATTTACATTAAAATAACATAAGCTATTGATTGGCTATACAATGTTCTTTTGCACCACAAATTCCAGGAACATAAAGCTAATGGTGAAGGTCACATAGCACAACTTATGGTAACAGTTTAGGTAATTTATCAACTAGTCTGGAAGCTTTGGTAAAGGAAAGAAAGAAAAAAATGCCTTTAAACAATTGTCCCTGGAAAAGGGGAGTGAAAGGGGGTGGGTATCAAGACTGTCTCATACTTATGTCTCTCAGAGCCTGATAAATTTTGCAAAGCTCACATTCTTTGGACAGCTCTGAGCTACTTTTCTTTCTCAAGGGGAAGTTCTTCCTTAAAACATTGAGGAAGCATTGTTAGAAATTGAAGATCAGTATTTTGCAGCCCCTAATAGTAATGGGTCAAAGTAATGATTATGGAATGAGAGGTTGATGAGGAACCATGTAATGCATGGGCCAGGACAACAGTACTTGAACCAATTCAATAATCTTGATAGCTTGTTTGGAGTTTCTAGCAGAGGAGTGCAGCTGTTTTGTACACCCTTGACTGAAGACCGGTCCTGCTCTGTCTGGGATGGTCATCCTCTCAGACCTAGCACTCTGCTTCAGCGGGGATGTGCATGGAGTGGTGAGGAAGGATGGGGACACCCGCCTAGCCAGCCAGAGCAGCCAAATCAACCCTGGTGGTCAATGAGGTGACACATATCATAGCCAGATCGTCCACACATCCGAATTCAATAATCTTAACATCACTAAGAGTGGGACAAAGAGAAATCTTGTTCTTCACGTTGTGATGTAATAAAATGTGTATACCATGACCTAGGAAGTACTTATGGCAAAAGAAATTAAACTGAGTATAACTACCAGTTTATGGGAAATACAAAGGAATAGAGAAATGTGTCTAAAACCAGAATTAAATCAGCCAAACCAAAGTATGATAAATTTTGCAAGACAAATAACATGATTTATTCAATAAATGAATGGCATGACAAAAGGTGGGGAGTGAAGGGAGGAACTCTAATAGATTAAATGAGCCACAAGAATAAAGTGTAGGCCAGGCGCGGTGGCTGAAGCCTGTAATCCCAGCACTTTGGGAGGCCGAGGCGGGTGGATCACCTGAGGTCAGGAGTTCGAGACCATCCTGACCAACATGATGAAATCCTGCCTCTACTAAAAAATACAAAAATTAGCTGGGTGTGGTGGCTGGTGCCTGTAATCCCAGCTACTCGGGAGGCTGAGGCAGGAGAATCCCTTGAACCCGGGAGGCGGAGGTTGCAGTGAGCCGAGATCGTGTCATTGTACTCCAGCCTGGGCAACAAGAGTGAAACTCTGTCTCAAATTAAAAAATAAAATAAAATAAAGTGTAAAGCATGAGCTTCTTTGTAGCCTGATTCAAAGCAACTAATTTAAATAAGCATTTTTCAGAAAACTGAAAATTTGAACACAGACTGAGTATTGAATGATATTAGGGAATTACTTTTTTCTTCCATTTTTTCTTTTAGAAACCTTGCCTTGTAATATTGCCCAGGCTGACCTCAAACTCCTGGGCTCAAGCAATCCTCCTGTCTCAGTCTTCCATGGCTAGGACTACAGGTGTGCACCACCGCAGATGGCTAATTAAGGAATTCCTTTAATTTAGTTAGATGAGATGAGGGAGGTGTGGCTATGTTGAAAAGAAAGACCTTATCTGTTAGCTTACAGATACTGAAATTTTTATGGGTATCATGATATAATATATGAGATTTGTTTTGAATTACTCCTGGGAAAAGTATGTGATGGGGTGGGTATGTAAAATAAACTGAGAGAAGGTTGATAGTAATTCAAGCTAGCTGATGGTACATGGAAGCTTAATTATATTATTCTCTTTGGGGTGTGCTTGAAAATATTCATAAAACAATATAACAACATCAAATTAAATTAATGCTATTAGGGCCAGCCATGGTGGCTTATGCCTGTAACCCTAGCACTTTGGGAGGCTTGAGGCAGGCGGATCACTTGAGGTCAGGAGTTTAAGACATGCCTGGCTAACATGGCAAAACCCCGTCTCTACTAAAAATACAAAAAGTTAGCTGGGCGTGGTGGTGGGCAACTGTAATCCCAGCTACTTGGGAGGCTAAGATAGGAGAATCCCTGGAACCTGAGACGTGGAGGCTGCAATGAGCTGAGATCACACTCACCGCACTCCAGCCTGGGCGAGAGAAAGAGACTCCATCTCAAAATATAATAATAAAATAAAATAAAATAAAATAAAATAAAATAAAATAAAATAATTAATGCTGTTAGTTGTGAGGACTCTAGAAAAGATTAGCAAGTGCTAGAAAGGTGTTAGCAACATATTAGCTCCAAACTAAGACTTCCTCCTCGTTATGATCAGAAGCCTTGAAAAGACTTTATTCTTTCTACTTCTTTTTTTTTTTTTGACTAGTCAAGTGCAAGTGCAGGTCAGGCATGGTGGCTCACCCCTCTCATCCTAGCACTTTGGGAGGCCAAGGCAGGAGGATTGCTTGATATCAGGAGTTCAAGAGCAGCCTGGGCAACACAGTGAGACCCTGTCTCTGTAAAAAAATAATAAAATTAGCCAACTCTGGTGGTGCACACTTGTAGTCCCAGCTACTATGGAGGCTCTGGTAGGAGAATCCCTTAAGCTCAGGAGTTGGAGGCTGCAATGAGCCATTCACTGCACTCCAGCCTAGGTGACAGAGCAAGACCTTGTCTAAAAAAAAAGACTTGGCCAGGCACAGTGGCTCACGCCTGTAATCCTACCACTTTGGGAGGCCGAGGAAGGTGGATCACAAGGTCAGGAGTTCAAGACCAGCCTGACCAAGATGGTGAAACCCCATCTCTACTGAAAATACAAAAATTAGCTGGGCGTGGTGGTGGGCGCCTGTAATCCCAGCTACTTGGGAGGCTATGGCAGAGAATCGCTTGAACCTGGGAGGTGGAAGTTGCCATGAGCCGAGATCGTACCACTGCACTCTAGCCTAGGCGACAGAGCAAGACTCTGTCTCAAAAAAAAAAAAAAAAAAAAAAAAAAAAAAACGACTAGTCAAGTGCAGTAGTGAGAAGTGTGGAAAGAGTAGAACAAGGAGTTCAATCTGTGACTGTGACAAGAAAAAGACTTTAAAAGGAAACAATTTGCTTGCTATGTGGATTCAGTGTTATTTAATGCTGAAATAATCTTCACAACAAAAATATGCTAAGCATTTTACCTTAGGAAGCCTGGTATCCTAAAGTCAACCCAGGGATTGGGGAGGGGAGCCATGGAATTTAATTCTCACTCAGTTATGATCTCGCTAGGAGTCACCTCGCCCTGGTTCCTTCTTCTGTAAAGCGGGAGAAGTTAGGCTAAAAGACCTCTAGGTCCCTCCCTCTCAAGCTGTGATTCAGTAAATAATGAATAAGTGTTTGACTCATTCAATTATCCAACAATCATTTATGAAACACCTACCATTTACTGTGCTGGGTGATGGGATGCAGCTGGACATGCTCCCTGCGTGCACAGAGCTTATGGTCTAGCTATAAATGTACCATTTCTATTTATTTATTTATTTATTTATTTATTTATTTATTTATTTTTGAGACCAAGTCTTACTCTGTTGCCGGGCTGGAGTGCAGTGGCGCGATCTTGGCTCACTGCAACCTTCGCCTCCCAGGTTCAAGCTATTCTCCTGCCTCAGCCTCCCAAGTAGCTAGGACTACAGGCGTGTGCCACCACACCCAGCTAATTTTTGTATTTTTAGTAGAGATGGGGTTTCACCACGTTGGCCAGAATGGTCTTGAACTCCTGACCTCAAGTGATCCACCCACCTCGGCTTCCCAAAGTGCTGGGATTACAGTAAATGTACCATTTCTAAGAGAACATTAGCTATTCAGAAAAATAGATACTGGCCTAGTAGCACATTTTGGAAAAAATGAGGAGCTGTTTTCTCCCAGATCTCGTGCCTATTTAAATGTCCTGACTCTTCCTCCACAGGCCATCTGTGTTTTAGAACAGCTGGGAGGAACAGCTGTTGCATCCCTGGGACAGAGAATGCAGTGCACGAACTGTTCAGGCTGCAGGACATTCTTATCCCTGAAGCTGGGGGTAAAGTCATTCGAGACACACACAGACCCTGAGCACGGGAGGAGTGATCCTGCAGAGGGAAACCCAGGTGCTGTTACTGGAGGAAGGATCAATGGATGCCAAGGGACAAAAGGCACCAGCACATTACCTTTCTTATCTCATTATCTCACTGAAAGTGCATACTAGAATAAAGATACCAAACTTCCTCATTTCCTCTGAGGAGAGAGAACATTAAATATCCAATTATACTTTTCAATTCATCCCATCAACAGGAATCAGTTCAAAGAACAAATGGTTTTAACTTCTCTATCCCAGTTTTCTCCTTCTTAGAATGGGCACAATGGTGCCTATACTTACACAGTAGTGAGAAGATTCAGGAAGCGAAATTCCTATGAAAGGTTTAGGACAATGCCTGGCACATAAAAAAGCCTCAATAAATACCAGTGATTTTATTACCTCTTGTCCACTCAACCCAATTAAGCAACTTCCTGACTTGCCCAGGCATCCTGGAGTGTGACCTTCCTGCTGATTCTCTGTGGCTCCTGCTTTTATCCTCCCCATAGAACCCAGCAAACCCAACCTTGGCCCTGGTCATTTAGCTTGTGGCCTATGAGTCATTCTCTGGGTTGAATGGCCCATGCTTGGGGCTTGCTTGGGGCTCCCAAGAAACCAATTAAATTCTTGCTTATGAATGTTTTTTGGAATACTAATGACCACTAAAAAAACAAACAAACAACAACAACAAAAAAAAAACACAGCTAACATGCTAGAATGGATCCAACCCATAGTTTTCCTTGAAGACTTTCCCAAATTCCCTTGGCAGACACACCCAGTGCTTCTCTCCATTAATGCTAACCATAGGGCATACTTATCTGCCTTGTTTCAACCTGCCCTAGTTCTCCTAATCTCATCTAGAACAAATTATTTTACCTTTGGTTTTAAGGAGGCACTTCCTAGAACCTCCCCAACAATTCTAAATCCTTTACAATTCAACATTCAGTGGTTTCCCATTCCCCATGTGGTCAAAGCCAGAATTATCAGCTCACCTCTAAGACTCTCCAATATCTGATCTCAACTTCCACCATGATCAGCCTGTACTTGATTCTCACTTTAGAGATTATTCTCTATAGGAGCACGTAGCCACCTTGGTTTTTTTTCAAGTTAACAAATACTTGTTGGGCTTTAGACAAGTTTTTTCCTCTCTGTATAATTTGATAGAAATTTAAGGTGTCTCCAGGGATCAGGCAAATGTTAATGATATAGGAGTTAAGAATAAATTATTTTAGCAGATAGCGAGGGTATGGAAGTCCTCCTCACCCTCTCACCCTTTTAATGAAAAGCAGCCCCCCAAATCATTTTCTTTTCTAACAGAGAGCAGCCTATAAAATCGAGCTGCAGACATACAAAGACAAGCTAGAAGCTTGCACGAGTGAATGCCAGCAGTTGTGCCAGCAGGAAAGGTCTATCTGGGGACTAGGCATGTTCAAAATGACAGCTCCATCTTTCCTTTTCCTTGCCAACCACGTATGCAGTAAGGAGCAAACAACATGGTGCTCACCAAGTGGCAAACTCATTTGTATAATAAGCAAGATTAAGGTCGGGTGGACAGCTTCCTGGCGAATCCAACTAATCTGTGGGCAATATGTAAATCAGGCACTGCCTCCTTAAGTCAGTCTATAAAATCTGGTGCACTCCGCGCAGCTAAAGTCCCACTGGGGCACCTCTCTCCTTCACAGGAGAGCTATTCTCCTTTCTCTTACTTTTGCCTATTACATCTCAGCTCCTAAAC
Source organism: Rhinopithecus bieti (assembly GCF_001698545.2). Classification (NCBI taxonomy): domain Eukaryota; kingdom Metazoa; phylum Chordata; class Mammalia; order Primates; family Cercopithecidae; genus Rhinopithecus; species Rhinopithecus bieti. The sequence continues at coordinate 4,247,570 of NW_016806375.1, read as the reverse complement.
CTGCTTCTTGTGTGTGTCCATGTACTCAATTTCCTTGGCTTGAGACAACAAACCTCAGGTGTTTACCCCAGACAAATGATGCCACTTCATTAAGATTTGGTAATGCAACCTAGTTTAACACAAGAGGATGGAGAAGATAGATACCAGAGACTGGGAAGAGTTGGGGGTGGCGGGGAGTCGGGGATAAATTGAGGTTGGTTCTGGGTACAAACAGAGTTAGATGGAAGAGACAAGTTATAATGTTTGATAGCAGGCTGGGGTGACTATACTTCTATACTTGGCAACAATATTATGTATATTTCAAAGGAACTAGAAGAAAGGACTTGAAATAATACCAACACATAAAAATGATAAACACACAAGGTGATGAGACCCCAGTTACCCTGAGTTGATCATTACACATTCTTTGCATGTAACAAACACCCACATGTACCTCACAAATATGGAAATTATTATATATCAATAAAAGGGAAAGGAAAAAAAGGGTAAGGTAGAGCCTGTGGTAAACTGAAGAGTAGCAGCCCTGTCTACAGACATTCAAATTCAGAATGTTTAACAATAAAGTGATATCCAAACAAAACACATCTATTAGTCTGGGACCTGAAGAGGATCACAGCTATCAAACTCTTTAATAATAGTTTCCCAATTCCAAATGAAATTATACAGACTCCCATTTTTAAAAGTAGTCATATTTTATCAATTTAAATTTATTTTGTTATGTTTGTATGCTTTCTAAAATATTTTGTGTTTTAAAATTTACTTAAAATGTATGTAAGTGTATATATGTTTATATTGCCATCCAAAAGATCACCAGGATAGCAAAACAGTAGAAAGGAAAGGTTTAATAGTTAACTTTTGTGGGTACATATTAGGTGTATATATTTATGGGTTACATGAAATATTTTGATATAGGTACGCAATACCTAATAATCACATCAGGGTACCTGGCGTATCCATCACCTTAAACATTTATCCTTTGTGTTATAAACAATTCAATTATACTCTTTTAGCCATTTTCAAATGTACAATGACACTGTTTTTTACTATAGTCACCAGTTGTGCTAGCAGATATTAGGTTTTATTCATTCTTTCTGGCTTTTTTTTTTTTTTTTTTAACCCAGTAACCATCTCCACTTCCCCCTAATTTCCTCACTACCCTTCCCAGCTTCTGGTAACCATCTTTCTCTATCTCAGTGAGTTCAATTGTTTTAATTTTTAGCTCCCACAAATAAGTGATAACATGCAAAGTTTGTCTTCCTATGCTTCACTTGTTTCATGTAACATAATGACCTTCAGTTCCATCTGCGTTGCTGCAAATGACAGGATCTCATTCTTTGTTATAGATGAATAGTACTCCATTGTGTATATGTACCACATTTTTTAATATCCACATGTCTGTTGATGGACACTTAGGTTGCTTCCAAATCTTGGATTTTGTGAATAGTGTTGCAGTAAATGTGGGAGTGCAGATCTCTCTTCCATATACTAATGTCCTTTCTTTTGGGTATATACCTAGGAGTAGGATTGCTGGATCTTATGGTAGCTCTAGTTTTAGTTTTTTTAGGCACCTCCAAACTGTTCTACATAGTGGTTGTATTAATTTACGTTTCCTTCAACACTATATGAGGGTTCCCTTTTCTCCACATCCTCACCAGAATTTACTATTGTCTGTCTTTTGGATGAAAGTCATTTTAACTGGGGTGAGATGATATCTCATTATAGTTTTGATCTGCATTTCTCTGATGACGCTGAGCACCTTTTCATGTACCTGTTTGCCATTTGCATGTCATCTTTTGAGAAATGTCTATTCAGATCTTTTATTTTTTTATTTTTTGTTTTTTTGAGATGGAGTCTCGCCCTGTCACCCAGGCTGGAGTACAGTGGCACGATCTTGGCTCACCACAACCTCCGCTTCCCATGTTCAAGTGATTCTCCTGCCTCAGCCTCCCGAGTAGCTGTGATTAAAGGTACCTGCCACCAAACCCGGCTAATTTTTTTGTATTTTTGGTAGAGATGGGGATTTCACCATGTTGATCAAGCTGGTCTCAAACTCCTGACCTCATGATCTGCCCGCCTTGGAAGTGCTGGGATTATAGGCATGAGCCACCACGCCCGGCCTCTTTTACAAATTTTTAAATCATACTGTTAGATTTTTTCTTGTAGGGTTGTTTGAGCTCCTTATATATTTTGGTTATTAATCCCTTGTCAGATGGGTAGCTTGCAAGTGTTTTACCCCATTCTGTGGGTTTCCTCTTCACTCTGTTGGTTGTTTCCTTTGTTGTGCAGAAGTGTTTTAATTTTGATGGTATCCCGTTTGTCCATTTTTGCTTTGGTTGCCTGTGCTTGTTGAATATTACTCAAGAAATCTTTGCCCACTCCAATGTCCTGGAGAGTTTCCCCAATATTTTCTTGTAGTAGTTTCATAGTTTGAGGTCTTAAATTTAAGTGTTTAATCTATTTTGATTTGACTTTTGTATAATGTGGGAGATAGGGGTCTAGTTTCATTTTTCTGCATATGGATATCCAGTTTCCCCAGCACCATTTATTGAAGAGACTGTCCTTTCCCCAATGTATGTTTTTGGTACCTTTGTTGAAAATGAATTTACTGTAGATGTATGGATTTATTTCTGGATTCTCTGTTTTATTCCATTGGTCTATGTGTCTGTTTTGATGCCATTACTATGCCATTTTGGTAACTACAGCTCTGTAGTATAATTTAAAGTCAGTTTGAAGTATACTATAGAGCTATAGTTATAATTATACTGTAGAGCTCCAGTTTTGTTCTTTTTCTTAAGATAGCTTTGGCTATTCTGGGTCTTTTGTAGTTCCATATAAGTTTTAGGATTTTTTTTTTTCTATTTCTGTGAAGAATGTCATTGGTATTTTGATATAAATTGCATTAAATCTCTAGATTGCTTTGCATAGTATGAACATCTTAACAATATTGATTCTCCTAATGCATGAACATGGAATATCTTCCAATTTTTTTGGTGTCCTCTTCAATTTCTTGGATCAGTGTTTTATAGTTTTCATTGTAGAGTTTTTTCACTTTATTGGTTAATTCTTAGGTATCTTATTTTATTTGTAGCTACTGTAAATGGGATTACTTTATTGATTTCTTTTCAGATTGTTCACTGCTGGCATATAGAAATGCTGCTGACTTTTGTGTGTTGATTTTGTGTCCTGCATCCTTATTGAATTTGTTTATCAGTTATAATAGTTTTTTTGTGGAGTCTTTATGTTTTTCCAAATACAAGATCATATCATCTGCAAACAAGGATAATTTGACTTCTTCCTTTCCAATTTGGATACCCTTTCTTTCTTTTGTCTGATTGCTCTAGCTAGGACTTCCGGTACTATGTTGAGTAACAGTAGTGATAGTGGGCATCCTTGTCATGTTCCAAATCTTACAGAAAAGCTTTCAGTTTTCCCCATTCAGTATATTAGTTGTGGATCTGTCAAATATGGTTTTTGTTATTTTGAGGTTTGTTCCTTCTATGCCCAATTTTTTGAGGGTGTTCATTACGAAGAAATGTTGAAATTTATAAAATGATTATATTGTTTTTGTCCTTCATTTTGTTGATATAATGTATCACATTGATAGATTTGCATATGTTGAACCATCCTTGCAATTCCTGGGATAAATCCCATTTGGTCATAATGAATGATCTTTTTTTTTTTTTTTTTTTT